>NC_138197.1:103409361-103732836 GCF_964194105.1 Spermophilus citellus | reverse complement strand
GAATCTCAGGCTTGTTAACCATGAGCTTAACAACTGAGTTTCCATTTTGCTGTTTGAAAACTTTCTCAGTGGACTTATTCATAAATTAAGTACACTATTTAATTCTTCAGTGTTAGCTTCGATTTTTTAACATTTCCTAAACTCCCAATCTCATGTAATTGGACACAAACATTTTTTTTTGCATGTGGTACCTTTACCCATTATATTGATAATCAATTGTCATTAATATCCTTAAAATTATTTAAATGAAACAATTATTTTTGATGAAACTTTTGGTAAATTCATCATTAATTGTAAAAAAAATATTTCCAAGATTTAATGGTGTATATGAAAGCATTTATAATGTAAGAGTTGTGGATATGTTCAACCATGTCCATAAGCCAGATTAAGTAGATACATGTACACACACATACATCTACCTTCTTAACTTTCTGTTGATTTACAGTAGCCAATCTTAAACAAAGTAGGCAAGAAAAATCTACTCAAAATATTCCCAACAACTTATTGATCCTTTAACTATGGCTGTTGATGATATATTCCTTTCAAATATTGTGTAAGGACAGTTTGCTGAGCATATAGGAAATGTAAAAGTAACAGGAGATTTGTTACATATAGAGGTGCACGTGTGTGCAGAGTAAACCTTGTCTTCATGATTTTGCCTAGAGCAAGTTACCTTTCTTGTCAATATTACAAATTACTATGGTTCAACTTTTTAGTCTTTAGAATCCTCCAAATTGTCATTCAAGCAAATCAATACTCGATTCTGTGAGAATGTCAAAAAATAATTTAGGAGTCAATCTAGTGTTTTTATTACCATGATTCAAATATGCCAAGATTACTCTTAAAGAAGTCAAATTCTAGAGTAGAACTGAAGCTCTATTTTACTGCCTTCTCACTAAATGGATAAACTTTAAATGACACACAATGAATTGTAGTAAGTTGTTTGAACTGATTAGAGCATTGATGAATCTGAGTCAGGTATTTGTTACTAGTCTGACACAAAATATAGGTTCCCTTCTAGTTAAAACAACCTAAATTGATCATTTTGGGGGAAGTAACAGTGAATATTGTAACTTTCTTTTTTCTAACAAGTTTCCCAACTGACCAAACTTTTAATGTTGATAAAACTCTCCATTATCAATCAGCATACCACCAAATAAGCAGGTGCTTAATAAGTAGTGTTGATCTGACGTAATACTAAAAATAGCTACCACAAATACTATTTTGCTTTATAAGAAAAAAATAGCAATTGTTATTTTGATAATATCAATTTTATTTATGTGAACATTTATTTTTTTACTCTAAATGTGAGTTTTGTTAATATTAAAATTTCTTACAAATATACAAAACTTTCACCACTCTTCTGATTTGCATCAATAACAATTATTACAATGAAATTGACATATTAATATTAATTTTTTAAGTCACAAATGAAGCAGTAGCTAAAAAAACAACAGTATACCTTAGCTACTGCTTTATTTTATTTAAATTTCACAAATATATGATTAATTTGGTGTTTTTAGCCACCCATGTATGAGAAGTCACAAAGAGTTACAAAAGCACATATTTATTAAGTCAGGAAATCAACTCTATATACTATGGTAGCATTCCAGATTAGTTAATTTATTGATACTGACGTATAAATTATTATATAAAACATTGATCATTTTTTTTAAATGCTTAAAATTTCTCCATTTGCTTCAAAGCAAACTGAATGACAAAAACAGTGGGAATTTGGAATAGTCACATCACAATACATTTAATTAGTACTGCACTGGCTTTCTTCATAATATGTTTAGGAAAGATAATTTATTAAAATGAGTATCTGCAAGGAAAGTAATTATTTCCAGGCAGACTTAAAATGGACAATAAATATGTGATAGTTACAGATGGAATATAACAATGAGGCATTCACAGGTTTTGAAGAAGTGTAAGAGGAATTTTAAACAGTGAATGTAAAATATTGGTGAGGAGCATAGGTTTTAATTCTGCAGATCTGAAAATCCATATGGCTATGGTATAGTATTCTGGACGATAAGACTGTATTAAAGTAATATAAAAATGAAAATTAGTTTAAATAATTCATAATTTCTTCACGTGAAACTATTTTTTTCTAATTTTTACAAACCTGTGCATCGAACATACTTTTTACTACAATTTATTTCATCCATAATCTAATTTCATTTATTCTAGAAAAAAAACAATTCATAGATTCCTGGTATTTTAAAGACTCCAAAAGTAAATTTTAATTAATTAATTATATGATCATCTTTCCTAACACCAATCCCAAATCTACAAAGTTGTTAGTTTAGCAATTACGTATACAACATTTTTTATTGGGTCATTGAATTTTCAGAGTTCAGCTATTACTTTGGAGAAGTTGGAAAGCATCAGTAAATTCTAAAGTTGTGTTTATAAGCTGATAGCTTACATGTGCTGAATACTTTGTGTGTGTGCGTGTGTGTGTGTATAGTATATTTTCCCAAGGGGTTTCTTTAATTATTTAACCAGAAAAAGGATTTTTACTATTTAACCATTAAAATAATTGTTATCACAAGTTACTGTACAAAATCATCACCATTTGATTGATTCCTTAATGAGATTGCTCATCAATTTACTGGACAGAAATACAAATATAAAAATTGTGTGTACAATGTATTGAAAGCACATATTCCAGACTATAGTACTCTTACCAAATCTGGACGGGAAAGTTTTAATTTACTTTGGTTAACACTGATGCAGGTGGCCATTAACTCCTTTCAGAAACACTGCACTAGCTAGACCCACAAAACTGTATGAAATGAGTATTATCCTTACTTCATGTATGAGGAATCTCAGGATTACAGGTAAGTCATTTGCTCAAGGTCACATAATAGAGATGCATCAAAATCCAGACTTCGTTTGTGAAATCCTGAGCCCAGTTTTTCTGAACACCATTAATCCTCCCCATCATTTTTTATCTAAATTATTAGTTTTTAAGTCCAGCTGCTCATTACTATCATTAAAAAAGGATTTTACCTGTCCCTGATCTCCACACAGAAAGTCTATAACAATTACTGAGAAGTTTCTAGGCAACACTTTTTTTTTTTTTACTTAAGTAATCCTAGTATGCAACCAGAATTGAAAACCACTGTCATTAGAAAAGATCTACATCACAGTAAAAATCTTAAGTTTCTTATTTATCCAAGTAGAAAAGGCTATAGATTAGGAAATGAATCAGACAATGTAATTACCCATTGTTGTTTCACATCTTTTTAGGCATTTTATTATTATAATTGGCCTGAAAAAAAAAGCTTCAGTCAATTTTTTATTGCTTTGTTAAGTTTTAGAGGTCAAAATGCATGCTTTCTTAAAAATCTAAGATTCTAGTTGTTAGCTACATAACTGATTTTTTTAATGAGTCTTGACATATGAACCTCATTAATTAGAGACTATAAATCTGCATTTTAACACATTAAATCTAATCATGCCATCTTTTTAGTTAGTTAAAATTATAAGAATATAAAAATGATGCTTCCAACCCATTGTTGTTTGTATGCTGAATACTTTCCTTTTACAATAAAGTTGAGTACACGTCAAGAAAGAAGGAGATAAACGACTACTTTTCCATAGTGGACTTTGTTTTCCCATAAATCCTCCACATGTCTGAACATATGTCTTTCTACATTCAGTCAAAACCAATATAATCCAAATCTCCAATTTATTTGTTTTTCTTTTTTCCAGTAACAGGGAATTTAAAAATGTATTTGTCAAGTTTTCAAATATCAGGTAACTGAAACAGAGAGCAAACACATTGGCTTACTCAGGGTGTTCAGAAGTTATTGGATATACGCCTTGATATATATCACCACAAAAGAAATAAAGCGTTTATTTATAAATGCCAAAAAAAGTGGCAGAAACCTTAGAGAAAGCTATTTGAATCAAAAAGAACAAAGGCAATGCTAGTAAATAATGTACACATAAAAATGTAATTCACATTCACATATTTATACATATTTCCAAGGAGTCTCCATATCAATTCCAACTCACACATTCTCAAAAATATCTGATGAAAGAGAAACATTTCCATTTAATCAAAGTTGCTTTTTAAAAAATGTCACAATTTGAGATCAATAAATGTAGTATTTTGATGTTTTGTCTTACTCAAAATACAATTTTTTTACTGCAGTGTCTAGCAAAAATGAAGTAAGAGTTTTCAAATGAAAAGACTTCATAAATCATAATTTGAGGTCAATTTTTATCTTGCACCACCAAGCTGATTTTTTCAGATTTAATCTACATAATATTAGTTTCAAGAATTTTGTGTTACTTGTGTATTCTGTGCAAATATTATTTGAAAAGTCAGATATTATGCTTGGATTATGGGTTTTATACATTCATACATAATGTATATAGAGAGATATCATATAATTTCATAGTCTTTAGACAATCAATTTTATCTTTAACCTTTCCATAGATTAATTCTAAGAAAATAACACTTTTTCCTTAAGATGAAATAAAACTCATTCTAAGGCAAACACTATTTAAATTCAAGAAGTTGGAGTTGAACATCCTCAATTGATAGATGATGAATCTGCAACCCTAGAAGTTTTCAAAATTTGTTCAAGGATTTACTGAAATTTACTATCAAGGACAAAAACACAAATGAGTGTTCTCTCTTGAGGATCTAATACTCTGTCTACCATTTGGCAAGTGTATGGATTAAAAAAATTATATACTCAAATAAGTAAGAAAAATATTTTTGGTTCTGTTGTTAATGTGCACAGTAAAATTATATAGCCCAGTTAATGGTTTGGCTAACAATAATAAAAAGAGAACTTGATTAAATACCTACATATGGATGAATGGCAGATATCCTTTTCGAAAGCTGACATATAATTCTATTATTCTCCCTGTCTATCTGTATATGACCTATCATCCATAAGTTTAGCAAAATAGATGCTGGTCATGGTGATGCATGCTTATAATTCCAGGAATTTTGGAGGCTTAAGTCAAAGGATTGAAAATTCAGCTTCTCACATCATGAAAGGCACATTTCTTAATAATAACTTTCTCCTTCTTGCTGTGCTTAATGCACATCCCATGAGCTTTCACCACAGGTGGCAGCAAGGTTTCATGACCTCCATTCTTGATGGGACAAAGGCTCCAGGTACTCTCAATATCCCAAGGGAGTTCATTGATACTTTATTTGCCTTTCCTAAGGGATTCCTGATGTCCTTCCTACCTTACCTGAAAGTGAATGGGAATTTCAAGCATCAGCTCACAGATCATCATCTATCTTGGGAGGAAGAACTTATAACAAACTATATTAACTAGATGGCCACTCACTCTACTTATCCATATGGCATACTCTGTAGGAAAAAAAGCAAACACTGCTGATAATGGTTTTTCCTGTACTATAGAACTGTTGGAAGAAACAGTAGGTGAAGATTTAAATTATGTTGTAATAATATTGGAAAAAAATAATTATGGTTTTCACAGCAGCAATTCTGGCCTATACATTCCATGAGTATATTGGGTTCATAAATAATTAATGTTCTGTTTTAATTTATTTTTCCACCTTGTCAAATTTCTTCAGCTTGATTCCCTTATGTTCTAAAGTATAGTTATTAGAAAACACTGAATGCTTTAAAGATTGTATGTATATAAAAATATCCAAATCATCCCCCAAAACTAATATCCTGCAAATTCTTTTGGTAATATGAGCATTAAATAATTGTGTAGCCACAGAGAAAATATATTGTATATTTGTTTTACAATTTTATAAAATAGAAAATAATATTTGGGAGTTAATTTTGAAATCAGCAAATTATTATGGGGAATTTTGTTAGTGGTATAACACTTCTATTCAATATCATATGTAGCATCTCCAAATCACAGAATCTAATAATTAGAGTTTTATGATTTTTTTCTTAAGATTTTATATATTTGATGAATACTGATGCTAATTTTCTTTCAATCACACTACCAGTATTCTTTCATGGTATTTCGAATTTTATCTTCTAGTTTTGTTTTTTATATGTTTGATTTAACTAAATGACAATATTAGTTATAATCTGATAACTAGACAAAACAGGTATTTTAGGGAATTTACTTTGGGGTGATTTTTATGAATATTATTTGCCTAGTGTCTATTTTATATTTTTTCCTATGTATATCTCGTGTTTTTTCTTTCATTTTTAAATTTATTCATATATTTTAAACAGATTTCATCCCCAAGATAAAAATTATTATTATTATTATTATTATTATCTTTTGTTTCATTTACTTGTTCTATTGGTCTTTTTTAAAAATTTATTTTTATTAGTTCTAATCAGTTATACATGATAGCAGAAAACTTTTCCATTCATGGTACAAAAGTGGAGTGCAACTTTTCATTTCTCTGATTGTACACGATGTAGAGTTGCACCATATGTAGTCATAAATGTACCTAGGGTAATGTTGTTTGTTTCATCCTACCATCTTTCCTACCCCCATGCCCCTCCTTTTCCCTCCCTCCCCTTGGTCCAATCAAAGTTCCTCCACCCACACCCCACCCCCATTATGGATCAGCATCCATTTATCAGAGAGAACAGTCAGCCTTTGGGTTTTTGGGATTGGCTTACTTCACTTAGCATCTATTTACCTGCAAATGAGATAATTTTATTCTCTTTCATTGCCAAGTAATATTCCATTGTGTATATATACCACAGTTTCTTTAACCATTCATTTATTGAAGGGCATTTAGGTTGGTTCCACAGTTTAGCTATTGTGAATTGTGCAGCTATGAACATTAAAGTGATTGCATCACTGTAAGTCCTTTGGGTATAGACCGAGGAGAGGGATAGCTGGGTCAAATAGTGGTTCCATTCCAAGTTTCTAAGAAATCTCCATTCTGCTTTCCAGATTGATTTCACCAATTTGCCACACATACTTTTTAGTTTCTAATCTCTTTTCTATTGCTCACCCCACTTACACGGTACATTGCACATTCAAACAAAGCCTTTCCTACTAGGTCAGTGATCACAATCTGACCTTCATCATCTATGACATTAAACCCTGGGCTCAAGTAATATCTGCTTGAATTTATTCAATGGACACTGTTTCACTGAAAACCACTTCCTGGAATAGTCATTTATGGATGCCAGGAATGATCATTTGTGAAAAATAAAATCAAAAGGTCTGTGACTTGATAATTATGATCCAAAATGATCAATTGTGGAAAATCAAATCAAAAGGTCTATGTCTTGGTATTTATGATCCATAATAATCCCAAGAATAATCTGCAATACATCTTTTAAACTTCCTAAAACTATAATCTTTATGTTTAAGAATATTTGTACTTTCATCACATTTTCAAAAAGCTTTAGGCCCCCAAAATTGTTAATACCACTCATTACAAAAATATTTTCTTATGCAAAAATGTATCCAGAGAATAACCTATACTTTAAAAATAATTATAAAGAATCAAAAGCTCATTTCTTACAATTCTTCCACTATTTTTTTTAATATACTAGGGATTGAACCCAGGGAAGCCTTAACCACTGAGCCCTATTCCCAACCCCTTTAATTAATTTATTTATTTTTATTTTGAGACAGATCTCACTAAGTTATTTAGGGACTCACTAAATTGCTGAGCCTGGCTTTGGACTTGTGATTCTCCTGCCATAGTCTCCTGAGACACTGGTAATAAGGGTGTGCACCACTGCACCTGTCTTCCACTGAAAATTTTCAGGATGTGATTTTTATAATAGCTTCCAAAAATCTTTTAGAAGCACTCAAACAACAGTAAAAGTTGCTTATAACCCTGAAAACAAAACAATTTTTTTTCCAATGAGAATACAAAATAAATATTACTTTAGCAAGTGGGCAGCTATTTTAATGAATTTAAGTTTATATTATTTGCATTCCTTATTATGCTTTGTTATTGGAAAGGATCAATGTTTTAATGCTATTAAACACTTGGTTTTTATATAATCCTTTTTTGAAAGTAAGAAAAATAAACTTAATTAACAAATTCCCTACAATAGTAGCATAAAGAGCTAAATATTTATGCATCTTGTTTTAAATTTTCAGATAATTATGCAGTAGCCTAACAGTGTTTTTCGAGAGGCTGAGCAAAAATAAAGAACTTTATAAGGAATAAGTTATTTCAGGTCTCTGAAGAAATAAAATTTCTTAGGATTAATGAAATTAATACTGCTTTATTTAATATCACATAAAATATAACTATGGCACAGATGTATAAATAATGTTTTGAATGAAAGTAATAGTATATTCTGAATTAATAGTTATAGTTTTTCACTTTTCCTTCATTCAATCATTTAATCCAGCCATGTTTTATTTGAAAAACATGATTTTTAAAGTAAATTAATAATAATACATAACAGGTTGAACTTCTGTGAGGATCAAAAAGCAAATAGTCATAATTTCAAATTATCATTAATATTGTATTACCTAAGTAATTACACAATTCAGTCTTACTTTATTGCACCTTGCAAACTGTTTTGAAGAGTATACTATTGGCAGAGTAAATATGTATTTTTTGGGGGGAGGGTATCGGGGATTGAACTCTGGGGCATTCCTAGCCCTATTTTTATTTTATTAGAGACAGTCTCACTAAATTGTCTAGCACCTTGCTAAATTCGTGAAGCTGGCTTTGAACTAGCAATCCTCTTGCCTCCACCTCCTGAGCTGCTGAGATTACAGGTGTGCGCCACTGTGCCTGGCTGTAAATATGTATTTGAATCAAAATGGTTGCAGCAGTCCTTAAGTTCAAATACTTGATTTGTTCTACATGTTTTGAAACAAAAGATAATGGTAGAATAGTCATAACAGGAAACATAAGATAATACTACATGTAAAGGTTTGTTAGACACTAGTATAGAGATGAGAGTTTAATTCCACGTTCTCTTCCTTAGGAACTGATTGGAGCCTACCCAACTCCTTGACATGAGATTTTATTCAAAATAACTTTGAACAGCTTTAGAAGACCTTTGTAAAGTCAAGTTTTTAAGAGTTTGTAGGAAGACAGTATGGGAATACCATTTTTTTTGTTTGCCATATCTCATTGAGGTACACAAAAAGAATGAATAAAACCAGACAGTGTTCAGTCTTACTACTCAGACTTGATGATGTACAGTGGTTTTTCACAATGAGTAATCAAGTGTTACTTCATGAGCTCCATCATCACAGAATAACCTTAGAATCTTAAAGAAATTCTAGGGTTTCAGGTTGCATTTAATAGCTGCCAAATTTGAGCCTTCTAATTGTTAAACTACTCTCTTAGGATCAATTAAAAGTATATATCAATTTATATATGGCATGAATATATCAGGTATAAATTTATATACATAATATAAATGGAATTTTCACATAAGCAAGGTTATGCTCAAAAAATAAATTTAAAATATAGAAGACTCTATTTAAGTATGTATTTATTGTATCTAACATAGAAATCCCTTAGTATAAAGTTAGTATAGTGCCAAACACAAGATATTAGGACATAGCAAAAGAGAATGTGGGAGGAATTATATGATGAGGGCTGACTACAATTTAGAAATTAAAACTCAACTATATATGTGTATAAATATCTTGATTAGCATTAAAATCCTATGCTCATTACTACCATCCTCAGACATATCCCCCGCTTTTAAAAAAAAAATTTCCTCACTTTATGAAATGGGAATAAGAGAAAAAGGAGATGTCTAAAGGTTTTTGCTCGACATTTTATTCCTGAGCCCATAAAATACTATTTGGTCATTTAATTTGTTCTTTTCTGCAATACAGCTACAAGAAGTTCCATGTTTCAAGGCTGCTAAACAATGCCATAGAGTTGACAGTCTCAAGAATGATTGTAAAATGATGGAGTTAGAAACAATAGGTCACATTTGGTAAATCGACTGAAGCATTACTGGAATGCTAATGAAAGTCAACAACCGTTTCCTCACCTGCTCCCAATTTGTAATTCTTGCCCTGGTGGCACCTATATTACAGCAGGAATATTGTTTTCTAATTTATATTCAGAAAGTCATTGAAGGGACTATGACTTTGTTCTTTAGATAGGTAATAAGTTTATTATCTTATTCAAAAATGCATACTGCTCTGGAAAAGTGTGTGAATAAAATAATCTTTAAAGTTAAGTGTAGTTTTATAAAATGAAGTGCCGTACATTTTAGAAATAAATACTTAAAGGCTTAGTATTAATCAAACAAGGGGTTTGTACATCTCATTCAGGTACACAAAAAAATGAATAAAATTGGGCCTAGATGTCAATCTGATTATTTTAATTTGATGATGGATAATGACTTTTGACAATGAGAAGGGAATTTCTTCAATGTATGACTTTCATTTCAAGTTATTATTATTATTTTTTCAATTTAGTTTAATAAGAATTTGTGGTATTGCACAAATCAAATCATATCCAAATAAGCAACAATTATAGAAACTTGTCCATCCTTTTAATTCTTTCAAGACAGACTTCAAAATAGTTTCCGTATTACTCACCTTGAAAGGTATTTCCAAGTAGAGAATAATACAGTCCATCCTGCGTGTGAATTCTTAAGCTAAACATAGAATGATTTGCAAAGAGCTCATTGTATGCTAAATCTTGTTTTAGATTTCTCATTTATTTCTCTCATTTGATTCAAACCACAAATATATGTGGGCAGTAGTGTTATCCTTAGTCTAGCAATGAGGGCATAGTATTTAGAAGTGAAGTTAGGATTCGGAATTATGAATCTGCCTTCTTTGTCAATTTATTCCTCAAAATGAGAAGTCCTGGATCTTAGTTCTGATTCAGTTAATGATGATGTCACTCCTTTTTTTTTTAGGTCCTTACTACCTTTATCTATATAATGAGGGAATAGGACAAAGATGTTTTATAAAAATTTCTTCCAATGGTAATATGTCATTGTTTTTAACTAGTCCTTTCTAAGGTGGCGTGGGTTTGACTAATGACATACTGTGACCACTAAAATTATAAAAATAAAAGAAGTGACAAAATAAACAATACATTAGTAACAGCATATCCTAAGCAATGTAGTTAATGCAGCAATTTTTTATATAGTGACTTTTGCATTTTGAAAAGCAATTTTGCATTTTTGCAATGTAATGGCAAGATAGAGAAAAGGACATTATTTTTACAGTTTTACCAAGGAGTGAAATATTAGCTCTGAACTAAAGGGGAGTGGGGACAAATTTCAGTTTTTTAATAAGCTGAAGACTTGATAAATTCAATGAAGGGCATCAATACTTTCTTTAAAAGTTGTTTTATGAAATAGCAAATCCTGAATTGAATCAGTTAACTTTAAAGAAAGTTAACCTAGTAGAAAATAATAAATATTGATCTCAAATTCAGCAAGCAGAAAATTTTTTAAAAAGGCAGAAAGCCATCAGAAATGTTTAAAGTGAATGAGAGATGGACAGAAATTGCTCTGAGAAAATACAACACAACTTGTTTATTCTAATGCCAGCAGTAAGTTTAATGACATGATTTCAATAAAATTTTGATTAATTTTTTCTTTTATCTAATTAGTGAAGTAACTTTAGACTAAAGCAGAATATGGATTTTCTTTCTCATATCCAATGTAATTTCATGGTTTTAAATTACAGGAACTCTTGAAAAGAAATGTCAAAAATAAAAGAAACAGACAAGACAGAAAGTAAGAAGGGAAAATACATTGAAGTTCGAAAATGAAATATTTGCAAACTTTAGAGTCCATACCTTGTCTTTTTTTAGCATATATAAAGAAATATAAATGATTTCTTAAGAGTCTAAATATTTTAGTCTTCATAAGATATTTCAGCTTTTCTGTCTTCTGTATTGATTATTTCTGGTTACTTAAGTTTTTCATTGCTTATGCATGAATCAGAAGTTCCTCTTTATTCTATCATATTATCAGGTAGAACTTGAAGAGTGAGAATATTAGTTCAGGTGCTGAGTTTACCTATCTTGTATTAAGTAGTTAGCATAGACACAACAGAACCGTTCACCTTCTCTGTTGCATTCTCACCTATTTTTCTTATTCTGAAAATATGAGGATAGTGACATACTAGTATATCTTTCTATGTCTCAGAAGACAAAAAGATTGATCCATAGAGAAGTTAAATGAATTTTAGGTATGAATATATTTGGCTGATTGAACTTAAAGAAAACATCAAAAAGTTGAAAATTTAGTACTATTTTGGAAGACTGATGAATTGTAAATTTGGTTACAATTAATGGCAAACCATATAATCCAAGTGAAATAAATTTGGGTCACAGAAAAATGTTCCCAATTTACAGGTAGAAAAAGCAACAGGCTCAAAATAATGGCATTTTCCATTACCCATTTTATTCTTTACTATCTTAAACTAAAGTTCAAGTCCTGCAACACCTACACTGCTTTTAACTGATGAATCTTTTAGATGAAGGATTTCAGCTTGTATCTTTACCACGTGATCTGCCTGGATTCATTCTTTACATAACAGTAAGAAAAGAATAATTCATTTTTTTTACATAACAGAGCAATATTCAGATATATTTAAAAGAAAGTTACCAGGATCAAGGTCTACCTTCTTTCGTAGCTAACTGATATTTGGAGAATACTGAAAAGTAATGATCTCTTAAAGCTGTTGTTCAATCTCCACAACCATTAAGTCTCTTCCAACCACTACTTGATTTCATGCATGTATTAAGAGGTGGGTGAGAGGGACAAGTTTTGTGTCCATTAAATGTGCCAATGTCCTTCAAAAAGACATCATAACTATAACAGATTTTTAGGATTTTTGTAATGACTGATATGACACAACCTCATTGTAAAATGAGATACAAAATTAACCTTAATTTTTCACAAATGGGATGCCTTCATTTACAGATGAAAATAAAAAGTCAGAAGAAGAATAAAGCATAAACATAGCTGAGCTCTGAGCTTCTTGTCAGGATGATGTTATTATTTTTATGATGGACAACTCATTTCTCACTAACACTCTTTAAGAAAAGCTACAATGACAAAAAAAAAAAAACCTTACATGTTTTTAAGCTTCAAAAATGACACAATACTTTTGCCCATATTTTGTCATCATTTTGTCTGACCAACAAATGTTTCCATGCCTGCTTGCAAAACTTGTAAACACAAAATCGTCTTTTATAATGGGAAGACCACCATTGAGCAGTTTTCTAACTTACTTCAGAATTGATACTTTTACGTGTTTATTGGTATATTTCTGTGTTTGTGTCAACTCAATAAATCTTCCCAAGAAAGTTTATTCAAACCTAAGTTGGGCCATGATAAAAGAAAAATAAAAGTCTGTGGATTCAGAATCACTTTCAATCCCATGTCATAATTATGTGTTTCTCTGGTCTTTGACTCTGTTTTATATTTGCATGATTAGCATTGGCTGAGAATGGAATTGGACCTCATGCTTCATTGTCTAATTATGTAGTTTTCCCCCTGTGGTTTGGGTTAAATCTTACATAACAAGCTGAAAATTGAAAATTATAATGACACTTTTGTTTTCTCTACCATATACCAACTATTGCTGTTTGGATGAATTAGATCTTTTCTAAAGACTAAATATATTCTAAAAGTGTATTGTGAATCTTCTCAAATCTTGAAACAGATATCCCCAAATCGTGTTGTAGTAATTTCATCAAATAGCTTCAAGAATTTAAAAAATCTTACCTGAGGTAACTAAAATGCAAGCACAATGCAAATATTATCTCTTTTGTCTCAGTGTAACCAAATACTGAAGTTACTGAGAATGGATTCCCATGTCAATATAAAAAACAATTTACACTTCACTTTTCTGCCAGTGTATTAGATGGCAGCCAATTGGCTTGATTGGAAATTTGATAGTTTCGTATTCACATAGCAAAAGACAGCCAATTTTTTTTTCAGTGTTACAATTCCTACTGTTGTCTACACAATGTTAAATGTTATATCAAAAATTTTGAAAACCCAGAAAATCAAAACTACCTACCATTTATATAATATCCTTTATCATCTAGAAATGGGGTTTTAATTGTGCTTCTTTATTAATTTGGTTTTGCAAAAAAATAAGCCTTCTAGTAAGCCAATCAAAAAACTACATTTTACTGTGTGTGCCAATAGACTTAATTTCATTGAAAAGTATTGTTTACTGTGCCAGAAAAAGTGTAATCACACTATTCTTGTGATTGACATTTACTGATTGAAATGTGTACATATATAACATGTAAAAACCTATGACCTGGATGTTTCTTAATTAGATAGAACAAATAATTATAGCAAATACCTGTCCTATTTTTTTTTTAAGTTTGCAACATGGTGAAGTAGTATTGCTTGATGGTTTTTAATATCTGTGCTTGCAGTTTTTATTCAGTTGCAGCAACAACTTGAGAATTGTTCAAATTTGTAAAGGCTAAAGAGCATGAAAATGTTGTGTTTTTCTAATAAATATTTACTTTCATTTTCTTATTCTTGTACTTATCCCCCAAAGGAAAAACAAAAACCTGTCAATTATCTTAAGTATAATTTTAAAGGTGATAAATAAGAGAACCTTATGAAGTGAAATGGCAAAAAATATATTTTCTATTCTTTTATTTTGAATCATTGGTGCATATAAATCAAAACTTTTCTACGTGAGAACAAAATTGATGAACGAACACAACCAGAAATGGCTACTATGCTGAATTAAATGTTATAGTAAATAAAAAGTAAAATTTATTCAAGATAAGAAAATGATTGAACATCCCCACCAAAATTGAAGATTTTGTGTACTATTCAATTGCAGATAACTAGATTAGGTGCACCATCTTGTGGCCAAATTTTGCAATTCTCAATATGAATGCCTCAATGACTTCTTTTCCCAGCATTTAACTTTGCATTTTTTTAGTTAATCATTTCAGAAATTCTGAATGTTTTATAAGCAAGTCTGAGAAGCATTCCAAACATATGATCAAATGCTCACTTAAAGAGAAAAAATACATAAATCAACAAAGAATATGATGAGAAACAAAGATTTTGTTTTATTTCCATTTTTTCATTTTGCTGTATGAGAGGATTAGTTAAGAAGAAAAGACATTATAAAGCCACATCCCCAGCCCCAAAACATTGCTTCTATTAGTGGTAAAAATAAAATGCTAATATGAGCTCCAGTTCACATCTAAGTATAAAGTACCTAAATTGAAACATTATTCAGGCAATTAATTTAATAAAAAAAACAGGCTATCAGGCTATGAATTCTATAGTTAACATTTCCATATCTTTTAGACTTAGACACATATTGAAGGAGGTACTCACTTCATTAAAAACTTAAAATATTTTTACACTAAATCTGCATCAGAATATTTGGTAATAGCTTTTTCATGCTGGAACTTATCTGTATGAGTGTTGAGAAAGTGATGTATAAATGGAAATCCTTCAACCATTATGCCTAATCACATAAGTGAAACTATCTATACACAGAATCTGTTTTATAAGTATTACAAAATGCTTTCACTTATGATACAGAAAGCTATAAAAACTATAAAATAACATACTCAATTGAAAAATGATATAAATTTGGGTAATATACAAAAATTTTAAGTTTTGGGGAATCTATCAAAGAGAAGAAGGCACAAAGCAACCACGAACATGGAATTTGAAATGAGATTAGGAGCACTTGCTTTGCAGGACATGAGAGAAGGAGATGGCCACCATTAACACAAACAAAAGAGGAAGACAGCTAAAAATTTTAATTGAAAGTTTTAGGAATTCTGTAGGAGTTAAGCAAATAGAGTCTTTCTATACTTTCTTTCAACTAATACACATAGCCAACTTAACTTATTATATTACTTTTAAATAAAATTTAAACTAGTGAGGAAGCATTGAAACATTTTTATAACTCTATATAATATCTACTTTTACATATACAACAATGTCAGATTTATACATATATATGTGTATATATATATGCATAGTTTTAAAGTCATTCCTTTTTTTTCTATTACTTTTTTTTCATTTTTACATTGAAAAGAGAGGTAATTATTTTCAAGTTTATTATTTTTTTTTCAGAGCTTTGGGAAATTTTTGATTCACAAACCACTAGTCTTCTTATACTCTAATGGATACCACAGACATGAATATTTTTTTCCACTTCATTAGTCTCAGTTAATAAATTAAAGTTTCAGGAAACAGAAATACAACTCTTTAGTTAGTCATGGTATTGAGTATTAATTTTAAAATTGAAATATGCATGACATAAGACATAAGATAAGATTTATGTGTATTCTGAATGTTTCAGTAGAAACTAAATATTTGCAAAACCATACTCTATTATTTCCATATAGAATGTTTCCTCATAAATTTGATTTCTTCATTATAGTGAGATTAATTTGCAACAAATGAGTTAAAACAAAAGTACTTAAGGATGTAATTTTTGTAGGCTTTTCTTTTTAATTTTCTTAACTTTCCTGTTAAAATCCCTGATGACTAAGGCATCCTTTCTGAGACAGTCAAAACAAGAGATTAAGCATTTGAATTTGACATAAACTTGAATTTCAAACTCAGCTAACTAACTTCAGGCTTAGAGACCCTCATTTCATGAGGAAAAAGCACTGCAATCTCTATCATTCTGTTATTTTCTTCCATAATGTCTTAAATTTTAAATATTAATTTAAACAGGATTTCAAACTAACCATTTAAAAAGTTATCAGTTTTAAAGATGTATAAGATACACATTTTAATCACAAAATACTCTCAGCTTTTTGTAACTTGAAACTGACAATATTAACAGTTATGTTTATTCCTTTAAAAATTAAGTTTGCTCAGCATTATAGTGAAGAACAGTAAATCTATGTTTAGTAAGAATGACTGGATAGATATACAGTTAAAAATTGGTAATCAAATATTTTGGAATTGTTAAATATATAACTGTATAGTTTGCAATTACAAAGAACAGTAATAAAGACATATAATGAAATAAACATTTGAAGGTCCTAATAGTTAAGAAGGGAAGGCACATAGATTTTTAGAGCCTCTCCACCATCTTTTGTAGCATCTGGAGATTTAAGAACGAAAGACATCATGCCTAATGTCATCTTGTAGAGTTACACGTTACATTAAAATTTCTCACTTTACTTCAATGCCTGGCAATTTTCATATTGTTTCTGTCTAATAATATTAAATTAATAAAATAGCCAGGAAACAAAATCAAAACAAACCTTTGTTAAATGCTAAAGCATTTACTTTGATTAAAATTAAGTTGTCAATAAAGCAAGTCTTAGCAGATTTTTAAAGGACTGAAATAATCCAGAATTTATCCTCTGATCACAGAAAAATTAACCTAGAAACTAAAAACCTATGTAAGATAGTATTGCTGTTTTTAGTATTCACTGGCAAATCTAAAGTATCCAGTCATCACAGGGTGGACTAGGGAAGCCGTGTTGGATAAAGACCAGGATGAGGCACACTTGAGGGAAAAAAAACAGCCTGGCACTTCTGCCCCCGACCCCTAAATCTCCTATGAGCATTTACTGTTCTGTTTCATGTGGAATTAAAGAATTGAGTCCCTTGACAGCACATTTATTCTGAAAATGTAGATAATTGAAGACAAAATCGTTTTTGATTTGAATGATTGCCACTATTTCCATTATATTATCTCTAGAAACTCCCTTTGAAATTTTAAACAAAAGACAAATTCATTACATGAGGAAATGGCATGTAAATTATACACTTATATTAAATTATCTTTGTATCAAGAGAAGAGTATATTCAAATATTCGTGTCTCATACTAAGAGAGAAAAAATAATACATTTGCTCTAGTTATCACTGCTTTAAATAACTAAACTATTATTACAGTACTCAGAATCTTCATATTTTTATTAAATGATAATATACACAAAATACACTCATAAAACATTTAAAAACTGAAAATTATCGAACTAATTATCAGCATTTAACAGTGAACTATACTAGTGAATAAAAAAATACTGATTTTTACTTTAAAATTTCACTATATATACTCATAGTGAGTAATTACCTTACTGACTAACCTAAGAAATAACCATTCTAAATGAATTTGGAAAAACTAAATCAAAGTGAGGAAAAGCAAAGAATCCTGGTAGGAACCACACAATATATCTAAATTCAAGAAATGACACAGATATTTAAAATAGTGTACACTGAAGGATCGAAATTGGAAGAGTTAATTTATTTCTTCTTCACCTTTACTACTTCATTCCCCAACAAGGTCACAACATAAGGTACCTATATAGCCATAGTGATATTCTAAATTTTAAGATTTTATTGAATAACCCATGCTTCAAACTTGTTCGTTAAATGACTTTTGTTGAGGTATTGAATAATTATATAGACATTTTCACATGAAAAGGCTTGAAATTCCTATTTTTAAATTATATTGTTTCTCTTTTCCGCATGAAAAGTCTTTCATTTATTCAAAGATCCCATCTGAGTCTTACTTTCCCATCTTCAAACAATTTAGAACATTTCCTCTCACGATGAAACTCATGCATTTCTGCTCTATTTAGCATGACTTCATATTCTCAATTTTATTCAACTACCACTAAGTAAGATTATACACTCAAAGGTTAAAATTGTGAGTTAGTTTCATCTTTTAGTGTATAGACAGCCCTTTATGTAGTTGATGATTTTTCATCTACCACACTTTCCAAATTCCTTTTCCCCATCTGTCAAACTGGGTGGTGAGTTGGGTGACCCAGATCTGCATTTCTGAAGGCACTTGGGACTTAGTCATCAGTATCTGGTTGCCAAACATGTTTTGGGCAAGAAGTTCCTCAGGGCATCCATTAAGTAACAAGAACCCTACTGCCTCTAAAAACTCAGGTCACTTATCTCCAACTGTAACTTTGCTTGCTGACATACTGACACATGAAATCTAAAGTGACCAGTGTCATTCAGAGCTTTACATTTATTAGGAATCTTACTGTATTACACATTAGAAACATTCTTCTCTCTTGGAACAGGACTTCTCAACTCACAGAGACATAGACAGAGGTCAAAAGAATAAATTCTGCAAATTACAAATAGGTATTTGGGAGTGATTATGAATGGAGACACCAACCTTGGTTTGTGGACCAATTAATGCTCACTGAGGACACAGTGCCACATAAACATCATTATTAGTGGGTGATAAGGGAGTCTGGGCTTCTTGCTTGTGAGGCTTACTTGTCTCTTACTTGATTCTATATTTTTTAAAACCTGATCCCAAATGGACCATGTCCATTTCACAAAGCTTATGACAGATTATTTCTCCTTATATTTTTTGACTTGGTAGATCTTAAGATGCCCAACTTATGATAGATATGGCCAATTAATTACCCATGATTTGATACTAGTCTCTCTCAAGACTCAATAACATTCAAATGGCTGTATTTGGGTGATGCACATCTCCCATCTGAATTTGGCAAGCCTTCCTCTGGAAATTTAAGATGGTTACAATGTAATTTTCCTAGTGAGCATACAGATGTTTCACATGGGATCAACATCTACACAGATAATTTTAGTATCATAAAATCTGCCTGGATGTGCGGCCTAAATATCAGGGCTGCTCACACAGCAGGCTATAGAAATCCTTTTTATGTTCTGGGTCCAATTCAAATTTTTAGCTTTTGACATCACAAGACAAGTATGTCAAAGCAGTATGGTTACTCTAAAGCCAAAGAGGCTTAACAAACATTGTGCATACCCCAAGAAGTAAAGGGTTCAAGACTCAATTATTCATATTTTAACTTGGGAGAAAGGTTCCAAAGTGTCTCAGATTATTGAAGTCTAATAATTTCAATAATGTAGTAGCAGCCTCTTGAATTTTTATCAAGGTTTATCTCCCACCCTCTGGAGTGCATGTATCATTTAGGCACCTAGAATACTTTTAATAGTCCAAAGGAGTATGAATATATACTGTTCATTCCAAGTTAATGTGAACTACTGATTTTTATCCTGATAGATATTTGAAAAAAACCCACATTTTCCATGTTGAAAGCAATATATCATAAACAGGACTATGTTAATGTGCTCTAACAAATACACCACATTCCAGTGCAGTCACAATTGAAGCTACTTCCTGGTTAAGTTTCTGATATTTGACTGTCATTGGCCACTATCCTGTCCATCAAAAATCAGCCCCTTGTCTACACCTAGTTATGGACTACAAAGGCTTAATGGTGAATATAATAGGATTATGATGGGATCCACCATCTTGATTGCCTTATAGCTAATGTGTGTCATTAATAATGCTAATCTGTGTCATTCCTGATGGGATGCAGCATTATTTTAATTTGCTTTTTTGGTTTAGGGTACAAATTCAGGAGCTTGCATTCAGCCTTTAATGCCAGTAGAGATCTTACGTTATGGAGAAGAAACCAATGTGAAAATTCTGCCAAAGTTATAGTGTCTCTATAGACATTATCACTGGCGATTGGGGAAATGAATTACGGCTCCATGGAACAACTGGACTCCAATTATATCTGGCCCTTACAAGTTCCTCATTCAACATGGGAGGGTAAAATAGTGCCTCAGATACTCTCAGTATATATCAGAACATTTACCAAATAATTTTCAGCAGACATAGGTATTTCTTTTTCTTCACTGTATGATTCTCTGAGTACACATAGGTATTTCTTTTTCTTCACTGTATGATTCTCTGAGTACATGGCTGAAAACTTCTTTGGGAAAGGACTGAGGTCAATAACTACTACATACATTTGTCACTTGCTGTGGGGTTCTTGCTCAATGGACAGATTCTAGGTGTAAGAACCAGCTAAGGTCTAGAAATTCAGTATGGAAGCGGGACTTAATTGTGAAATCCTTCTTTAGTCTTATGTTCATCCATTCATGTTCTATTTTAATTAGCATTTTGAGCAACATTTTATTGGATGCTCATTTGTCTTGCCCACAGAACAAGACTGTTCCATTCATGTTCCAAATGTAGTTGTTGTGTAACTCTGACCACCACTCCAAACTTGTTGATTATTATAAGAATGTTATATTCTCTTTTCCCTGAGTGGTGTCACTTGTCCTCTATTATTATTGGATTCTTTCATTGCCTTTGTTACTTAGGAGCCCAGATATGATAATAGCATCATCTAATACCAGTCTCAGATTATAGAGGACACCTGCCACTGAGCTTCTCAACGATTCTGCTACAGTGTGCTGCCTGTTACCAGAACATTCCTTGTCACCTTAAGAAATATGTGTATCCTCTGTACTATCTCAAGGAATAAAGCTTCTGGTAGATTTTCTGGTCTTTTAAAGTAGATACATTCTATCATATTCCTTTACCTGAGTCTTTTGTTCCTTTTTCCTACTCTACCATGAGCAGGCACAACATTTCCCTAATTAGACTTTCTGAGTTTTAAGGTTGGTCATGGGCATGCTGGTCAGAAGAGAGGTGATGATATATTCTGAAGAGGAGCATTGAATACTAAGGCACGTGCTACTTCTAAAGTCTCTGCACAAAATGCAAACAATGACAGCAGTATATTCCCAATAAGAAGAGCGGGCACTTCCATAGGCAGGAAGATGGAAACAGATTTGGGGGACCTCAAGTGCATCTACCCAACCTAAGAATTAGTATTCCAGTTCTTCTTATCAGGGCTCTGATTTGGACATAGACTTCCTGCCGTGAATGATGATAACATTCTTCTTTGAAATTCTTCCACTGGCACAATTAAGCCATATGCCTGTTCTTTACTCTTTCTGATCTTTTATATCAATAGCTTTTCTTCAATGCATTGAAGGAGGTTCCCTTCCTCACAAAATTAGCTTTATATTGTTAATTAATAAAACTAAATCTGTCATTTTATCTTTCTTTGACCACATCCAGCCAGTAACATAGTAGGTACTATTTCTTATATTTATTAAATATTAAGATATTTCCCTGGTTAGTTCAGCCCTGTCTTATTCATTCTGTTTGGTTCATGTGAGCACCACCACACATTAGTCTTATCAATTGCATTGCTGTGGTATGCTTGGAAATACTAATACTCCACCTTCCACCAGTGATGTACTTCATCTTCACCATGACTCATCTCCAGAATTCAGGCTATTTCTATAAAATCTGCTTTGTTGAACAATTTCTAGTTCCAGTACTTTAGGTCCATTATTCCATACCCACTATCTTAGGTCAGGTTTCCTAAAAACAAAGACAAGGATCCTTGACCAAGTGATTTATGGGGGGAGTGTTCTCAGGAAAGAAAGTAAGGGCAGAGGAAAAAAGCTAAGCAAGAAGGTGACCTCAGGTGATCAGCTTCAGTTTGGTCCCTGATATCAGGTAATTTAGAGCATAAATCACACCTTTTATTTGGCCATATCTTGAGGCAGGTAGTCTATAAGGCTTTGACATTTGGAGTCCCTTTGAAACCCCTAAACCAATCAGTTCAAATGAATCCCCCTCTTGTACTAACCAATCACCCCTACCCGACTTGTTCCTGCCAGTGAATGTGCTAATCAATGTTAAGAGTTGTTGTTTGATTTTCCGGCGGTATGGAATGATTTGCTGTGTGATGTTGTGATGCATAGAGTACCCCCCAAAACCTATAAAATCTCACTGGACAAAGGACCAGGACTCACTCCCTGGGACCGCTGCATCAGTAACAGTTGTGAGTCCAGGCTCCAGCTTGCAATAAAGACTCTTGTGTGATTGCATGGCATTTGGCTCCTGGAGGTCTATTGGGGGTCCCACGAATCTGGCATTACACTAGTTGATTTGAATTGCATGTTAATCATTGAATTTTAATAAATTCAAAGATATTCTGAGACCTAGAATTATGTTCTTTCTCTAAAGAAAGTGTCTTCACTTTCAGCATAATCCTAGATTTATTTTCTCAGACCTGTGAAAGATCAAAGTGTTTTCAAACAGCTACAATCTCTAAATGACCATATCTCTCTCAAATCACCTTTCCTTTTGGTATGAAGTCCATCAAGATGTGTAACAAATATCTGGGGCATTTACTACCTGTGTTAGTCAATTTTCTAATACTATAGGACATACCTGAGATAAATCAACTTATAAAGAGGAAGGGTTTGTTGTGGTTCACAGTGTTGGAAGTTTCAGACCGCGACTGATTGTTCCATTCAGGCAGGACAGTATGTTAGGAACATGTGGTAGATAAAGTCTGCTCACCTAATGGCTGAATAGGAGAGAGAAAATGAGATCAGGGTCCCATAATCCATTTCAGCCCCACCCCCACCCCCACCCCGGGCCAATGCCCTAAATCTTCCCACTAGGCCCTGCCTCATGAAGTATTCACTCCTCCCAGTAATGCCACTGTGGAGAATAATCCTTCACTAAATAGGCCTTTGGGAAATGTTTCAGATCCAAACTATAGCACTACATATTAGATAGCTCCTGGCGGGAGAAGCCTCAGAATAAAATAAGTCCAAAATCAAATTTACCTTGCTGGATTCCTTCTTTCCCTAGATCCTTGCTCTATGTGCTGAAATACTCACTCTTTTATAATCTTCATTTTATGCTCCAGTGTTTCTAGCCATATTCAGTAGAAGTGAGTCATAATGGTCTGGTTTGCCTCAATTTTATCTAGAAGAACTTCAATACTGTTAATAGATAAAATTAAATCAGAAAAATACATTGCCTGACTTCTAATGTCTTTGAATCATCCATCCCCATATCATTGAGATTTGTTTACTTATTTATATCAATGATTCTTAAAACTTTTCTTTAAACCTATTCAGAACTTTAAACATATTGTAGATCTTATTTTGGTTGTTTATCTTTTTTTTTTTTTTTTTTTAAGAGAGAGTGAGAGAGGAGAGAGAGAGAGAATTTTCAATATTTATTTATTTTTTTAGTTCTCGGCGGACACAACATCTTTGTTGGTATGTGGTGCTGAGGATCGAACCCGGGCTGCACGCATGCCAGCCGAGCGCGCCACCGCCTGAGCCACATCCCCAGCCCCTTGGTTGTTTATCTTCACATGCTACACCAAAGAAAGCATTCCAGCATTGAGTTTAGAAGCTCATCAGCAATTTTTCCCCACAAAGATGTAGGGGGAAAACTTATCTTATAAATTTTACATTAAATTTATATAAAATACATCATATAAAATTTTGCATTAAAGATTCACACTAAAGTTCTCTACTAGTAACACAGACTAAGGTTCATTATTTCAACTGACAATTTTATCCTCACCTGCAGACACAAGTAGAAATAGATTTTCAATAGAAAATGATGATAATTTATATAGTCTTCTCACAATTTAAGAGATTTGCCCAATTTTTAAAAATAGAATTCTTCAGAATTTCAAATAAGTTGATTTCATCCCCTTTTCATCAGTGCTATTGCATTCGATTTCCTTTTTTTCTGACTTTGTATAAAGTAGGATTTAATCAGTAATACCTGTGACTGTATTTGCACAAGAGTTTCCTTTGGACAAAGATGGTAACACCGTTATGGCTTAAAGAAGGCTTTAGGCTGACATTCCTGTCACAATTTATCCTCAGGAATTTATATATGTAAAAAAATATGATAAATAATGTCCTAAGAGTAGTACAGAAACCTACTGTAAACAATGGCCCAGTATTATTTTAGAGTCTTGAAAATTTTAAATAATTGTGCTATAGATTTTACTATATGGTTTAAAAGTGACTTATTTGCACCAACCAAATAGGTACTGTATAAGGCTGTAAAGACTTATCAATGTTAAAATCTGCACATAAAAGTATTTTTCTTTTAAAAAATGTTAATTTTTGTTAAATTTAATTAAATCTTAGTTTTTAAAGGCCTTTCAAGGGAAAAGTCTGAATAATTAAGATTTAGTTTGCATTAAAAAATGGTAAACTGTTGGAAGATATCAATTGTCAACTGTTCTATTTGGGCATTTAAAAAACAGTGGCATAAAGCAAATATGTCTATGTGTTGCTGAAATTCAATGACAAGATATTTATATAAACAAAACTCATCAATTTAAATCTCACATTGAAAATCAGGCCAAAATAACATAATAACTAAATTGAGAATGAAATTTATAATTTTAGAGTTTTGAACTGTCATAGTAAAAGGGTAAACCCATGAGGACCTATTTACTCAAAAAAAGACTGGTAGAAATATATCAGAATATAGGAAAACAATGCATTTTTAAAATCTGTACATTTGAGTGACATAAGATCATTTTGATGAAATTAAAATGGAATGCTAAAGTAAGAACTTAACAAAAATACTAAAATGTGCTTACGATCTCCTTGTAAATATGTCGAACATTTTAATAGGAGAATTATACTGATAGTTATCAACATTCACATACGTTTCTTCCAGTTTAAATTGTTAACCAAAGGTGCTGGTGATGTAGCTCAGTGTCAGAGAGGTTGTCTATCATTTCTGAAGCCCTTATTTTGATCCTCAGCACTGCAAAAATAAATAAGTAAATAAAATTAACAGGTTGTAACTGATTCAAAACTTATTGACCTCTATATAAATATAAATATATAAGGCTATTTATGTCAGCTACCTAGAGACTGCTAAGCTGAAGGATCCTGCTTGCATAGTTCCATACCCCAATTCTCAGGAAACTTCCAATATTACTTTTGATGGCAAAGGGACTTTGTAGAAGTGAATGAGTAAGGATTGTGAGATAGCAAGATTATTCTGGATTATCTGGGTGGACTCCTACTCACAATTATCTTTAGAAGAGGGAGGCAGGAAGAATAAAAGTCAAGAAGAAGGCTACATATGGGGAAAGCAGAAACCTGAGTGATTGGCTTTGAAGAAAGAAGAAGATCTACAAGGCTACCAGCCACAGAATCTAGGTAGCCACTTGAAGCTGGAAAAGATAAGGAAAATGAAAACATAAATTATAGGAATCTTACATACTATTAGGAAAAGAGTTAGGTAGCATTTACTTGGTATTATGAAACCTCCATTAAATGGAAATCTTTATTTTAATTGCAGACTAGATAAAGTTTCAAATTAAGATGCAAATACAATCTTTTATTTTAAAATTCAAACTATATTGTGTGATTTATGCTCAGTACATGTTCAACAAAAATTTTATGACCTATAATATTATGCAAGAAATACTGGTTTACAATGTCACAGAATGAATTGACATTCCTCTTTTCATGAACTGAGAAATTTCAGGAGGGAGCAAAGATTTGGTATTAGCTCCATTTTTCTTTTGGTGGCTCAGCAGGGGAATTATCAGCTCCCTGTAATAGACAGATAAACATTCCTTTTGTTTATAAAAAGCCAGGATTACTTAACAAGGACTACTAAATAATCCCTATTAAATAGGGTTATTTACTAGAATAGATATTCTTATCAAGTACTGTCTAGACAGTATAGTCTTTGTAAGGAAATTAATATTCAAGATGATGGTTATGTGTTTGTCTTCAGGTAAGCTACTTAACCCCATGCTCCCATAGCTCCTGAACTTTTTCCCCTCTTATTTTCTATGGGTCAGTGTTCATGTCTCTAAGCAGATGGGCAGAGAACAAAGAAAAAGGGATACATTCTTAAAATATAGGCAAGAAACAAAAGATACTTGAGACTGGTTTTCCATTATTTTATGAAGAGGGATGATGTACGGAAAAAGATGGCGCTGAAGTCAAAGAAGAAGTTTCAAAGAATGCTTGGGATGGACTCTGGAAAGCTAAGGGAGCACTCATAGGTAAGATTTTTTTTTTCTTTTAATGTATGGATGCTTCTAAAAGCTTGATCATCAGTATATCTCACTTCTCATTCCTCTTGTCTTCTCCTATACACACAAATGTAGACCATGGGTGTATGTTATTTAAATGTCAACTTGTAAATCATGCTGTTTTTGAGAGCTCACATTAACCCTTCATTAAAGAACTCATTTCTGTGTCTCATCAGAGTTCATTGTGTGTTCACAGAGTGAGGAACTTAGGACTTAGTGTGTTAAGGCTTGCTCTCATCAATTGGTGGGCTGACCTCTTCCCTGCTGAAGAATGATGGCCATCAGAGACCCTCATGGACGAGTAAAGACTCTCCCTCTGCAAAGTAAACTTTAAATAATAATCATTTTGTAAGGTTCCCTTTTGTATCCTCTGGAGGGCAACTAGGAAGACCTAGCTGAGTGACACAAAAAATGTCTTAACACTTTGGAATAAGAGTCAATTCAAATTGAAAATATCATTTTTTTAATTAAAAAAGAAGGCTAGCTGGGCATGGTGGCTCATGCCTGTAATCCAAGCAGCTTGGGAGGCTGAGACAGGAGGATTGCAAGTTTCAGGTCAGCCTTAGCAATTTAGCAAGGTCCTATGCAACATAGAACAAAATTTTAAAAGGTCTGGAGTTATGGCTCAGTGTTTAAGCAACCCTGGGTACTAAAAACTAACAAACAAAATAGACCCAAAGAGAGGAGGAAGTAAGTAAAACACACAACGAATTGGCCAGAATGCTAATTAGTCAAGCATTAATTTTAATAATAGGTTCTATAATCAGAACAGTTTGAAAATGCATTACCTTCTCTGCCAAAACATGGGATAATTCACAGAAATTCATTGTTTTTTTCATTCAAGTGAATTTTTCAGAAAGATTAGAAAAAAATCTGAAAACCCTTATGGGATGATGCCATGTTTACAATCTCCCTCAGTCTCATTGCTGGATATGACTAAGAGTCTAAAAATCCAATTTCTTTTATAAATAATTAAGAGTCAAGCACAAAATAGCCTACAGGTCTTTCACATATGTTTGAAATCATATAGTTCTTGTCTTTCTGTGCCCAGCTTTTTTCACTTAAATTAATAATTTCCAATTCTGTTCATGTTAATAGAATTTTATTCTTTTTTTTTCAACTTTTTAAAAAAATATTTCTTGTTTGTTCTAATTAGTTATACATGACAGTGGAATGCACTTTGACACATAAATGGAGAACAACTTTTCATTCTTCTGGTTTTGTATGACGTGAAATCACACTGCTCATGTTGTTATATATGCATATAGGATATTAATGTCGGATTTATTCTACTATCCTTCCTATCTCTATTCCCCCTCCCTTCCCTTTAGTCCCCTCTGCCTAATTCAAAGTAATTTCATTCCTCCCTAGCTTCCCCTCCCTTACTGTGAATTAGCATTTGCATATCAGAGACAACATCCAGCCTTTGTTTTCTTTTTTGAAATTGGCTTATTTCACTTTTAGCATGATATTCCCAGCTCCATCCATTTACCAGCAAATGCCATCATTTCATTCTTTAAGGCTGAGTAATATTCCACTGTGAATATATACCACATTTTTCTTATCTATTCATCTGTAAAAGCGCGCCTAGGTTGGTTCCATAGTTTAGCTATTGTGAGTTGAGCTGCTATAAACATTGATGTGGCTTTGTCACTCCAGTATGCCAATTTAAAATCCTTTGGGTATATACCAAGGAGTTGGATAGCTGGGTCAAATCATGGTTCTATTCCATGTTTTCTGAGGAATCTCCGTGCTGCTTTCCATAATGGTTGCACCAATTTTCAGTCGCACCAACAATGTATGAGTACTCCTTTTTCCCCATATCCTCGCCAGCATTTATTGTTCCTTATATTCTTTTTTTAAAATTTTTTTATACTGAATGCATTACAATTCATATTACACATTAAGAGCACAATTTTTTATATCTCTGGTTGTACACAAAGTAGTAACGCCATTCATGTCTTCATACATGTACTTAGGATAATGATATCCATCTCATTCCACCATCTTTTTTACCCCCATGTCCCCTCTCCTTCCCTCCCACTCCTTTGCTGCCCTATCTAGAGTTTATGTAATCCTCCCATGCTCCCCCCACCAACCCCACTATGAATCAGCCTGCTTATAAGAGAGAAAACATTCGGCATTTGGTTTGGGGGGTTTGGCTAACTTCACTTAGCCTTACTTATATCATCCAAATCCACCCATTTACCTTCAAATGCCATTATTTTATTCTCTTTTATTGCTGAATAACATTTAATTGTGTGTGTATATCACATTTTCTTTATCCGTTCATCTACTGAAGGGCCTCTAGGTGCCTTGCTTTTTCATTTAAATTAATTATCTCCAATTCCATTCATGTTAACAGAATTTTATATTTTTTATGGCTGAATAATAATCCACTGTATGTAGGTACCACATTTTGCTTATTCACTCATCAGTTGATAAATATTTTGGTAGTTTTTTTCCCCCCATTTCTTTGCTGTTATGAATAGTGCTTCAGTGAACATAGTGAGGCCAAGAGGCAAAAGGACAGTTAATGTAGGTAAGGAATAATTGGGTCAGACTGGAAAGATGGGGGCTCATTTAAAAAGAAAGGAAATAAAATGTTACTTCCTTTAGTACTCCTCCCCCTTCTGAACCTGTTGCCAAGGTTACCTGCCTCCAGGGAATTTATCCTTTCAGCAAAGAGTTAATGAATAGCCCTAGGTGACTCCCTTCCTGTCTGCAGCCTTGGGCAGCTTCATTCCCACCCTTGGATCTCTCCACCTTTTGGGTTCTGTAAGCTGCATGAGGAGAGAGCATGAGAACAAAGGAAATTTAAAATGTATAAAAGGGGCTGGAAACGCCCACTTTCCCAGTAGTCTATCTCTGTTCTATCCTTTAAATAAAACTTGTGTTATGCCAGATTCGTGGGACCCCAATAGACCTCCAGGAGCCAAATGCCATGCAATCACACAAGAGTCTTTATTGCAAGCTGGAGCCTGGACTCACAACTGTTCCCGATGCAGCAGTCCCAGGGAGTGAGTCCTGGTCCTTTGTCCAGTGAGATTTTATAGGTTTTGGGGGGATACTCTATGCATCACAACATCACACAGCAAATCATTCCATACCGCCGGAAAATCAAACAACAACTCTTAACATTGATTAGCACATTCACTGGCAGGAACAAGTCGGGTAGGGGTGATTGGTTAGTACAAGAGGGGGATTCATTTGAACTGATTGGTTTAGGCCGCGAGGGGTGTACATGCTGAACTACAAGGTTTCCCAACATGTTATCAACCACCATAAACTACTGGGGGGTCATCTGGCATCCCAGGTATTTTCCCTGTCTCATGTGATTGGAGGTTGCTAGGGGGGTTGCTGTGGGTCCTCACCTAGCCTAATTGAGTCAGGGACACCTGGCACCTCAGACCTCTCCTGTTATTTACAGACAAACAACTCAGCAGGGTGGGTAAGTGCTTAGGAGTGCTCTGTGGGTTTTTCCAAGGACAAGGGTCATGCCCCCTTCCTTAGGACAGGCCTTGTGGTAGAAGCAGCTGTTATTTATTTATTTTTAAAAATGGAGCCACATTAGTTTCTCACTGGCTTTCTAAGCTTGCCTAGGCATTTCTCAGGGTTCAGTCCTCAACGTCAGGGAAACAGGACTTCATCCTGATTCTCATCACTGGTACCAATAGGAGTGGAGTTGTTTCTTAGACATATCAATGTCATTTCCTTTGGTTGTATAATAGCAATATCAGTGCTTGATCATAACTTTTTTTTTTTTTTTTTAGGAACTCCATGCTGTTTCCCATAATGGCTGGACTAATTTATATTCCCACCTATGGTGTTCAAAGTTTCCCCTTTCTTTACATCCTCTCCAGTTTTTGCTGTCTTAAGTCTTTTTTGATAATAGCCATTCTTTACTGGATTAAGGCAATATCTTACTATGGTTTTGATCTGCTTTTCTCTGATAATTAGTGATGTTGAGCACTTTTTAATGAACCTATTAACTGGTTTCATGTCTCATTTGGAGAAATATCTGGCTATGTATTTTAATCAGCTTTTTCACTGACAAAAAGACTTGATAAGAACAATTAGAGGAGGAATGATTTATTCTTGGGCTCATGATTTCAGTCCATAGACGCCCAGCTCCATTGCTCTGGGACAAAGATGAGGCAAGATGTCAGGAAAGAAGAATGTGGTGAAGTAAAACAGGTCAGAATATGGCCACCAAAAAGTGGAGTAAGAGAGCCCCAATCAACAAAGAAAAAATATATACCCCAAAGGCATTACCCAAATGACCCACCTCCACCAGCCATGGGCTATCTGCCCTGCAGTTACCACCAAATTAATCTTTATCAGAAGATCAATACACTGATTATGTTATTGTTCTTATAACCCAGTCATTTCACCTCTGAACTTTCTTGCATTGTTTCACACATAAACTTTTGGGCAATACCTAATATCTAAATTAGAGCATTCTATCTATTGCCCATTTTTCATTGATATATTTGGTTCGTTGTTATTAACATTTTTGGTTCATTATATATTTTGGAAATATACCATTTGAGATATATATATATATATATATATATATATATATATATATAGTTTCCAAATATTTTCTCTTACTCTGTAGGTTTTCTGTTCACTTTGTTGATTGTTCCTTTCCTGTGCAGCAGTTTTTAGGTTTGGTATAATTCCATCTGTCTATATATTTTTTGTTTCCTGTGCTTTTATAGCTTTGTCCAAAATATCCTTGCACTTTCCAGTGTCCCGAAGTGTTTCCTGACTTTTTTCCCCTAGTATTTCATAGTTTTAGGTGTTAAGCCAATCTTCTGGTTTTTAAATCTTTAGACAAGCATTTTTTTGACTACAAGGCTTTCTGACATCAAGATGTTACAATACCTTTGTTTTTCATATCAGTTGCAACCATTAGGTGGCAACATAATGCAAAATATAAAGAACAGCTTTCAAAAGGCTCTAGAATGGGTTTTACTCATACAATTTTATGAATTTAATTTTTTTGTTTCTTTCAAATTTATCATTAATCCATGAATGAGATCCTATTAGTTGTCTTATGGTTGAATCTGTTTCCTTTCCATCTGTGCCATGAAAATCATGACATGAGTAAGAAAAACCACATGTCTTATATAGTGGAATATGAGATTATTTGACAATGCACAATTGAAACAGAAGGTTGTAATAATAGTAACTTTACAACAGAATATAAACTGTTATAAGAAAGAACACTAGAATGTGTTAAGATAGTTTGTAGGTTCTCTTTTCTGGTAAGATCAGGAAATCTGTAGTCTCTACACATTAAGTGTACTTTCTTTTAACTCAACTTTGTTTATACCAAAGAAGTATCTTGGAGATTTTCCAAAATGCCAATGAACCAGGCCCCAGGAGTTATAAGGCCTCAGCAACAGCCAACTGAAGAATCAAAATCAACCCCACCTTTCGGGAATCAGAGCTTTTAACATGCTGACATCAAGCTCTTTAACTTATAGTAGAGATGTTTAAATAGAAACATAGTTCCATCAACATTCATTAAGCTACCTCTATTCACTTATTATCTCTTTAAAATTCCCATAAGTATTCATTTTATTCATTTTCAGTACTATAAAATTATTGAAGAAAATAGACATACTTAGGATAAATAGACACATCTCTGCATTCTTTTGCAAAAGATATGATTTTATATAGAAAGAACCCTAAAGATTATAAACACACCCCCATCTCCTGCAAGAATAATGAACAATCTGAAAAGTAAATTAAGAAGACAATTCTATTTGCAATGGTATAAAAAAAGAATAAAATACTTAACAAAGTAAATTTTAAAAATGTACAATAAAAATTATAACTATTTCTGATAGATATTAAAGAAAACATGAATAAGTGAAAGCTATTCCATATTTGTGGGTTAGAAGACATCCCTTGCAGGTGGTGGAAATGGGGTTCCCCTAGTGGAATGCACTGGCTGAGAAGAAAAAGCTAAGAAAAATAGAATGATGAAGAAAACACAGGACATAGAAAATAATTTCAAAAGCGGGGGCAGGATGGACAAGCCATCAGGTGGATTGAGCTTCTAGACTAAAGGGCAAAATGGATCCCACGCCTGCATTATTTCTTTCAGGAAACATCAAAAGCCTTCCTAGAATGTGCTTCACCCGAAAAGGTTAAAGGTGGGCTGTTCAGTTCCCAACAGGTTACTCCCATCTCCAGAGCTACTGTGAGGTATCTTCCTAGAACAGTAGAGATAAAAGTTAGATGTATTGGGCAATCTATTGTTGTGAGAGAGCCACAGATAGTTCACAATGACAAATGTAAATTTCCCTGGCTACCATACCAAGAGAATACCCTCATGTAATCCATGGATGGATGGCTTTCTCCACGCACCCACCCACCCACACACACACATTTAAAGCTAATAAAAACAATCAGAAAGATAGCATGATAAAAAATCAACTCAGAGAAATAGTTGTAGTTCTATGCAAGAATAATGAACAATCTGAAAAGCAAATTAAGAAGACAATTCTATTTGCAATGGTACAAAAAAGAATAAAATACTTAACAAAGGAGATTAAAAAATGTACAATAAAAACTATAAACTATTTCTGATAGATATTAAAGAAAACATAAATAAGTGAAAACTATTCCATATTTGTGGGTTAGAAGACATGATAAGGTTAAGACATCAATACTACCCAAAAGTGATCTATAGATTCAATTGAAATCCCTATTGAAATTCCTATCAATATCTCAATGTTTACTATAAAATAGAAAAATTCACACAAAAATTCATATGCAATATCAGAGGATATGAAATACCCAAAATAACCTTGAATATGACAAATTTGGAGGACTCAGATTTTCTTAATTCAAAATCTAATGCAGAACCATTTTGGGACTATAGCATGTCCAGAACTTAAAGAAACTGGAAACACAGATCCAAGAGTTTGCAACCAGGTCTGCATGAGCCTGTCTGAACCTAGCAAACCTGTGGAAAGTTAGAAACTGGGAGCATTTCACACAGGGTAATACAGGTTAGAGAGGCTGGAGAGAGCCAGGCTCTCCCCAGCCCTGTGAGTCCTAAGGCCTACAGGGACCAATAGGGCCAGCTACAGTGGGTTGGAAGGATAGAAGAGAGTGTGAGGGCATTTTGTTCTAGGCTCACTCAGCCAGCAGTTCTGGTACCCACTCAGGCTGGTACTCACCATGTCCTGGCATCAGCTGGTCCCCAACTCCCTCCCCAGTCCAGCACCCGAAGGTACCCACCAGGTCTGGCATCAGTCCAGCATGCAACATGGTCCTCTGGCTTCCTGGTCTCCCAACCCCACCCTGGCCCTGATGTGGCCCATCCCTCACAGCTTTGTGGTCGGCCTACAGGTCTCAAAGCCTGTTCTTGATTTACCTGGCACAGACCAGCTGGGCCTCTGACCTGGCTGCGCCTCCCACACAACTTCACCTTAAGACCTGCCTGGTCCAGCATAGAGCCTCCCCTCACCAGCCCCCAGGATCCAGTGCTAGGCCCAGATGTACCTGCCACCAGGATGTGGTTAGCTACTTTGCTGCTTCCCTGCAACCCAACCTCCCCAGAATGCCACATCACCTCCAAGTTTGCAGCACAGTCAGCCCACACTAATCTCTCAAGAAGGGATATTAGGAAAGGAAATTTAACCCCAACCTTCAACATAATGAGCAACACAATAACAGAAAGAACACATAACCCATGGCCCACACCCACAAGCTAAGATCATACTTCAGGAAGAAACAGAAAGAACACCAGACAGGCACAGTGAACATACACACTCACTGACTTTTCTTGTGGGGAGTGTACTGACAATTGAACTCAGGGGCATTCCACCACTAAGCCACATCCCGAGTCTTTGTATTTTATTTAGAGACAGGATCTCACTGACTTGCTTAGCACCTTGCTTTTGCTGGGGATAGCTTTGAACTTGGGATCCTCCTGCATCAGCTTTCAGAGCCACTGGGATTATAGGTGTGCACCATGAGTTCAGCCTTATTATTTTGTCCACGATAGAGGATACAACTCTTTAATTTCTTAACATTTCACCAAGATTTTGTTGTGGTGGTGGTGGTGGTTTTTTTGTGGGGGCAGTAGTTTTGTTCAGCCTTTTGATTTTGTGTTTCCATATTGGATTCTTGCTTTACTTGAATACGTGCAGCGTGATTCAAGGACTCTTACACATATTCATATTTGTTTCTCTCATCTCACTTTTTACCTTGTTTTTCTTTTGTTCTTCTTTCTTTCCTTTTTCTTTCTTTCTTTATTCTTTTTTTTCTAGTTTGTTTGCTTTGTTTTGTTTTGAAGGTATTATTTTCATATGCTCTGTATTTTGTGGGTTATGGTTTATGGTTAGGTTATTTAATTTTGTTTTGTATGATATTTATCACTACTCTATCTCCCTCTCTCATTTCTATATTCCTGACACCCAAATTCCATTCTCTCTCTCCTTCTTTATATTCTTATTCTTTTTGTCCCTTTTCAAACTAACAACATATCCTAAGTTACCACTGCATCTGCCCTACTCACCCTTTGAAATTTCAAACACTTTTCCACTCTCCTATTTCTTCTGCTTTATGTGATTTGACTATACTTAACACTTCTTTATACTAGTTGAGGTATAGAACATCTAACCCTAACGCCAATGTCACAGCAATAATTAATACAGCAGAAGGAATAGATAACACCTAGTGTTTGATTTTAAGCCAGATATAATACATGATTATGTACTGTTTCTACTGATGGAAATTGCTGATCATACTATCCCTATACATATCATACCAATTAATGCTAAATGCCACAATACGAATTAAGGACCTATTCTACTGCTATATATTGTTTGCATATATTATTGCTATGATTGTGCTGTGCATCCCAATCTGTGAGGTACTAGTAACATAGAGGGATTCTGTAAACCTATAAGGTACAAATTCTACAGAATCAGATCCATCCAGATAGATGATTAGTCACATAAACAATATGAAAAATCAAGGGATTGAACTATCCCAAATAACCCAAACCACCTCAACAGTAGACTCTATTGACACAACAGTGGAGGAAAGGTCAGAGATAAAACTCAGAAAGTTCATGGTTAAACTTATCCACAACATAAAAGATGATGTAAGAAATAAAATAAGAGAAAGAATACAAGAAATAAAATACTGTTTTAACAAGGAGACAGAGATGCTGAAGAAGAATCAGTCAGAAACCCTCAAAATGAAAAAATCAATCAACCAAATTAAAAATTCAATTTAAAGGATCACTGATACATTAGACCACTTGAAAATAGAGCTTTAGGTAATGAAGACAAAACTGAAAATAGAGTTTTAGGTAATGAAGACAAAACTATAATCTAGAAATCAGTTGACCATGGAGAAAAGATGTTAAGAAACCATGAACAGAATTTCCCAGAAATATGTTATAACATAAAAAGACCAAATATAAGATTTTTCAGGATTGGTGATGGCTCAGAGATACAAAGGAATGCACAATCTTTTCAATAAAATCATATTTAGAAAATTTTCTAAATTTTAAGAATGAAAAGGAAAACTAAATACAGGGGGCTTACAAGACCCTAAATATACAAAATTACAACAGATTCACATCAAGGCACAGCATTATGAAAATGCCTTACAGAATAAGAATAGAATATTAAAGGCTGCCAGAGAAAAGTGATACATAATATTTAGAGTTAAATCAATCCTGATATCACCTGATTTCTCAACCTACACCCTCAAAGCTAGGAGGTCTTGAAGGAATATACACCAAGTTAAAAAATAGATGACAGTCAAGAATACTATACCTGGCAAAATTAAGCTTCAGAATTGATGATGAAATAAAAACCTTCCACTACAAATAAAAGTTAAAAGAATGCACAACTAGAAAGACTGCACTAAAAAACATACTCAATAAAATATTCCATGAAGAAGAAATTTTAAAAAAGTGAAATGCGGTAAAGGGAGGAGCTACAGTAGAGGAATAATCAATCAAAGGAGAAACTAATTCAAATGAAAAACACTAAATAAATCAAAGTTATATGGAATAAAAATTATATCTCAATAATAACATTGAATGCAAATAGCCTAAACTCATCAATCAAAAGACATAGAATGAGAGATTAAATTAAAAAATGAGAACCAATAATATGCTGTCTCCAAGAGACTCACCTCATAGACAAAGACCTCAACAAACTGAAGGTAAAGGATGGGAAAAAGCATATCATTCACATAGATCCCTTAAACAATCAAGGGTTTCTATTCTCATATCAGATAAAGTGGACTTCAAGCCAAAGTTAATCAGAAGGGACTAAGAAGATCATTTTATACTGCTTAAGGAATTATATAGCAACAAGACAACAATGGTAAATATTTATTCTCTAAAAAGTGGAGCACTTACGTACATCAAACAAACCCTTCTCAATTTCAAGAATCAAATAGACTACAACACTATAATACTGAGTGACTTTAACATGCCTCTCTCATCACTAGATAGATACTCCCAAAAAATACTAAATAAAGAAGCTATTGAATAGATGAATACAATTAATAATTTAGACTTAATAGACATGCGTAGAATATTGCATCCATCAAGGACAGAATACACTTTATTCTTGGCAGCACATGGATCCTTATCTAAAATAGATCCTATCTTAGGCCACAAAGGAACTCTTGGCAAATCAAAAAAATAGAGATAATACTTCATATTCTATCAGATAATAATGGAATGAAATTAGAAATCAATAATAAAATAAAAAATAGAAGCTACTCCAACATCTGAAGATGAAATAATATGCTATTGAATGAAAAATGGACAGCAGAAGAAATCAGGGATAAAAAAATACATTTATTCTCATTTGTTAGTCTTTTTGCATTCACTATGGAAAAGAGAAATTGAGAAATCACTTTTCCAAAGATTTAGAAAAACATATTAAAATTTAATTTAAATAATAAAGTTTTTAAACTTAAAATTTTAACTCCAGGAAGGAGATTTTTTTTTGTCTAAGGATTTGACAACCCAACCTAAAGTTGCTCCCATAATTTTCCATATTATTTAATGTTTTTTTGTAAATCTACTTATCAAGTAAAATTCTATTGTTAACTCCATTTTTTCTTTATTATTATCTCTGTTCTTAAATCTAGAAAAGAAATGCCATCAGAGCAAACCTTGTTCTTGTGTTCCTGGTATCTATAACAGTATTTGAATATAACAAGAGTGCAGAAAATAATACAATGTTTTGGCAGATGATGTTTTCCAAATGCACACATGAACATTTTCAAGAAATATGTCCTTAAAGGGAGTTCCGGGTTTAACTAGTTTAAGAAATACTGCATCTTATATTGAATGACATTCAAAGTATATTAGTTTATTAAGGACTATAAATGATCCTCCAGTAAATTGTTTTACTTTGCTGAGATCAGAACTCTTGCACACATCCTACATGGGTGAGGGAAAGGGTTCCTCTTAGGGGAGATGGGCTGGCTGAGAAATAAAAGCTAAGAAGATAGTACTATGAAATAACCACAGGACACAGAAATATAGTTTGAGAGCTGTGGCAGCAACCGGCCAAGCTGACCAAAGGGTTGCAGCTTCTAACAAAGAAAGGAGCCCCACTTGCTTTATTTATGGCAGTACAGATCAACCAAGATTGGTAGGCAAAAGGTTTCAGTGTGGGAGGAGTCTTGACTCAGTGCTTGCTTCTTCATGAAAAACAGAATACAGTGGAGGCAGCCAGGCTGTTTGGCTCTTCGTGGGTAATGCCCATCTCTGGTGTTGGCATAGGACATTTGACAGAGCTGGGTGGGAGTTGACATGTGTGGGTCTTCTCACCAGCTGGAGTGCTGCTGTGAGTTCCCAGATACCAGATCTTCCCACTCAATGGCTTCAATACTAATCTAGTCCATGCACATTTCACGGGTGGCTTCCAGCACAGAACATCGCTAAATTTTGCATCAAAAAAATTTTTTTTTCAGGGCAATGGGTCAGAAGCTTGCCAAAAACAAGCAGTCTGACAAAATAAATCCCAAGGAAGTTACAGCAGACTCAGAAAAGGATACAGGAGTTATCAGACTATGGGACTGTATGGCAAAAGTGGCTTCCCAGGTTTCAAATTCTTCATAGGAGATACAGTGGTGTAACTGGTAATGATATTCTGCCTTCCCTGGAAGAGCTCCCTCAGGTCACTGAAAACTGAGATTGGGGATTTTCAAGCCTCTCACATTCTTAAACACATTCCATGAAATATGTGCATAATTCTTTTATAGGTTTTACAAAAAACTTATTTTTGCAAGAACTATCTTCTGTATTTTATATCTGTGTTCAAGGTATAATAGATTTCTATCCCCAATCATAAACTATTGCTTATGCTCATGACCAGGCATCAAACTTGAGATGTTACATTAAACATACAATGTGATGAGCAGTTCCCAAACATGTACAATGGTTATATGCAATGTCTTAAAGCAGTGACCAACAGGCTGGGTAGGACTATTACTATTCCATCAAGGAAACCAGTTGTTTTTTTAAAAAACCATTAAAATTCAAATAATTAGTATCACATGTAAATATTTGAGCACCAATATACCAGGCAATATAATAAATGTGTGTGTGTGTGTATATATTTTTTTTCAATATTTTTTACTGAATTTCTTTAAACCCTGGATAAAAACACATGGACAATGTTTCATTTTTCACATATGTATTTTGCTATCATGTAAATATAACTAATGTCCATTAACTTGATATTTGTCAGGCCATTCCAACCTAGAGGTAAAAATTGGATCACCTGTTCGTATTTTTTGGGAAAAAATATCTGCAAAAACTACCAAATTTCACATTTCATTCAATTTTTCCTTTGATACAGCAGAATTGAACTTGTCTCACTTTTGGTCACTAAACTATAGAAAGAAAGTAGAAAAGTCCTTTTCTTCCTCTACTCTCAAATTGGTATAAATATTCCTACTCCTTTATAAAATCACAGTCTTTTTCCCTTACATATTCATGGCCACCTTTCTGACCCATAGGCTGGATCATTCCCTTGAATGTGTGATTCTACTTTTTTCATTCTTAAGGAGGGTGACCTCCTTGCAGAGGCAAGATGCTTCTAGGAGCTGTTTGTTCCAGCTTTTAATTACAGTGATGGAAGGGGTGGTTTTGCAACATCACTGACTACTCCTCTGGATGGAAGCAGCATGCTGGCTGATTGCTCCAATAAGTGCTTCTCAGAAATCACCTATTGCCAAAAGCAGAGAAATGACCTAGGTTGCAGTGTAGCCTGACACAAAGAGATGAAGAGATTCCTTTCAAAGAAGCAGATGACAGTGTTCTGGGCACTTTTCATCTTTCCCTCTAGCTGAAGGATCCAAGTAGAACTATATTCTTATTTCAAAGACTGTTTTGGTTTGCTCGAGAGAGGGAAAAACAGGATTCAAACAGGCTCCTACTATCAAATCATGGATTTTATTTATTGAAGTTGTCATGCTTCTTTGTAGTTCATATAAATGTCTCATATATATATATATATATATATATATATATATATATATATATATATATATTGTCCATAAGTACATAGAGATTCTGACTCTGGTCTCAGCATGCCTATTTATTATATTATTTTCCAAACTAGGATGGAAAACAACTAAGAGTGAAAAGGTCTTTGGTGGTTGGTAGAAATAAAATTAGTTTTGCATAACCAGCAATTTTCCAACTTAAAGCTTTTTACATTTTTTCTATTCAAAATACCCTCATTTCCAAATTTTCATCTCCATAACTCTAATTATATGGCACAGTAATATGTACACACTTTATGTAGAAAATGGATTTTTAAATTAGTATCATAATAAGAGAGAATAATGTGACAATATAGTAGGGTGAAGTTCAGACTATAATACCTTCCTGTTTGTTCTGACATGTGATAATGTTCTAATGTTTCTTTAATTCATGAGTTTCACGCTTCTGTCTTCCATACTATACTTTTTGTATATCCTTAAAGAGTTGAAGAATTATGCTTGTAAGCAATTCTAATCATTTTTCTTCTTGCTCAATGTACAGTCTTAAGTTCTCTTTATTATGTTTCTACCTAATATCTGCAATGCATATGGTAACAAATGACTGTTATTCTTAATTTTAGAATTTGCACCTCCACCTTGATCTCTGATTTAAGCACTATCTACTATATCCCACCATTTATCAAACAGTTCACATTTGGGATTATCAAAGTATGGCACAAACATGTGAAATTCAATATGAATCAGTGTCAATTCCGGAAGTAGTAAATTTCTCCCTGCTATTATGTCCCTCTAAAAATCATGTATTGAAGCCTCAACCTCCAGTAACTCAAAATGTGAAATCATTTGGAATTAGGTCTTTGTAGATGTAATTAGTTAAAGTGAGGTTTTAACAGAATAGGACAGACCCTTAATCCAATATGACTAGTGTCTTTATAAATAAAGGAAAATTTGAACACAGACACACATACACACACACACACTAAATGCCACACGAAAATTAAAGAAGAGATCAGGTTGTCACTTCTAAAGAAAAAGAATGGAAAAGATTCCTTCTGCAAACTGCCAGAAGTTGGAAGAAATGCACAAATACATTCTTCCTTCAGTCCTTAGAAGAAGCCAACCCTATCTATACCTTGATAATGGAATTTAAGCCTCCAAGAATGAGACCATAAACTCTGTGGTTCAAGCCATTTAAACTGTGACACTTTGTTCTGACAGTCTTAGGAAATGAACACATCTATCCACCTAAATGAAGAAACAACCACCATGAAACACAAAATACAAAATCAAACAACCTCATCATATTTAGTATTCCTTACTTTGTCAGGGAACTGTCGACTGCATAGCTTGGAATCTTAGGAGTCATTGTGAACATGCCTTATCCAAACACCAAGATTGCTGTCTTCGTTTCCAAAACAGCCCATTATCATCTGTCTTCATATGATCTCTGACCTGGAATATTATAAAAACTCTGATTGTCCATGGACCTTTTCTTATCTTTTCACCTATCTACAGATATAAATATTTTTAAATGAAGATTTGAAAAACCACACCTACCCTTACCTCATTGCACTCATTATTTTTGTGATTAAGAAACAGAACTCTGCTTTAACCAACAAGAAATTTTAGATCTGAGTCTCTTTTGCCATCCTATTTTTTCTGTATACTTTCAGCACCATGAATAGGTCTTATTTCTTTCTGCTTTGGGAATGCTAAAATGCTGTTCTCTCTAACTGAAAAAATTTCTCCTCCTCCTTTCTACTTTCCATCTGTTCATTTCCATGTCATACTTAACTTATATGACTTGTATATAATATATATTGCTATATACATTATATTATATATGATTTGTCAAATAATTTATCACATCTCTGCTAAATTATCAAATCTGTTTTGTGACTCTCTGTTATAAACCCTTACAACACTGTTTGATTATTTGCCTGGTATAAATTACAGTTTATAGTTCATTTTAAGTGTTGTGCTGAGATTATTGTTGTCTCCTGTTCTCAGTAAGTCTATCAGGACAGTGCCTACATCTGATTAGCTAACTATAATGTCTGCATCACCTAGCTTAGAATGTAGAATAAAGATAACACATAGCACATTTAATGATCAGTTGACTACATGTCAACTACATGCAAACCTATTATTCTTAGCATAAAGGAATGTAACTTTAGCTGGAAGTGGATGGGGTCAAAGCTTCATATCCCCTTCCTGGACAAATTCATATCTAGTGGTCAGCCTGTGTTGAATCCAGGTTCTACAACTAACCATAAATGTTAACCTGAAAAGTTTACCTAATCTCTGTCTGTCTCATTTTCCTCAGGCAATTCATTGAGTGTTTTTTTTTTTTTTTAAAGAGAGAGTGTGAGGAGAGAGAGAGAGAGAGAGAGAGAGAGAATTTTTTAATATTTATTTTTTAGTTTTTGGCAGACACAACATCTTTGTTTGTATGTGGTGCTGAGGATCGAACCAGGGCCGCACGCATGCCAGGCAAGCGCGCTACGGCTTGAGCCACATCTCCAGCCCCCATGGAGTGATTTTGATAAATTAAGTAATTATGATTATAAAAGTTATTAGTACAGTACTTGGCACCTATTAAGTATCCAATATATGACAGCTGAACTTTTGGCTGACAATCCTACTTTCTCACATCTCACACTCCTCTACTTCATTTTTTACTCAATCTACTCTATCAGTGAGTGAAATCTCTACTAAAAACATGAATGGCTTAAAAGGGGGAAAAAGGTGGGACTTTTAAAGCTCTCTGATTTTCTTCTTCTTAGAATTAGCTCTTCTCTTATTTTGCACACACAATACCAATTTCTGATGTTTCTACTATTCCTCTTCACTTTCATTCACTATCTCCTTTTCTATGTGCTTTTATATATTTGTGCTTAATATTTCCATCTTCGGTTATCTTTTTTTTCATTACGTTCAGTCCTCTTAGGTTTTCTCATCTACTTCTATGATTCTCAGTAGCATCTATTAGGATTTTTCTCAAATCCTACAACTCTAGTTCTAAACTTCTTCGGTGCTCTATATTGAGAGGCTTTGGGAGATGATCAAGAGAGAGACAAGACCACAGAGGGCAATGACATACAGGACATTCATTGGGCAGTGCTTGGATAGTGTTGCATGAGTAGAGAAGTCCCTCCTAGAAGAACTTCCAGCCATCACCTCATTGGTGAACAAGGCAATAAAACTCCCAGTGAGTAGAGATGTGTTGAATAAATTCCATTCAATATTAAAATATCTTTGATCAATTTCTGTAGGTATTCAATATTTTTTAATATTTTAAAAATTATTCATAAATTTTATAAGCTCTTTCTCCAGGGAAGAGGTTTCACAAACACTTCCAATCATGGATCCAAGAAGGCACCAATGACTAAATTATTTTACATTTACTGTTCCCCCCACCTTTTTTTTCTTTTCTAAGCCACCTTCAGAATTTACTGAACTGATTCTCTCCTTTTATTCTGTCTTTCTCTCATTTCTTTTTCCAGTTATGAAGCTACCCACTCTGTACCTATTAGTTTGGTATTTTATTAAATAAAGTCATACATTTTTCATTGTATTGCTATTATCTTAATTAATTTAAGGACCTTGAATAATTTAGTTTTCTGTACTTATATTTCTTTTTTTTTTAGAAAGTCAATGCATATTTTTATTTTAAATGTACTGGCTTGTTATTAATTTTCTTCCATTTTAAACAATCTATAGGAAGATTTTGAAGTTGTATTTATCCCATTCCTTCAAGATTTCTATTCTTTTTTTAATTTTTTTTTATTGTTGGTCATTCAAAACATTACATAGTTCTTAATATATCATATTTCACAATTTGATTGAAGTGGGTTATGAACTCCCATTTTTACCCCATATACAAATTGCTGTATCACATCAGTTACACTTCCATTGATTTACATATTGCCATTCTAGTGTCTGATGTATTCTGCCATCTATCCTATTCTCTACTATCCCCCCTCCCCTTCCCTCCCCTCCCCTCCCCTCTTCTCTCTCTACCCCCTCTACTGTAAATCATTTCTTCCACTTGTATTATTCTTCTCTTACCCCTCATTTCCTCTTATATGTAATTTTGTATAACCCTGAGGATCACCTTCCATTTCCATGCAATTTCCCTTCTCTCTTCCTTTCCCTCCCACCTCTCATCCCTGTTTAATGTTAGTCTTCTTCTCAAGCTCTTTGTCCCTACCCTGTCCTTGGTTACTCCCCTTATATCAAAGAAGTCATTTGGCATTTGTTTTTTAAGGATTGGCTAGCTTCGCTTAGCATAATCTGCTCTAATGCCATCCATTTCCCTCCAAATTCTATGATTTTGTCATTTCTTAATGCAGAGTAATACTTCATTGTGTATAAATGCCACATTTTTTTTATCCATTCATCTATTGAAGGGCATCTAGGTGGGTTCCACAATCTTACTATCGTGAATTGTGCTGCTATGAACATCGATGTAGCAGTGTCCCTGTAGCATGCTCTTATTAGGTCTTTAGGGAATAGACCGAGAAGGGGAATAGCTGGGTCAAATGGTGGTTCCATTCCCAGCTTTCCAAGAAATCTCCATACTGCTTTCCAAATTGGATGCACCAATTTGCAGTCCCACCAACAATGAACAAGTGTACCCTTTTCCCTGCATCCTCTCCAGCACTTGTTGTTGTTGGACTTCATAATGGCTGCCAATCTTACTGGAGTGAGATGGTATCTTAGGGTGGTTTTGATTTGCATTTCTCTGACTGCTAGCTATGGTGAGCGTTTTTTCATGTACTTATTGATTGACTGTATGTCCTCCTCTGAGAAGTGTCTGTTCAGGTCCTTGGCCCATTTGTTGATTGGGTTATTCATTATCTTATTGTCTAATTTTTTGAGTTCTTTGTATACTCTGGATATTAGGGCTCTATCTGTGTGTGGAGTAAAGATTTGTTCCCAGGATGTAGGCTCCCTGTTTACCTCTCTTACTGTTTCTTTTGCTGAGAAAAAACTTTTTAGTTTGAGTAAGTCCCATTTGTTGATTCTAGTTGTTAACTCTTGCGCTGTGGGTGTCCTATTAAGGAATTTGGAGCCCGACCCCACAGTATGTAGATCATAGCCAACTTTTTCTTCTATCAGACGCCGTGTCTCTGATTTAATATCAAGCTCCTTGATCCATTTTGAGTTAACTTTTGTGCATGGCGAGAGAAAGGGATTCAGTTTCATTTTGATTCAAATGGATTTCCAATTTTCCCAGCACCATTTGTTGAAGATGCTATCCTTTCTCCATTGCATGCTTTTAGCCCCTTTATCAAATATAAGATAGTTGTAGTTTTGTGGATTGGTTACTTTGTCCTCTATTCTGTACCATTGGTCCACCCACCTGTTTTGGTACCAGTACCATGCTGTTTTTGTTACTATTGCTCTGTAGTATAGTTTGAAGTCTGGTAGCGCTATACTGCCTGATTCACACTTCCTGCTTAGCATTGTTTTTGCTATTCTGGGTCTTTTATTTTTCGATATGAATTTCATGATTGCTTTATCTATTTCTACAAGAAATGCTGTTGGGATTTTGATTGGCATTGCATTGAACTTATAGAGAACTTTTGGTAATATTGCCATTTTGATGATGTTAGTTCTGCCTATCCATGAACAGGGTATATTTTTCCATCTTCTAAGGTCTTCTTCTATATCTCTCTTTAGGGTTCTGTAGTTTTCATTGTATAAGTCTTTCACCTCTTTTGTTAGGTTGATTCCCAAGTATTTTATTTTTGGGGGGGATATTGTGAATGGAGTGGTTGTCCTCATTTCCGTTTCAGAGGATCTGTCGCTGATATACAGGAATGCATTTGATTTATGCATGTTGATTTTATATCCTGCCACTTTGCTGAATTCATTTATTAGCTCTAATAGTTTCTTTGTAGACCCTTTTGGGTCTGCTAGGTATAAAATCATGTCATCTGCAAATAGTGATAATTTAAGTTCTTCTTTTCCTATTTTTATGCCTTTAATTTCTTTCATCTGTCTAATTGCTCTGGCCAGTGTTTCGAGGACTATGTTGAACAGAAGTGGTGAGAGAGGGCATCCCTGTCTTGTTCCAGATTTTAGAGGGAATGCCTTCAATTTTTCTCCATCCAGAATGATGCTGGCCTGTGGCTTATCATAGATTGCTTTTACAATGTTGAGGTATGATCCTGTTATCCCTAATTTTTCTAGAGTTTTGAACATAAAGGGATGCTGTACTTTGTCAAATGCTTTTTCTGCATATATCGAGATGATCATATGGTTCTTATTTTTAAGTCTATTGATGTGGTGAATAACATTTATTGATTTCCGTATATTGAACCAGCCTTGCATCCCAGGGATGAATCCTACTTGATCATGGTGTATAATTTTTTTGATATGTTTTTGAATCCGATTCGCCAGAATTTTATTGAGGATTTTTGCATCTAGGTTCATTAGAGATATTGGTCTGTAGTTTTCTTTCTTTGAAGTGTCTTTGTCTGGTTTAGGTATCAGGGTGATGTTGGCCTCGTAGAATGTATTTGGAAGTTCTCCCTCTTTTTCTATTTCCTGAAATAGCTTGAAAAGTATTGGTGTTAGTTCCTCTTTAAAGGTTTTGTAAAACTCTGCTGTATACCCATCCGGTCCTGGGCTTTTCTTAGTTGGTAGTCTTTTGATGGTTTCTTCTATTTCCTCTATTGTTATTGGTCTGTTTAGGTTGTCTATATCCTCCTGACTCAATCTGGGCAGATCATATGACTTAAGAAATTTATCTATGCCTTCACTATCTTCTATTTTATTGGAGTATAAGGATTCAAAATAATTTCTGATTATCTTCTGTATTTCTGAAGTGTCTGTTGTGATATTGCCTTTTTCATCCCGTATGCTAGTAATTTGAGTTCTCTCTCTTCTTCTCTTCGTTAGCATGGCTAAGGGTCTGTCGATTTTATTTATTTTTTCAAAGAACCAACTTTTAGTTTTGTCAATTTTTTCAATTGTTTCTTTTGTTTTGATTTCATTAATTTCAGCTCTGATTTTAATTATTTCTTGCCTTCTACTTCTTTTGCTGTTGTTTTGCTCTTCTTTTTCTAGGATTTTGAGATGAAGTATGAGATCATTTATTTGTTGTTTTTTTCTTTTTTTAAGGAATGAACTCCAAGCAATGAATTTCCCTCTTAGAACTGCTTTCAATGTGTCCCATAGATTCCGATATGTTGTGTCTGTGTTTTCATTTAACTCTAGGAAGTTTTGAATTTCCTCCTTGATGTCTTCTAAAACCCATTGATCATTCAGTAACCTATTGTTCATTCTCCAAGTGATGCATGATTTTTCTTTCCTTCTTTTATCGTTGATTTTCAGTTTCATTTCATTATGATCAGATAAGATGCATGGTATTATCTCTACTCCTTTATATTGTCTAAGAGTTGCCCTGTGACATAATATATGATCTATTTTTGAGAAGGATCCATGTGCTGCTGAGAAAAAAGTGTAACTGCTTGATGTTGGGTGGTATATTCTATATATGTCAATTAAGTCTAGGTTATTAATTGTGTTATTGAGTTCTATAGTTTCCTTATTTAACTTTTGTTTGGAAGATCTGTCCAGTGGTGAGAGAGGTGTGTTGAACTCTCCCATGATTATTGTATGGTGGTCTATTAGACTCTTGAACTTGAGAAGAGTTTGCTTGATGAACCTAGCTGCACCATTGTTTGGGGCATATATATTTATGATTGTTATGTCTTGTTGGTATATGGTTCCCTTGAGCAGTATGTAGTGTCCCTCTTTATCCCTTTTGATTAACTTTGGCTTGAAATCTATTTTATTAGATATGAGTATGGACACTCCTTCTTGTTTCCGCAGTCCATATGAGTGATATGATTTTTCCCAACCTTTCACCTTCAGTCTATGTATATCTTTTCCTATCAAATGCGTCTCCTGTAGGCAGCATATTGTTGGGTTTTGTTTTGTGATCCATTCAACTAGCCTGTGTCTCTTAATTGGTGAGTTTAAGCCATTAACATTTAGGGTTATTATTGAGATATGGTTTGTTCTTCCAGCCATATTTGTTTATTAATGTTACTAAACCTGATTTGTTTTCCTCTTTGATTACTTTCCCCCCTTTACTGTCCTACCTCCCACTGTTGGTTTTCTTTTTTTTTTAAACTTTATTGTATCTTTTATTTTTTTTGAATACCTTTATATTTTTTTCAAAGAGAGTGAGAGTGAGAGAGAGAGAGAGAGAGAGAGAGAGAGAGAGAGAATTTTTAATATTTATTTTTTAGTTCTCAGTGGACACAACATCTTTGTTGGTATGTGGTGCTGAGGATCGAACCCGGGCTGCACGCATGCCAGGAGAGCGCACTACCGCTTGAGTCGCATCCCCAGCCCCCCACTGTTGGTTTTCATTGTTATTTTCCATTTCCTCTTCCTGTAATGTTTTGCCAAGGATTTTTTGAAGAGATGGTTTTCTAGCTGCGAATTCTTTTAACTTTTGTTTATCGTGGAAGGTTTTAATTTCATCTTCCATCCTGAAGCTTAATTTCGCCGGATACACGATTCTTGGTTGGAACCCATTTTCTTTCAGTGTTTGAAATATGTTATTCCAGGATCTTCTAGCTTTCAGAGTCTGTGTTGAGATATCAGCTGTTATCCTGATTGGTTTACCCCTAAATGTAATCTGCTTCCTTTCTCTTGTAGCTTTTAAAATTCTCTCCTTATTCTGTATGTTGGGCATCTTCATTATAATGTGTCTAGTGTGGATCTCTTATGATTTTGCACATTCGGCGTCCTGTAGGCTTCTAGGATTTGGGATTCTGTCTCATTCTTCAAGTCTGGGAAATTTTCTCGTATTATTTCATTGAATAGATTGTTTATTCCTTTGGTTTGGAGCTCTGTGCCTTCCTGTATCCCAATGACTCTTAAGTTTGGTCTTTTAATGTTATCCCATATTTCTTGGATGTTCTGCTCATGGTTTCTTAGCAGTCTTGCTGAGCTGTCTATGTTCTTTTCAAGTTGAAATACTTTGTCTTCATTGTCTGATGTTCTATCTTCTAAGTGATCTACTCTGCTGGTAGTATTCTCAATTGAGTTTTTAAGTTGGTTTATTGCTTCCTGCATTTCTAGGATTTCTATTTGTTTGTTTTTTATTACCTCTATCTCCCTGTAAAATTGATCTTTTGCTTCCTGGATTTGTTTATGTAGTTCCTTGTCAAAGTGATCTTTCATTGTCTGATTTTGGTGTCTCATGTCTTCCTTGAGATTCCAGATCATCTGAAGCATGTATATCCTGAACTCTTTATCTGACATTCCATCTGTTGCAGCTATTTCCTCTTCTAAAGTTGAGTTGACCTGCATTGCTTGTGGTCCTTTCTTTCCTTGTCTTTTCATAGTGCTCGCGTTTCTTTCTGCTTGGTGAAACTGTTGTGTTTTTGAAATTTTCCCTCTATTTATTTATATTGCTCTTGTATAGTTGAAAAATCTCCCTTGCAGGGCAGGTAGTGGCTGTGATCCTCCTCCAATTGGGGTGATCTGTCTACCACGCTGGCAGGCCGCTAGGTCTGCTCTGCCGGTCGGTCGCAGGTCTGCCTACCCTGCAGGCGCGTGGGGCAGCTCTGTCACTCTGCAGGTTGCTGGGCCTGACCTGCCAGTGGGTCGCAGGTCCGCCTACCTTGCAGGTGCGGGGGGAGGGGGCGACTCCGCCCCTCAGCAGGCCGCTGGGCCTGATCTGCCAGTGGTCACAGATCCGCGTACCTTCCAGGCACGGGTGGGAGGGGGTGGGCCTGCCCCTCAGCAGGCCGCTGGACCTGTTCTGCTGGTGGGTCGCAGGTCTGCCTACCCTGCAGGCGCGTGGGGCAGCTCTGTCACTCCTCAGGTTGCTGGGCCTGACCTGCTGGTGGGTCGCAGGTCCGCCTACCTTCCAGGCACGGGGGGAGGGTCGGCTCCGCCCCTCAGCAGGCCGCTGGGCCTGATCTGCCGGTGGTCATAGTTCCGCCTACCTTGCAGGCACTCTGTACTTATATTTCTAATATGATAGTGCTGACGAGTATTTCCAGTATTATTTTATGAAGGGTTTTATTTTTTTTAATCCCTTAAAGTGCTATTTTATTCTCATTAATGTGATTATTAGTGATTTAATTTATATTTAGATTTATCAATATCTTTACTCACTACTCCTTTATTGCAAACCTTTATAATGGAATTTTTTCTAAAATAATTTTTATGATATCAAATCCTCTAAAGAAGTTGTTATTTTGTGCCTATTTTGAAAGATTATTTTTGGGCATAGAAATCTAATTCTAGTTGTGTCTCTTGGCACATGGAAGACATTAGTTACTATTTTCTAACTTCTCTTGTTGTTATTGAAAATTCAGTCTATTTGACTTTCCTTTGTAGGTGAGTTGATTTTGTGGAAATATAATGCTTTGCTTTTCTAAGATTGTCTCTTTGTGTTTAAAATTTCACCTATAATTTTTAATTATCATTTTATTTATTCTGTTTGGAAATCCTTAAACTTATTTTAAATTCTCAGATGTTGGTTCAAATATTTCTGCATATTTCCATTTTTTCAATCTTCCATGTTTCAAAATGTCTTTGTCATGTTTTCTTTCTGTTCATGCTGCATAATTAGTAATTTATTTCCCTTTACATTTTAGTTGCTTTGATTGGTTGTTGTGCGAGATAACTTCCTGGAGAAATTATTTGTGGTCTACTTGGTGAAGAATTTATAAGGGAAAAGGAGATTAGAAGTTGATTTGATCATGATTCTGAATATATAAACAGAATGAATACCTTAAATGTACCAGTACCTTCACAAAACAGAAATGTTTGTTTCATCTTAATGTAAAAATCCAGAGGTATATCCCCCAGGGCTAGTAATAGCAAACCAAAGTACAAAGAGTTTTTGTCAGCAACCTGTGCACAGGAATTCTAAGAAGTTGTCACAAAATGTTCTTTTCTAACCACTGGACCAAATGTAGTCGTATGAACACAACATGTAATTTGGAAAGGTATTATTTACTTATAATAAGAAGTATGGCTTTATCTCAGTGTTCACCATGCCTCAGAGAATAGGTTCCCAAGAACTATTTAATAATTAAAACCATGAAATTAATTTTTTTCTACAGCACAAGTATTATTTTACTTTTAAGCTCCATAAATAAATAAATAAATCTCAAGATTATAGAGTACTATCTGCACACAGAAATTAAGCAGTTAGGTTTTTGATCCTACAACTGACTCATTACATTAATTGTGAGGCTGAAAAAAATTGTACCAAAGAAAAAGCAGTAACACCTGCCTATCACTCACATTCATGAATTTGACTGCAAATATACATAAATGATTTTTTCTTATTATTATTTTCATCAGATTGAAGAAAAACACTTCACTGATAGACCTGACAGTCATATATGGTAGGAAATAAATGAGTCCATATGGAGAATACTTCAGAAGGAAAAGTGACATAAAGTGTTAAATCTTCAATTTTGATTGAGAACTTTGTGCTTCTCTTTAGAATAATCTATCCAGTAAGGAAAGGGAAGTATGTTTTTAAAATAATCTTAGCATCTGTTTTAAACAATCCCAATCTGTTTCTTGTTCTCATGTAGATCAATGGTCTTCTGTTTACATTACACGTGTAACTGCATCACACATCACACATCACACATTTCTTTCCAGCTCAAATTTTATGAAGTCATAGGCAATCACTACTATGTTCCCCATTATTAAATAAGACATATATTTAGTTAGATACAATTTTCTCCAATTTTTGCTTGTGAAATGTAACTTTGAGGAAGTCCAACGTAAAAAATCCCCTGACCCCAAAATCCCCTGACCCTGAAGACCTGAGATTCTCTTAACAGTGACTTTCAGAGAGAAGTGTTTTTTCCATGAAATTAATTTTAATAGCTATATCCTATTTTTTGTCTTGATGAAATGGAGATCAGAGAAACTGCAAAAATGAAAAAATAAAAGAAAAAAAAACTTCAAGATTTAAACTCAAAAGTCTGATGCTCTTAGAAAACTAACCTAGCCTTGGAACTCTCCCTGGTGTCTGCATGATCATGTCCCAGAACTTCCTGAAAATATTTTGGCAGCTCTTCATCAGTTTCATCTGGGCACATTTTAGCTATCAGGATGACATTTCAGGAAGACATAAATTGAAGATGTCTAAACTGCTCTGTCTGCAGACAGCTTTCTCTTGATTAAAAATTGGTGAGGAATAGCAAATGACTTAGATTGCTTTCCTAAAGACTGTTAAACAGCAGGCTTCTGTTTACTAGAAAAGTTCTTAAGTGCACAGGAATTAGCTCTACAGGCATGACAGTGAGGACATTTTGACACTGAATTTAAATTCAGGGACATGAAGTCTTTCCTTGCAAATATTAAATGCCTTGTATTCAATTAAGCTGTCCCCGGGTAACTGCTACCATGCATTATATGAATTCACATGTCCTTTAAAAGTTACTACTAATAATCTTGCTAGAAATGATTTAAATTCCTTCACTTATTTTCTTCCATAACCCTGCTGAGAGCAAAGCTCTTGTTTGGATTCATTTGTAACATATTTCCAGCTGCTAGTATTTCAGTACCATGTGGATTGTTCTGTTAAAGTGAAAGTCCATATATTGAATGCCCTATAACTGTCTTAAGTAATTTAAATTAGAACAAGATAAAAATCAGATGCAATCGTTTGTGAAATGCTTGAACGCACTGAAAGATTTTCTGTCACAGAAACCCTAACTGCATTTAGGCTATCGTTTCTAGGAAGAGGAAAACTTGTTTGAATTGGTACTTGTCAGAGTAGCAGTGCCTAGTAGAGGGAACAAATTTGTGCACCAGGATAACTGGGCTTTATAAGAGATTAAGCTTGGGGTGTCTCCGGGATGGATATCATAGAGCTAGAGAAGTTCATCCTCTACAACCTTGTTACATATGTTTGTTATCACAAACTGAATTGATCAGTAAATTCTTGATGTCACTACCTTTATAAGATGCTAATGGCACACGATTTAGGGGGAGAGTTCCATCAGCATTATGAAGTAGGAATGTAAGAATTGCTACATAGAAGAATCTCATAGGGGATTATACAGCTGAGTCTACAAAGGGAAGATATGGTTCTTTATAGAGGGCATCCTTTTGGACATTTATCCAAAAGGGACTAGTGAGAGAGTGAGTGACTGCAATTGTTGTCCACCTCAGATAAACAATGATTTATTTATTCAACAAATATTTCCATGAGTCCATACTATATGCCAAAAACTGTGCAAAGAATGCAAAAATGAACAAGGTATAATATCTAACTTTAAAAAGTTCAAAGTATCTTCAGAGAAGCATACAGTCTATTACAATATCATGCAATGAATTTTTCTAATAGTTCATTTTCTAAAAGAGTAAGATATTATTTCAGAGCCAAAAGGTGGACCTAACTGAGGTGTGGATGGTGAATTATAGATGAGAAATACTTTCAAGTACTGACATTTCATCTTAGCTGCAAGAAAATGAACACTATCAATTAGATAAGAAAATAATGTTTAGCAGAAGAAATGGCATGAGAAGATGCATTGAACAAAGAGCATATAGATCACTGTAAATGCTCATATTTTGAAAATGGGAACAGGAAATGGAGAGACAGTCATATGATAAATGTTTGTATGTGCAGTACTAGAAGTCAGGTAGCTTATTCAGATATGTTTTTATATTTAAACAAACTCAGAGCATATTGCATATTCAGGTGATTGTCTAGTTTTAAGTCTCAGAAGCAAACACAACTTGAAAAAAGCCTTGTACTATTCTGACCCTGTGGAATAAAATATCAAAATGGTTCATTACATCAAATTTCTCTGATTCAAGAGTACTTCTATGCCATTAACAACCATCAAACCCAAACTGTAAAATCAGTTCTAGGAAGAAATTTGCTGACTTATCATCTCAGTGCTGGGTAAAGGATTTGTGGTGTAAGAAATCAGAGGAGATGAGTCAAAAATACAAAACTGTACAGCAAATTCCCACTAGAATATGGAGCAAGAAAAATTCTCATTTATTGCTGATGAGAATGCAAAATGATATAGCCTCTAAGCATACTCTGAAACCATATGGCCTAGCAATCATGCCCCTTGATATTTACCCAAAGAAACTGAAATTTGTCAATGCAGAATAAACTTGGAAAGAACCAAGATGTCCTTCAATAAGTGAATGGTCAAATAAGTTGTGGTATATACAGGTAAAATATTACTCATTACTAAAAAGAAATGAGCTACTTGCCATCAAAAGATATGCAGGAAACAAATTCTTATGGGTAATTGAAATAAGGAAACTTGTGTGATACAACACTCTGACATTCTTAGAAAAGGGACAACTATGGAGACAATAGTTCAGCAGTTGCCTGGTTTGGAGTGAGAAGAGGGTTGAACAGGTAGAGCACAGATTTTTAGGACAATGAAAATACTGTATATAACATTGTGATGGATACATGCCATTATATTTACCAAAACACACAGAATATACAACACCAAGAGTGAAACCCAACTACTTCTTTGGATGATAAAGACTTTTGGATTCATCAGTTACACAATATAACATTCTGTAGTGGGATGTTAATAATGATGGTTGCTTGTATAGAAGAAGGATATACATGAGAAATCTCTTTATCTTTATCTTAGTTTTAATATACATTTCAACTACTCTTAAACAATGAAGTTTTTTAAAAACACAAAATAGTCTCCATTCCATTATCATTATGTTTCTGCTTGTGAGTAATAATGGAGGGTAAAATAATAAAACTTTACTGAGCAATTTCAGGATTCCCATGCTTTCATATATTCCTGTTTATAACATAGTTAAAAAGTTAAATAAATTTAAGTTTTCTTTATTTGTTTCCCTAGATGAGTCAATACTGGTTCTTTTTTTAGCTTTGAACTTAATACACAGATTATCTATGCAAATTAAACACACATCTCTGAAAACAGCTAATAGCTATTTAAATTGCTGGAGTAGTAGCTTATTTTTTAATAAGTAGTAGCTTATGTTTTAATAAAAGGGTCAAGCTTTACTCTCAGAAATCCTGATTTATTAAGTCTGTAAGCGAGTCATAGAATGTGTATTTTTTAACTCAGGTGAGAAACCAACCTTCATTTGAGAGTCACTTAGTTTAGAGTCTGTGTTTCACAATAACAGAAATTCTTGTTTAAGTTCTGTGCCCCAAATTTGGACTTTTGCTCTCCATTTTTAAGTCAGCTCAACTTGGCACAGTAGTTTGATAATTTGTAATGCACCAGATTTATTTGCATCAGAAGGCCTTTCTAAGTGAGGAAAGTATGTACACGAAGGAATAAATAGACTTTGCTTCTCACCCTACCCGTATAATAAATTAGCTGTGCAACCCTAATACATGCCACTTTACTTTTCCGCACCACACTATGTCTGAGACAAAGTTAAATATGTTATACAGAAACAGTCATGAATCTTCCTCCTCTCTGGCCACTAAATTGAACATGGCAATTACCAGTAAAACTAATTCAGAAGGAATTGTTCATCTGGGGACCTGTAATGCAGAATCAACAAGAGATAAGAGAAATCAAAACCTAAAAGGTAGGGGAAGGAGCCCAGTGTACAAGAGGTTACAAGTTCCCTGTCCTGGATGTAGTTTTATTCACAGCACTACCCTCAACACCTAGTCCACAGCATTAGTTCAGGAAATATTTGTTGGATAAATCAATAAACAAGGAAAGTTTGTCCTAAAATTCCTCTACTTTCTATGAATGATTTTGAAAGAAGTGATTCTTTCCTGCAGATTAAGATTTGATTCCAAGGCTAGGGCTGTAGCTCAGTTGTAGATCACTTGCCTATCATGTGTGAGGCACTGGGTTTGATCCTCATCACCACATAAAAATGAAGGTATTGTATCCATCTACAACTAAACAGAAAAAAAAAATAAAGATTTAATTCCAATAGGAAGTAATTAAATTCAGGTTAATAAACATTCCTGTTAATAAATTCACTTTGGGGAAATTCATGTTAATAAATATTCATGTTAATAAATTCACTTTGGGGATTGAAAAGGTATGAGATCCTTGTGATAAACTTATCACCCAGAAAAGGAAAAAATGATGAAAAATCAATGGGGAAAGGAAACAAGGAAAAAATTGTTTATTTGTTGTTTTGCTCAGGACTGATTTTGATTTCCCAAAATAATCATAGCTTAGCATATAGCGAATTGGAATTAAGGTTCTTTCCTAAAATCTTTTTTGTCATTTCAGTAAAAATTAAGTTGATATTTATTAAATACTAAACATCAGACTTACAGAATGTGCTCTCTCTCTCTCTCTCTCTCTCTCTCTCTCTCTCTCTCTCTTTCTCTTTCCCTCTCTCTTTCCTTCTCTCTCCTGCTAATGTAAGTAAAGACTGAAATTAGTATCTGGTTGAAATTTGAGTTTATAATCACTTTTCAATTCTTTAGGTTGGCCAGTGTCAGTGTCTCTATTTGTATAAGATGTGTTCTGCACAAGGGTTTTCCATAAAGAGGGCAGATAAGAGGTAAAATCTTGACCACAACCATAAAAAGATAGCTTGGCTGTGTCCCTGGGCACAGGGCTGTATCTTCTGGGCGGTCATGACACTTCTTTCCAATTTACCCTAGTGTCAACCCAGGTGTTTACACGTGTTTTGTATTCTATGGTGATCTGGTAGTTTTTTAGGAGGATCAAGTTTGTTTATTTGCAAGGCATATCCTAAAAGGAAATAAAAGAAAGGTAAGAGTATTCCAATTTTTGAAAATATTTTAAAAGCCAAGATTTTGAAAGAGATGTATTTTATAATACTACTTGTTATATTTCACAAATAGCAAAAAGATTACAGAGGGTCAGACAGTGCAATTTTATGTTATTTTTAGTAAAACAAAGTATTCATACTTTGGGGAAAGTAGATGGCTTTTGTTTTAAAGAATCTTGTTCTTTTGGCATTCAATAAAAAGCTAAATTATGGTTTCATATGCAAATCAATGGAAATAAATAGTTACTAACCTTTTCGGTTGTTAAATGATTTCCATACTTGTTATTTTACATGTCTAAAAATGTAAAATGGAATTAGAATTTTGTTGACATTTCAGTGTAGGGCTTTGAAGATAAGCAGGTGCATTTTATACGTTTTTGGCTGTATTAAATTATTTGCAGGTGTTCAGAGAAGTATGGTTTGCTCTGACTTGGATATTTTCAAAAAGTGAGGACAATACTTTGATTGGGTATTAGTAGTCAGAGTCACATTAAGTAGCAAAATACCTGAGATAATTAACTTATAAAGAGATGAAGCTTATTTTGGATTGTAATTCTAAAGTTTCCAGTCCAAGATCAGGTGGACCTTTGGGTTTCTGATGGAGTGGAGGTACCACATGGCAGTGGCAGAGAGTATATGGTAGCGAATGTGTGCTACACCTGATGCCACAAAGCAAAGAAAACAAGGAAGGGACAAGGGTCACCTAATCCCCCTTGAGGCAATACTGCAAAGACCTGAGGACTATCTGCCAGGTCCCACCTCCTAACAGTTCCATTATCTCCTAATAGCACCACTAGGTTCAAACCTTTACCACGTGGACCTTTGGCAGTCTTTCAACATCCAAAGTATAGCAATTGAGTATTATGACAGTCTTTATCCAGAAAATGAGAAGAATGGAGCAGAGTTAAGATTGTCATTATTAAAAAAGCAACACTCACTCAAATATAGGTGGGCAAAGAGGATGTTGGATTATTGTTTTGGTTTGCAGTGTTCTTGTTTTTGTTTTTGCTAAGACATGAATCATTCGTACAGAGTTGTTTTGTTTATGCTTTGACCATGATGGTCACAGTGACTCTGTCTGATAAATCAGTTATATGAAGTTTAACCATGGCCTAGCTGATGGTGACAGGCCAGCTTCCAGCCTCTAGCTAGCAGAGACTGTTTTTTTTCTTTTTATCCTTTCAAATATGAAATGAAAATAAATAAATGAATGAATAGATACGGACTCAGAAATAAAGGCTATTTAAGATGGGGTGGTTAAAAAGGCCATGTTGTACAAAGATCATTTGGCAGAAACCTAAAAGATATGTAAAGATAAACCATGAGAGGGCCTGCCTGGAAGAAGGCATAACAGCTAAAATAATGGCTGAGATGTTATGACAGTGAGGCTGAAAAAAATATAGAGCCATAAATCAGTTAGAAATGTGTTTTCTCTTTCAAGTCCTGGTCTGGTCAGTGCAAGCTAGTGAGGCAGGTTTGCTCCTTGTACAAGGTTGTTAAGTGGGTCCAATCTGTCAATCAGTGCCACCCTCTAAAGACTGGCATTGTGTGGTTAAAATAAATAAATCCATGTTCAAGACAAAAACAAGGAAAAAAGTTCAAGGACTAAGATTTTTCTTTAGTTATAAAAGACAGACAACTTGTATACAACCTTTCACTCCATATTCATTTGTTCCAATTCCTTAGCAACTCTGGGTGGAAAGGGATGCGGATAATGTAGTCACTAGCTGGGTGTTTTATATACTTACAAAAAGGATTTTCTGCCAGAAGAGGGCTCCAGAAAGGGGGTTTCAGCAACTGCAAAAGCTCTGAAGCAGAAACAAATCAGCAACATTAAAGAAATAACAAGGCCAGTGTGAATATAGAATTAATGGAAATGAATATTGAAGTAGGTAAATTCCAGAGCATTTACGGCCTTCTGAGACAGAATTTGTGTTTTATTCGGAAAGCAATCAAATACCATTGTGAGTTTTAAAAATACACTTTATTTTCACAGTAGTTGTAGGTTCAAAGCAAAATTAAGAGGAAGGTGCAGAAATTCCTTATATAACCCTTTCCCTCAAATATACATTGCCTTCTCCATTAATAACATTCCCCACCAGAATGATGTATTTATTACAACTCATGAATCTAAACTGATACATCAACCCCCAAAGTCCATAGTTTACAATAGAGTCCATTCCTGGTGTTGTACATGCTGTGCACTTGAACAAATGTATGACGTGTCCACAGTTATATTATCATACATGGGATTTTCATTGACGGAAATACCTTCCTGGCTTAGCCTATTTAAACATTCCTCCTACCAAAAGTTCTGACAAACACTGGTCTTTTTAATCTTTCTGGTATTGCCTTTTACAGAATATTATGGAGTTGGAATCTCACAGTAGGCAACTTTTTCAGATTGGTTTATTTCACTTATTTAGCAGCATGGATTTAGATTTTCTCTAGTTTTTTTATGGCTATATAATTCATTTTTAGCATTGAGTGATAGTCTATTGTCTGGATGTACCAAAGACTATTTATCTGTTAACCCAGGGTAAACATTTGGGGTTTTGGCAATTATGAATAAAGCTGCTATACATAGCTGTGTACAGTTTTTTATGTGGGCATAAGTTTTCAAATTTTTGATTTTTTAAAAAAATCTGATTCTTAGATCATATGACAAGCTTGTATTTAGTTTTTCAAGAAGTCATCAAACTCTTTCAAAGTGGCTATACGATTTTGTATTCCCATTAGCAGTGAATAAGCTGCTGTTCCACATCCTCACCTGCATTTGATATTGCCTGCACTTGGTTTCTGGCCATTTTAATAGGTTTGAAGTGGCATCTCTCATTGTTGTTTTAGTTTGCATTTCCATAATGACTTAAGCTGTGGAACATCTTTTCATATGCTTATTTGTCATCAGATGTATCTTTGGTGAAGTGATAAGATTCTTGGCCCATTTTGTAGGGTTGTTTGTTTTCTTGTTGAGTTTTAAGCATTCTTTGTATATTTTGGATGCAAGTTTTTTATCAGCTATGTCTTTTGCAAATATTTTCTCCCACTCTGTACTTGTCATTCTCTTAACAGTTCATGGAGCAGATATATATATATCTGCAAATATATATATATATATATATATATATATATATATATATATATATATATGCTGTTGTTGTCAAAACTTTGTTTCAATTGGTAAACTTTGTTGTAAGTTAATTATACCTTAATAGTTAAAAAAATACCATATAACATAGCAGGTAAATGACTCCCCCCAAAAAATTGAAAATAGCAATCAATATTTGTACATGAATGTTCACAGCAGCAGTGTTCACAATAACCAAAAGGTGGAAACAACTCAAATGTCCATCCATGGATGAATGAATAAACAAATTGTGATATTAGCACACATACATACACATATACTCACAATGGTATATTACTTAGACATAAAAAGGAGTGAAATGATATAACTTTGATGAACCTCAAAAACATGGAGCAGATAATTTTAATTGTAATGAAAACTGCTTACCCATTATTTGGCTGCCTATTTCACATTTTATTCCTTTAATAATGTATTTAAAATTCATTGTTAATCCAAAGTCATCTAGATTTAATCTTATATCATCTTCTAGAAGTTCTATAGTTATGTGTTTTATATTTTTGTTTTTGATTCATCTTACATTATTTTTTTGTGAGGGGCATGCAGGGTCTCTCTCTTGATTTTTAAAAATTCTTTGTTTGTTGCAACACTACCACTCATTGGAAAGATTATCTCTTCTCCATCATTTGCCTTTGAACCTTTGTCAAAGATCAATGGACTTTGATTTCTGTGATCTGTTTCTGCACTCTGTTGTGTTCCACTGATTTGTTTGTCTGTTGTTTTTCCAAGTCTATACTGTCTTGATTAATATATCTGTATAATAAATCTTAAGGTAAGAGAATGTCAGCCCTCTAAATTTGTTCCCTCCTTTAGATATTGTTTGTGTATTCTGAGTATTTTGTCTTCAAATTTAAACTTTACAAAATGTTTGTATACATTAAATAACTTGTTGAGATTTTTACTGGATTACATTTAAATTTCAGATAATGTTTAGAAGAACTGATACCTTGATAATAATATTCTTTTCTATTTCTGCTCTAATTTTTTATTGTTTCTTTTCTTCTGCTTATTTTGGATTTAGTTTATAGTTTTCCTAGTTTCTTAATATGAAAATTTAGATGATCAATTATAGATCCTTATTCTTTTCCAATATATGCATTCAGTGCTATAAATTTGTCTGTAGGTAATGTTTTGTGCTACATCCCACAAATTTTGATAATTGTGTTTTGTTTTTATTTAATTCAAAATATATTTAAATTTCCCTAGTGATTTCTTCCTGACCTATGTATTACTTAGAAGTGTGTTACATTTACTGAGGGATTTTACAGCTATCTATCTATTGTTATTTTCAGTTTAATTCCAGGGAATCTAATATTTTTAGTATAACTCCATTATTATCTATTATTTTAAATTTGTTAAGATGTGTCTTTTGATCCAGAATGTAATCTACATTGATAAATGTTTTAGGTGAGTTTAATAAGAATATCTTTTCTGCTGTGATAGATAAAATACTCTCTCCATATTAATTATATATGGTTGAGTGATGGTATTATTGAGTTTAAATATGCTCTCACTGATTTTCAGCCTGCAGCATATGTCCATTTCTGATGGAAGGATGTTGACTTCTCTATTAATAATTGCCGATTTTTCTTATTCTCCTTGCAGTTCTATCAGTTTTTTTTTTCAATATTTTGACCCTCTTTTTTTAGACACACACACCCGGAGTTTTATGTCTTCTAAGGGAATTGATCCCTTTATTATTCTATCTTTGCCCTGTCCACTTTACCTGCTCTGAACTTTGCTCTGTCTGAAATTGCTATAGCTACTCTTGCCTTATTTCTATTAGTGTTAAGATGTAATATCTTTCTCTACCAATTGCTCTTTATCTATGTGTCTTTATATTTAAAACATATTTCTTCTAGTTGGGTCCTGTTTATTGATCCACTCTTAAAATATTTGGTTTTCAATTGATGCATTCAGACCAAAGTCATTACTAATGTAGTTGTTAATATTTTCCATATATTTTACCATTTTCTATTTTCAGCCTGTTCTTTGTATGTTTATGTTCAACTTCTTTACTTTCTGTTTTTAGTTTTAATTGAACATTTTATATGATTGTATTGGCTCTCAGTTTTAGTATATGAGTTGTGACCTTTTTAATTCTATTTTTATTGGTTGCTTTAGAGTTTACAATATATATTTACAATTAATCCAACTCCGTTTTTAAAATAGAACCATATTGCTTCATGTGTGGTGTGTGTACTTTGTAATACCAAAATAATCCTAATTTCTCCTTCACACCCTGTGTATCACTGATGTCATTCATTTCAAAAATTATACATAAGCATATAAAAGCATGCATATATATACTCACGTTACAAATATGTATGTGTATACTAAATACATATACATGTTATCATTTAATGACAGCACTATGTTGAAAGAAATGCATTTTAGGGAATTTAATCACTCTGGAAAAACCATAAAGTATACTTACATAAACAAAGAGTGCAATGAAATTACTAGGTGATATAATCTTTCAGGGTCACTGTTGTGTATGTGTCCCACCATTGACTGAAATGTCAGTATGAAGTGATAACTGTATGTAAAAAGACATATACACACATTCGAATTCTTTGTTACTATTATGATTTGGAACAAAGTTTGTCTGATATTTCAATTAACCAAAAGAAAATAATGTGTTTTATTCATGTATATTTATTCACTCTCACATGCTATACTTTTGTAGAGCTGAGTTTCTGAACTATTTTATTTGTTTTTCTGTGTCTATAAACTTTTACCATTTCTTATAAAGGGAGTCTATTAGCAAAAATTTCCTCAAATTTTGTGTATTTGAGAAGGTCTTTATTTCTCCTTCACTTTTAAATAATAATTTCACAAAGTAGAGTGTTCTTGGCTGGTGGTTATTTTCTTTCTCCCAACATTTAAAATATTTCACTTCACTCAATTCTTGTTTACAAAGTTTCTGAGGAGATTTCAGATGCAATTCTTATTTTTGCTCCTCCATGGAAGGAAGTTTTCTTCCTTTGGATCCTTTTGAATTTTTTAAAATCTGATTTTCTAGTTTGAAAGTGAAATGCTAAGTTAAAATTTTTCTGATATATGTACTTCTTGTATTTTCTGATAATCTTGGATCTGTGGTTTCAAGTGTGATAATAATTTCGGGACATTTTCAATTACTCACTTCAAATATTTCTTCTTCTGTTTGAAGTGTTCCCACTGTTCATGTATTATAGCTTTTATAGTTGCCCCACAATTTATGAATGTTCTACTCTTGTTTTATTTTCCTTTTTTATTTTAAGAAGAGGTCTTTGTTCTTTTTCTTTGTAAGGTTTGGAAGTTTTCCTCATACATATTCCACTCATAGGTCCATTCCTTAGTAACATCTAATCTATTAATGAGCCCATCAAAGAAATTCTTTATTTCTGTTATGTCATAATTTTCAGTATTTATTTTTTCTTCCTAGAATTTCCATCTCTCTGATTATATTGCCCATCTATTCTTGCATTTTGTCTACTTTATCCATTCAAATTCATAATATATTTATCATAGGTATTTGTGTTGCTCAGATTTTTATAACTGTGATGAAACACCTTAGAAAATCAACTTAGAGGAAGGAAGATTTAGTTTGGATCACAGATTCAGAGGTTTCAATCTAAGGTCAGTCAGCTCCATTGATTTGGACCTGAGGTGAGACAGAGTGGGAGGGTGTTGCAGAACAAAGCTGTTCATTTCATAGTGGTGGGAAAGGAAGAAGTGGAAGGAAGTCACTCAAAACCAGATATAGTCCCCAAGGACACATCTCTAAGGACGCATTCACTTCAGCTAGGTCTTACCTTCTAAAGATTCTACTACTTTCCAATAGTACAATAAAAATTCAGATTATGATTCCATCATAGTATTAATACATTGAAGAGACTAAGAGTTTTCATGATTTAATCACTTCCCCAAAACACCAATTTTGAACATTGTTGATTTGGGTACCAAACTTTCAACATATGAGTCTTTGGGGGAATTCCAGATTCAAACTATAATATTTTGCTGCTGGTCCCCAAATGTTCATGACTGTCTCATAATATAAAATGCATTCAGTTCATCTCCACGAGTTCCTAGTGTCTCAACAGTTCTAGCATTGCTTTCAAAGTCCAATCTCAATTCTTCTCTCAGACTCAAAGCAAAACTTAGCTGTGAGACCCTATAAAAGTCAAAAAGCAAGTTACATTCTTCCAACATACAACATAACAGGGTAAACATTGCCATATTAAAAGGGAGAAATAGGAGGGAGGAATGAAAAATTCTGGATTGTGCAGAGGGGATTTAGGGGACAGGTGGGGCTGTTGGGGCTGTGGGGATAGGAAGAACAATAGAATGAAATAGACATCACCCTATATATGGTAGATTACACTATTAATGTGACTCTGCACCATGTACAGCCAGAGGAATGATAAGTTGTGCTCCATTTGTGTACAATGAGTCAAAATGCATTCTACTGTCATGTAAAAAAGTGGGGGCATGGAAAGTGTTATGATTTAGAAATGAAGTATCTCCAAAAACTCATTGTGTGAGACAATGCAAGAATATTTAGAGTTAAAATGATTAGATTATGAGAGTTGTAACTAAATTGGTGGATTAATCCACTGATATGAATTAACTAGATGGTAAATGTAGGCAGGTAGGGTTTGGCTGAAGGAAGTAGGTCACTAGGGGCATGACTCTGAGATTTATATTTTGTCCCCAGTGTGCAGAGCTTTCACTCTGCTTCCTAGTTGCCATGTCCTAAGCTGCTTTCCTCTGTCACACTCTTCTACCATGATATTCTGCCTCATCTCAGACTCAGAGCTATGGGGTCAGTTTATCATGGACTGAACCTCTGAAACCACAAGCCAAAATAACCTTTTTCTCTCTAAGTTGGTTTTGCCAGTTCCTTAGGTTATGGCAATGCAAAGCTGATTGAAACAGAAGTGAAGGATGGAACAAAAGCAAGAGTGAAACCCAGCAGGACAAACATGAAGTTCTGTAATTCCATGTCCAGTAATCAGTGCAGGTTGTGTCAAGATGTGAGCACCAGAGTTCTTGGAGAGAAAGCTGCCTTTTTAGACCTGCCTATTGCAGGTCACATGGCCTCTATCTGTCTCTGGTTACTGCCGGTAGCTTTCCACAGCAGACTTCTATGTTTCTGGCAACTCTAACTTCCTGGGGTCTCCACTGAAGCTTCAATTTTATTCTCACAGCTTCATGTATTACCCTCTCAAGGGCTGACTACAGAGGTTCTAACCCTGCCACATATTGCCTAGCCTCTTAGATTTCCTTTGGAACCTATATGATGCCAAACTCTTTCATATATTTATATCTGTAAAACCAGTATTGCCTGGATGACACAAGGGCTACCACCAGCAAGGCCAGTGTCCAGATCACCTTAGGACATGATTTTGGTGGTCTCTGAGTGGCTGGACAACTGAATATGATGAAAGTGATCCTGAGGATACATCTTCTTAGTCATCCATGTAAGTTCAGGGTGCTCTGCTCTAAAAGGCCAGTCTTTCCAGGGAGCTTAAATGTTATACCATTGATGAGTGAGTCCTGCCTATTTCCAGAGATGCCCTCAAAGCATCTATCTGATTGTTTTAGTGTAAAATACTTGGCTTGTTATCTGCAATCACATCTTTCTTGGCCCTGATTTTACGTGTACTTTTTGGACCAAATTTTTTACTCTGCTTCTCGCTCTTGATTCTCACTCTAAATCTGGTTAAATGCTTCCAGCAATAACCATGCCACTATCTGAATGCCGGGCTACCTTGAAATTTCCTCTACCAAATTCATTAAAATCACCTTAAAATTCAGTCTTACACAAAAATCTCAGGACATAGACAAACAAAATATAGGTATGTTCTTCACCAGAATGTGTCAGGATTGGTGTCTATTTCAGTTCCCACTTGACACTTCACGAGCACAGTCTTGATTCTCTGCATTCCTAACATCATTCAGGTGGCTGAGCTCACACCAAAATCATCCATTAAACTCTGCTTATAAAATTCTAGTGCTTCTCTAGACTGCATTCTCAAATTTCTTCCACAAACCAGTTATAACATTTCTGAACCACATGGTTGGTTATAATCATAGCAACTATCCCATTAATTGTATTAATTTTCTGTAAGTCAACTTTTTGTCACTGTGACAAAAATTTTTTAGCAAATCAACTTGGGGGAAGAAAGATTTATTTTGGATCACAGATTTAGAAGTTTCAGTCTAAGGTCAGCCAACTCCATTGTTTTGGGCCTGAGATAAGACAGAGCCTCATAAGTAGGAAGGATGTGACAGAGCAAAGCTACTCACCTCATGTGGTTGGGAAGGGAAGAGAGAAGGTGAGAAGGGGTAGAAGTTAGATATAGTCCCCAAGGGCACACCTGCAAGGACCAAATTACTTCAACTGGGTCCCACCTTCTGCTAACTCCCAATAACAATTCAGATTACGGATTCATCATTGGGTTAATCCATTCAGGAAGGCAGAGCCCTCATGATCAGGACATCCCCCAAACACTTCTGGGCAACTGAATATGATGAAAGTTCATGATATTCATTGCTAAAGTTCATCATATTCATTGCTGACTTAATAAATATTGCTGACTTAAGTTTCAAACATTCAACACATGACCTTTTGGGGGACATTTCAGTTCCTAACTTTGACAGAATTTGTTAAGGTTTGGATATAAGGTGTCTCCCCAACAGTTTATGTGTTGGACAATGTGGAAATATTAAAAGTGAAATGATTAGATTAAGAGCTATAACCTCATCAGTGGGTTAATCTATTTGCTGGATTAATTGTGGGTGGGAATTGTAGGCAGGTGAAGCATGTCTGGAGGAAGGAGGTCCCTGAATGCAGCTTGTCCCTGGCTCCTTTCTTACTCTCTCTGCTTCCTGGCAGCCATAAGCTAAGCAGCTTTCCGCCACCACACCCTTTTTTATTCTGTCTTACTTCAGGCCCAAAACAATGAAATCAGCCAATCATGGACTGAACCTCTGAAACTTTGAGTCCAAAACAAGCTTTTCCTCTTTTAAGTTGTCCTTGTCAAGTGTTTTGGTCAGACTAATAGAACATTTTAAATATCAGACCCCTGGTCTCTTAATTCAACAACCTGACCAGCTCTGAGTCAAGTTCAAATATTTGCTCTGTTTCTTTAAGTTTTTTTTTTTTTTTTTTTTATAAAACCTCTTAGTATGCTTTATAATCTTTTCTTGGTAGCCCAACGTGATATACTAAGTAAAAGAAATTGTTTTAAGAATTCCTTGATTATTGTGGTGCTGAGGAATGAGGGGAGTGTGTGTGAGAAAGTGCATAATATAGGCCTTTAATTAGGTTTTGTTCTTTTAGTGATGCTGTATCTCTGTATTGTAAACATCACACATGCTTCTGCATTCACCCCCTGCACTGTCTTAATCAGAACAGAATGGTTATAGAGAGCTGCATTTGGGTATTTCTCTTTGTTATCAGAAGCTAGGTTTCTCATCTCTTGGGTCTTTGTAAGAGAAAAGTTGCTCAAGCAAGACACAAGGCCTAGTACAAGTATGGCAAAGTTTATTAGATGAGAAAGAAGAGAAAAAAGACACTCTCAAGGGAGAAAGTAAGTCATTTCACATAGGAAATCAACAGCTGCCTTCTTTGTGTCCTAGTGTTTATTGGAGTTAAAGGGCATTCAAGCATTGCTCCTACTTCTTGATTGACAGTTGGATTGTAGCAGACTTCTAAATGTCTATTGCACATGTCTTACTCATGAGGGTCTAAGCAAAATCTATTGGGTGGAGGGTAAAAATGTATAACTACAATAAAATTAAATAATATGCCAAGGACTTTGTTGGTTATAATCATAGCAACTTTGTTCATCTTTGTGTTGACCGCTTTTATCTGCAACTTGTGTTTTTTAAAAATTTTTTTTGTTGTTATTGTTGTAGTTGGACACAATACCTTTATTTTATTTATATATTTTCATGTGGTGCTGAGGATAGAACCCAACACCTCGTACGTGCTAGATGAGTGCTCTTCTGCTGAGCCACAACCCCAACGAATATTTTTTTAAAAATAGATTTTGTGGTAGTCTGAGAAGAGGGCAATTTGTCTTCCTCTTATCAAAGGAGAAATCTTGGGTATATATCTCTTAGTCCTGAGAATAACATGTTGTTTATTGTGGGCTATTATCTTAAATCACAAAAGGGCCAGGATGACCTTGTGTAAATTGTTTCTCTAAAAAATTGTTGAGTAGAAGCACATAGGCTCAATCTATAGAATTAACCCTGTAATCTCCATGTTCCCACTACTCATGGCTCACCTGTTCCCACCACCTTCCTCAAGGTCAGTGAGACTCTGATAAAATCCTAACAAGTTATGCTATAGTTAAATAGTTTCTACTGAGGACAGACCTTTTTAAAAAAATAACGAAATACTCAGGTATATTTTTAAATGATTCCTTTTTCCTTATCCCTCTCAAAAATAGGAGTTTCCCCAGTATTCACTGTATAAAATAGGTTGAACTAACCTAGGTGTAATTCAAAAAGCATTGAGGGCCTTCTGAGGACTGGGTCACCCTGTATTTTTTTCCTCACAGACATATTCACAGTGAACCTCCAGGGATTTTCTTATTATTTCAGACCTCCTACTCAGTCAATGGTTCAAATAAACATTAGTACTTGGGAATTTCCATTTCATTAACTTGGAATTACTGTACTTACCTGCTTCACTCTCTAATTTCAGGGACAGTGGTTTGCCCCATGACTTCTCTTATGGATCTAAAGATTCATTCATTTTTCAGTTTGTTCATCTCTTTATTGTTGATGGGATGGGGAGGAGACATCTAAGCTTCTCACATGGTGAACCAGAAGTTGGATACCCATTTTGGGATTTGGAGAGAGGTATCAAATTTATGACTTCTTTTAAAAATGGTGCTATGCCATGTGAATGGATGAAAATTTCCAGGGGGGAAATAACTTAGATACTTGTGGATGTGGCAAGAAGTACATAAATTTGAGGTGTAGTTTGAATACAAAGTCAACAAACTTTTTAATGGAACTACATGGAGGGTATCTGATAAAGAAAGGAGTTAAGAATGATTTCTAGTGTTTTAACCTGAACAAGGTTTTAGACCATTTACTGAGATGGGGCAGTAAAGAAATGACCTGAGAAGAGAAGGGCATTTCCTCAATGAAATGGAAGGGGAGGAAGAGAGCAGGGGATAGACACAGGTTTGTTGTTATAGTTGAAAGAGAGAGGAATGATTCAATTTTCTTCTTTAAAAAAAAAAAACTTGGTAAAATAGTTAGAAAGTCATTACAAGGAAAGGAGGAGAAAGAAGAGAAGACTGGAAACAAACATCAGTGAGAATAAGGTGCAAAAATTATTAGGAAAGTGTAGAAGAAATTCTGGATATAAATAAGGGCTTGAGAGCTGTAAACAAAAAATTTAGGTGTTAGTTCAGCAAGGTTAGGCACTTTTCTCCAAATATATTAAACCTTCCAGGTGAGGTTAGAATCAGGAGAAATTTGTGTTTAACTAGTTGTCTTTTGACATGCTCAATTGAGATAGGGCAGGGAGTTAAGGTTAAGAGTGATTTCACTTTTGGAACGTAAAATCCGAGCCAAATAAAACGAAACTTGAGGCATTATTAGAAGGTAAAAAACAAAAAGAGTTTGGTTTAATTGATTGGACTGCATCATAATTGTAAATGCAAGTACTAGGTGTATGTGAACTGGAAAGAAAAGATGATAATTATAGAACAGAAGGCATAAAGTTGAGATTTTGGAAGGACTGACAATATTAGCAGTGAAAAGTTCTATGTAAGGACCATGGAAGTGATTGGTTGAGATGGAGTGGTAAATAAATAAAGATGTTCAAAAACCAAGAAGGGAGATATCTAGATGGATCTTCTACATGTATGCACATCCTAAAGGATAGTGCATAAAGCAAGTAACTAGGGAGAATAGCTGTTCAAAATATAGTAGATGGGATTGTCTTATGCTCTTCATTTCAAATAATAGATTTTGAATTGGAAAGAAAAAATGGTATGGAATTTTCCATAACACAGATCTCACTTCCAAACCCTATATTGTGCAATGTGAAGGAAAAATCAGTTAATAGCAGAGAAGGCTGTTTGGGAAGCGATGACTATGAGTTCCAAAGCAAATCAGTGAAAGGGTGTAAGAGATGGAAGATGGTAAATATTAGCTTAAAACAGAATTTTGATGATAATGTATGATCTAGAAGGGCTGAACTATTGTTGGCTAATGAAGTAAAGAAGGAAATATGTTTTGTGATGGCTGTTTCCTTAACAGAAACTGTTATTAATTATAACTACTAAATTTAGTACAATTTCAGGGACAATTCTAAGCATTTTATGTATACATATCAGTACATTCAATCCTTCCAATCCCTATCATTATCCACATTGTACAATAAAGAAACACAGATGTTAAATAAGTTATCCAAGGTTGCTAGTGAGCAGATGAGCTGAATCTGAGCAATCTAACTACAGAGAACACAATCTTAATCAATATGAAGTAGTTTACTTATAATTGATCTCTTGGGTGTTTACTGATATTGAATTTGATGAGATGTCAAAAGATAGTGGGACACAGGTTGTGAAAAGTAAGGGTTTTATGAGAAAATACCAGCTATCTGTATCTGCTCTTAAATCATACTGTGTGAGTGGATTAAACCAAGGAGAAAGATAATCTCATCAAAAGAACTGGATTTCTAAAGAATGTATAACAACTTAAGCCCTGATTTCACCTTTCAGAGATGACAATGATGAGGCTACAATTCTATAAGAAGAGGTCTTCCTAGACAGACCTCGGTAAGAGAGACTCCGAAATTCACTATTCATGATGAAATGTAAAGGCTATGCAAGAGGAGTTTTTGAAGTATAGCTTTTGGCTCAAATATGCCCCCCAAAAGAGAAAAAAATATTAGTCACACAGATAACTTCGTAAACTGAAAAATAAAGGTGTCATGTCCTGGGTCAAAATGTGAAAATTGGGAAAAAGTCAATAAAAACTAACTCTTCCAATGGAAGTAATCTGCAGAGAAGCATATAATTTTGATGGCTTATTGTCTTTTTATTAGCTATCAAATTCATTGCACAGACAAAATTTCACTTGAAAACCATTCACTACAGCAGGCAAAATTAACAACAGGCCACTAATCAGTCTTTCTGATGGGCCCACAATAACTATCCTTATATATGAGATACATGAGTGAGTCTTGAAAAAAGAAAGTATTCCTCTCAATTTGATAAAATACTCAGTCAAATAACAGAAGATGTGCCATTACTTTGTTTTGTATTAATGATAATATAGGCTAGACTTTGCTGTCCTATGCTGTCCTACTTTGTTAGAATTTCTCATAATTTCACATAAAATGTCAAACATTTTGACTGTTTAAACAACCCATAATGTGTTTTGCAAAACTACAAAACATGCTATATGTAACGTGATAACTGTTTATTCCAATTATACATAACACATCATGCTCAAGATGTAGATTTATTTGAAAACATTTAGTCCAATTTATATGTATGCAGAAAAATCACACCCAAAAAACCACAATTGTGGAAGAATCAAAATAAGCATATTTTGTCACATTTTCACACATATATAATTAGTATTCAAACAAGGATGATAAATCACAATCAAATGTAAAGAAAATGTATATCTCCTCAGTAGTAGTAAGAACCCCTTTTAAGTATGTAGGGTCTTCTTGGTTTATTCTCATACAGTTGCCTTTTAAGAATGTAAGGAATTTTTCTCTTTATGACTTCTTCCTTCTCATTTTTTTCATTTCCATTATCAAGAATGTCTTCCTGAATTATCTGAAAAATAGGACATAAATGAAACTTATATGCACAAAATCTCTATTTTAGAGCATTTTTGTATATTTTATCCTATTTTCTGTCTGGAGCAAAACATGTAACATCAAAGAAATTGTTTTAATAAAGGATATATGACTGTCAAATGCCCGAGATGGGACCTAACCTGATCTTTCTGATTCTCTGTTCAGTGTCCTTCCTAGTTTATTGGGCTGTAAACACAGGAGATCTCTGTAAAAATCTCTGTACATTTAGAGGTCTAACACTAATCTCTCCAGAGAAGAGAACACACCAAATACACACTTGTATACTTTTCATGCTTGAATTTACGATGAGGAGACCAAAATCGTATGAAACACATCATTTGTCACAACAAAAATAGTTTTGAATCTGGTAAATCAACTTTAACTGAAAAGTTAACAGGATTTTATATTCAATTAAGTCAATTTCCAAGGTGACTTGAAGGCCATTCTAAACTTTATTTCTTAGTCATACAAGAATGCCTGCTCTGCCTTAGTTGTTATATACATCAGCATTTAGGAAAGCTCTGTTTAACTCACTAAGATCTCTTTAGTTGTGGTTATTTTCTAAACTTCGAGGTCACTATAACTAATACTGACATTTAAATTATAATGAACATGCATAACATCATATCCTCATGTATTTTATTTCAACCCACAGCTATTCAGTTTCAGAGAAGGAAAACCAGCTACTGTCAGATAATCTAGTTCCTTAATCTTTGGTTTCTCTGTGCATAGTCTGTAATTACTTGTACTATACTCAGAATGACATTATAATTTTATTTTTAAATCACTCAAACATTTAAAATAGCAAAAGTTCCAATCTTATGTGCACTGACTTGTCTGCATAATAGTTTATTCAGGGTTTTTTTTCTGGATAAATAACATATAATTGACATTTCCCCATGTTTAGATTTGTATTTTCAAGTTTTATTGACCTAAACAATATTTTGAAGAATAAACTATTTAGCCAGAATTAAAATTAAAGAATGAATAGTACAGCAAGTAAAATTAAAACTAATCTTTTTGGCTTTTCATCTGGAAAGCATCTTTTTGTTTACTGGTTAGAATAAACACTAGCTATTCTGCTTGTATTTGCCCTTCCTGCAGGCATCTCCATGGCACACAGTCACAAGTTAGTTATAACAGCAAGGAAGGCACCCTAAGATCTTCCGTGTTGGTGTAAACTCAGTACATAAAACATTAAGCAAATTTTTCATGGAGGTTAATCTGAAAAAAATGTTTCTCCTGTTGAGAAAATTGTTAAATATTCCTTTTTTAAAAGCATATATTTATCTCTTCTCTTCTTTAACCTCAATATTTTTTTCATGTTTCCAAAACTCTAATTTATCTTTTACAGCAACTTATATCAATTCGGTCAAAAAATCATAAAGTGTGTTGCAATACATTATCTTTTTAAAAATTTGTTGTTGTAGATGGATACAATACCTTTATTTTATTTATTTATCTTTATGTGGTGCTGAGGATCAAACCCAGGGCCTCATATGTGCTAGGTAAGCCCTCTACCACTGAGCTACAATCCAAGCTCCAAAACATTATCTTTAATAATTGTCAAACTATTAAATTTTACAAATAATTTTTCCTTTAATGTGCTCATGTTTGCTTATTTATTCAGTAGGAGAGAAGGGGTGGAACTAGAATTAATATGTAGGGAACTGAAGATAATTGTGGTTATACCTAAGTGATGGTAGCTTAAATGTTGGCATTTAAGTTGCCTGTCCAAAGAAAAAAAAATTCTTGAAATTATTTCAGAATATTTAATTGGCAGCTACACTGAAATATGGATGAACATAACTTTGATGAATGTAGAATGTTTTGACTAGTTTTATTACTCTGTTCCTTCACAAATTTAATGCTATACATTTAGATTATGCAAACCCAAGAAAGAAGTTTAAGTTACTTTCAAACTATCTTCTGGTTCTAAATGGCTATCTCTGGACATTAACTAAATACAAGTCAAATTTCATTATTAAAGCACTTTTAAAATTTTGCAAACAAATTAATATTTGTAAACCAAAGTCAGGAAGTCACCAGTCTAGTCCTTTGTTTTAAATCTGTATTATGGCAATTGGCTATTTTGTCTGTGATAGACCAAATTCAGCTGCTCAGAATACCTGAAATCCACCACTCAATTATAATAGGAAGATAGATACACATACAAAGTCACATGTGTTTATCTATAAATAAGCACAGACCATAATGTTTCTTGAAACCAGAATGATGCAGATATAGATTCCTATTTTATATATATTTTTATAAACTAAACAAATTTATTTACCTAACATATTCAAATACAAAAGCTCCCCAAACCCCTTATGAACAGACAAACCTGGGAGTTCCAAATAAAACTGGAATAAAAGAGATACAGATCCTGATTTTATACTTTTACTTATGCAAATATATTTTTATTTGACTAATATATTCAAAAGGAACATTTTGTGTCTTTATTCCCATTTTATTTGGACACTTTTTGTGTTCAGTGTTTGTTTATAGATAAATACACATACATGTGTTTTTAAGAAAACATTTTGAGTTTCTTAAATTTCTTAGACATGCCACCAATACCACCACCAACAAAGATTGCCTAAGTATGCCTTCCATTTAAGCACAGTAAAAGCATATGGATCAAATCTGCCTAAAGATATATCTTTCTTTTTAAGATTGAAGAAAAACTGTTTTGCTAAACTCCAAATATTTGAAGGACACTTTGAAGATCTGAAACAATGTTGACCTCAACACATGGTTTATTCTTCTTTAACATTTGTTAAGTCTTCCAGTTATGATCTGGCCAGGATATAAAAATCAATACAAATGAAATCTAACTAGTATAAATATAATTATACTCATATTTTGTTTTCATTTTACCTCCCAGTGTTGAAAGGCTCGGCTGTGACAGATTTTTTGGAGCTGGTAGATTGTCAGCATTGCTTCCAGGCTAAAGCCATCTAGAACAACAGGGAGTTTCCTTCTTGTAACAAGCTCTTCCTCATGAACCTCTCCTGTTTCCTCAGTTTGGCCATTCAAGTTATTTATAAAACTGCAAACATTTAGCAGGGTCATTTTCCATGAAGGAACACTTGCTTTACTGATCTGAAACATAGAAAAAAGAAAAGACATTGAAATCAAACTTATACAAATAAATACATGAACTTCTGTTGTGTTACACAATTATACTTTAGAGTCTAATAGTTACTCTAATAAATACAGTACTATCAATTGAGTACCTTCATGTCACAAAGTTGCATGGTGCTAGTACCTCATATTACCTATGTAATAGAATGGGATGAAGTTATACACACATACAGATGCAGATACACACAGAGCAAATTAAGAAAGAAAATGAAAATAACAGTAGAAATCTATAAATATGTGTGTATATAATCAGATGAAAAAATTCAAAATTCAAAAATACTATTCTCTGTTACATTTCAGCTTAATGTGAAAGGAAGCATGGAATAAATTTTTATTAATAAATTTTGACAATTACAATAATGTGAGGTCATTGAATATTTCACACATTAATAGTTGTCATGGCCAGAACCACAACTGACCAAGTTATTTGCAAATTTTAATATTTTCTGAAATTGTCTTTTTTTTCTAATAACATTTTGTCTGAAACCATAATTAATATAATCAGCTGTTCTTCAATGTCAAGAGTAACCAATAAGGAAACATATAAAGAAACAGGGAACCTATTACAAATTAATTAAAAATTAGCAAAAATGTGTAAGAGCACAGATAAAGGAAAGTGTAAACTTTTCGTGAAGGACTTATAAAAGCTATAGATTTAAATGATGACAAAGACATGATGGACAGGCTTGATAACAATATCAGGTAACCATTTTCTCTGAATTACTATCCAAATATAATGCAATTTGCAAATCAATGTCTCAACTGGAAAAAAATGTGGGGAGACTAGAAGTTGTATGAGGATTTGGCAAAAGAAGGTAAATTCAAAGGATGACTGTGTCAAGAATAACCAAGAAGATTTAGAAAAATTAAATAGTAATAAGGAAAGTCTTACCATACCCAATATTAAAATGCAATTTAAAGCTGAGTAGTCAATGGGATAGATTAATAGAATAGCAATAAACATGAAACCCACCAGAATAGAAGGCAGTGTTAAAAAACTGAATCGGATGCAAATGAGTAAGTAGCATACAACGACAGTAGCAGTTCAAATACTTTTAAACAGTTAGCTATGGGGAAATCTGAATGTAGATCTATTTTTTTTTATTGGTTGTTCAAAACATTACAAAGCTCTTGACATATCATGTTTCATACATTAGATTCAAGTTGGTTATGAACTCCCAATTTTACCCCATATACAGATTACAGAATCACATCGGTTACACATCCACAGTTTTACATAATGAATGTAGATATAGTTATAACCTTTCTTCACATACTACAGCCAAATATAGTTTTTGATTAAATATGAAGAAAAACAAATTACCATGAAAACACATAGACGAACTTGCTTTTATAAATCTGGAAAGATGTCATTAAGCAAATATCTATTACTAATCAGAATACATAAAGTAAAAAGTCACCAAGCCCCTGTCCCACTGAGGAAGCACAGCAGGAAGAACCATCTTGACCAAAGGACAACCAAGGGACATGTATTTGGAAACATATTTGTAGAAGGTTTGAACTACAAAGGTCTAACTTTCTAATATTGCTCATGATGCTTCTCAAATTTCTTTCCTGTATTAAATGTGACCTAAGTGGTATGACGAACTGTCACTACCTGTTATTCACTGAACTCAGATGAACCGAGCAGATGTATAAATTGAAAGACTTCACCAAATTGAAAATAATCAAAGTTATTTGTCTGTCATGGAGTTTCATTTGGATATAAAATATGAGTTTATTAACAAATCCTGCATTACACCTTCTATATGAAGGGCATTGAGTTTGATCACAGAAAATTAGAATATTCAATTAGCTTTTTGATAGTCTAAAGATATACTGTATCAGGTTCTCTTTCTTAATAAGACTATATCAAAACACTAGCATTCATAATAAAGACAATTGTTTATGAGAAGAAAAAAATTCTTCTCTACATTCCATTTCTTTTCCATTAGAGTCTCTCTTCACTTTCTGTTGTCTAGATATATTTCAGCAATGATATTCCAATATCTAAACAACTTTACTATAAAATTGAAATTTCTCACTTATCTTCCCTATGAAGTAGAAAAAAGGAAAACTAAAGCTTTCTAGAGAATTTAATAATAGAGTTGTATTCATACCAACATCAAATACTATTTTTATCCAATGTTTAAATGTAGCAATTTGTTTAAAATGGTTGTAAATCTAGAGTTCTCACTTGCAAAGTACAATAAACACAACATAAATGATTGGATAACAGATAAATGAATGATAAAATGATTTTATAAAATTAAGAAATAAGCAATGAAATTGGAACAATTAAAATTCTGTGACCTACTTATCTTAGACTCTATCTCTTGATTAAAAAGAGGCATTGAAGTTCAACTTTTTTCCACTTAATGAATTTAAGAGAGAAATGGGAAAAATTATTCATCCTATATGTTTACAGTTCATTTCTCTTAAGAGAAAAAAAAATAAATCAGTCCATATACTAGGATTAGTTTATCTTTATAATATCTTGGTCAGAAAAATAATCACAACTCTACTGTCACATAGGTTCAATAGCTCCCACTCCCCAAACTATATCATATTTGGGGGGATTATTTAGGACCTTTCTGTGCTAATGTAGACTTGAAATTTGAGAAATAAAATCTATAACATTTCACCAGGCATTGAAATCTAATCTATTTTTTCAAAACAGACTAATGATTTCAATTATTGTCCTACTTTTATGTAGGAGAAAGCATAAAGCTACTGTGATTCTGAATAAATGGTAGCAAAGGGTCTATTATCATAAGGTTAAATACTTGAGTTAGTAAATCATTAACTTGATACCATCATGGTTATAGTCTCTTCAACTTTGGTACAGCAGTGCTATAATTATCATGGTACCAAGTGATTGCCTCAGCTGGAAATTTTTCCTACAGAAGAAATCTTTCGATTGGAAACCTATGCCCTGACCACATATTTAGATACCCATTGATTGACTAACTCTTGAGTTATCAATGTAGTATGGTAGCATGATTATCAGACATATTCTAGTTGAGTTTTTTTTTTTCTTTCTAGGTAAAGGTTGAGAACTAGAAAATTTGCTTTTAACATCCCAAGAAAGGATTAATAAGACTCAGGATACAAGGTTTTACTTGGTTTAATAAAAACAATTATCAGGTACAGATAATTCTTTTATTACAGGGACAATTTAAATGTTGCTATACAATAAAGAGTACAGCTTATAACTTTTGAAAACATTACAGAACTATAAATTTCTAGATGATCGTAAGCTTCAATCACTGCATTTAATAAAAAGGAAACAAAGGAAAAGCCAGGCTACTTAACTGAACTGTTTAAGATCAAATAGTTTGTAAGTCATAATTTCAGGAGTAAACCTCAAGACTACTGTTTGCCTGTCTAGTACTATTTCCTCTTTAGCACATTTTCTTCACAGGTTGTCATACTCTGTCATTTTCAATTTAGGAAACCTATTTTATTTTCTACAATGTAATAAAAAAGGTGAAAAGTTCATTTAAGTGCTACACTAGAGGCCAATATACCTTTCATCATACATGTTGCACTAAGGATGGAAGTCAGTTTCTTTAAATACATTTACATGACCACATAAATCATATGTGGCTACTTAGTAAAAGTTGCATAATTCTGATTGAGTTACTGTAGTTTCTTTCCCTGTCACATTAACACCCTTATCTCCTTAGAACTCAAAGTTTACCCCAAAAGGAAATGCCTCCCAAGGAACTTTTCATTCTTGATGGGAAGTTATTACTATAAGAAAAGGACACCATATGTACAGTGAAAATTTATATATTCTTCACCCTCAAGTTAAAGAAAAGAAAGTTACCTTTGATGTATGTATATTGGTCAATAAATCTGCTTCTAATGCTTTCATTTCCTCTTCAGAATCTGAGAAAAATCAAAACCACATGTTTACTATGTAATCACGCACTATATGATTATAACTTAACCTACATATTTTAAAGTCTTAGAGGCTTAGTGTCTTTTATGCATTTATTTTCTTTAAAAATATATTCAGAATAAATGAATGATAATTTAATTTTAGGCTAGCAGGAGACTAGAAGAATGGAAGCACTTCTAAGAAAATAAGCCATGATTATTTGTGATTTGTAGCTATTTAATCTCTGAATCACAGTAACATTTTTTATTGTATGGTATAACATACATGGATTTCATGTATGGATTTATTATAACATGGATTTCATTAAATATGCTGGAGTAGCTTATTTTTACCAGCAATAGTTCACACATATGGAAAGTATGTATATTGATATTTCATAATCAACATAATGAAAATATGAGTAGAAGAGACTTTTTCAACACAAAACCAAAGGGAATTGATGACTGATAACTTTAGGATAGAAAAGATAATGAGATTTATTTCACATGAGATGTCATTTTACAAAACACTCCTTGAAAGAATTGTTTTCTACTTTAAACAAGAATTTGAATTATGATTACTTTACAATCTTATCAAGATAAGTAAGGAAAAGTGGATCTGTCCATCAACATATGTAAAGTAGTGTTGAAAATGAATCTGAATTTTTTAGAATATCCCAAGTTTCCATTTATGAACATACTATGGAAAAGAGAAACTTTGAAAACTCTAAAATTAATAATAACAAGTTGTAGAACACCATAGTAACATGACAGTTCATACTTAGTGGCCTTTGTGATTAAAACAAAGCAGATATTAAAAGTGGCTCTATCTTCCTTTTATGCCGTACTTTTATAAAAAGTAAGTATCACACTTAGAGAATCCATTCTTAAAACTCATATCTAGGAACTAAATTATACCAGAGAACTTTTAACTCAATTTATTAAAGATGCAATATGCTTTTGAAAAGGAAAGACAAATTCTATATTCATTTATGAACACTGTTCCCCAAACCCCTGTAAATTTAGGTTTATCACAGCAAGCAACTTCAAGTTAATAGACACAATGTTCAATTAATTTTTTTCTACATAGTCTAATTATACCTTTAATCTCATGTGTTAGATAAAATCACAATTGTAGAAAAGTTGGTATTTTCCTCATAAAATTTTGCAAGATTCTTTTTTAATTATTAACAAAGAAAAACTTTGTATAAATTATATTTTATGTTCTAATAGATATTAATTTTATGCTTAAAAATCATGAGTTTGAATTAACATCAATGTTACATATGAGGTATCAAAGCTATAAAAGCAGGTTAAATGATTTTAATGTATTTTTCTCCTTTTCACTTTGATGTGATTATTCAATTATTTTTCAAGCATCAGCTGAAGCATATTGTAATCATTATAATATTTCATGTTAAATTTAAAACTTATTCTCAAGATGTGTTATTTATAAATATTTGATAATATATGCCTTCTACTTAACTGTCATATGTAAAACACTCTAAAACTAAATATTTCCATTAACATTAGAATACCAATTTTCCAATTATGTTTTGCATCAACTTAAATGACATGCAATTAAAATCAATTATATGAATAGCATGCTGTATCATATAAATATACCAAAAAATATATTTTTTATAAAGGACTTGGAGGATTTTATATTTTCTAGAAATATTTTTTGCAAATAATGCTCTATTTACTTATTCATCAAATTTTATTTTGTTTTAGCCTAACACAGTGAATTTTTTAAAAAAATTATTTGAAGTCAATTACAAAGATAAGTGAGGGGAAGCCACCGCTTTCCAGGAGAATTTCTGATGATCAGAATAAAGCATTTTGAATGGAATGAGTTTTAATGACGAGCTTGCACATCGACAGTCACTTTCCCTGTACTTCTCATTATATAATGCCCAACCTAATTCAAAGTTTTGTTCATTTGTTTGTTTTTCTCTCATCATTGTATGACAGAGGGGGCATGCAGTGTTACCTTAAATCTTTTTTATTGCTTTGCAGATTTTAAAAAGGGAAAAATAAATCTCTTTTCTTATACACAGAAAGACAGAATAAGATGATATTCACAGTTTCTATTAACGAAAAGGCAAATCCTGAATAAAGAGGAAAAACTCTTCTCCCTGGATACATTAACATAAGTAGCAACACATTGCAAAGAAATCACTGAAGGGTTTGTGAAATGCTGTTCGGCTTACCTGAGCACAGACTCCAGGAGCTGCAAGCCAGGAGTATCATGCACACCAGGTGGATTTTCATGCCTGCCATCATCTCTCTCAGCCTTCTCTCAAGCCAAGTCCACAGAAGTCAGACACTGAAAGGCTTTCTGTGGAGCTTTCTCTAGCCTTCAGCTGACTCTGAAAGTGAGAGAACTGTAAGAGATGCTCTGGCCATTCCCTATATATATTTAAGCAGGAGGATGATGTCATGACTGTACAGGGATTAGGGGTGTTCCTGTCCTCATTTCTATCCCTCTCTTTCTCCCCCCCCACTTCCCCCTCCCTTTTTCCTTTGTCCCTCATCTCTTCCCCACTTCTGAACCTTGACTGTAAGTGACGATATTCCCTAATTGCTGCTATTGCTCCGGATTTCTGACGCACACAAGGAGTCATCCAAAAGCACTGCCATATACAGCATCCTGGAAAAGAACCCTAGCACCCCTTCTCCCACCCCCTCCCCATTTTCTTTCATGTTCCCACTCCAGGAATTTGTCATTCTGATTTTGTGAAACATAAAGTCTATTATTTCTAGTATTTAAGTAATGTGTCCAGGATGAATGCAGGAAATCAAGGGTTTCTTTGGTTTGGAAGTTTCTAAAAGAATTAGAGTATTTTTTGTCTAGCCTAAACTTCTGAGCAAATGTTTCGTGGTTTCAAAATGAATATAAGTTTTAGATAGTACAGGCTAAAAGAGAAAGGAAGATCATCAGAGAATCAATTATAATATAGAGATTAAGTCAAAGAGGTTAGAGAAAAGGAAGAAAATCAGTAAAGAAGAAAGAATAGTGGCTCCAAGGAATAGAAATGATTTCCTGTTAAACTGTAAAGTTTTTATTACAAGTAACTGAGATAATGGATGAATTATATATGCTGACTTGTGGTTCAATGTTGTAGAAAACCAATTTCATGTCTATAAAATGAAGCTATAAATTGTTCATGTGTTAGAAGGTGGAAATGTGTATCACTATTATTAATATTTTTTTCTGATTCTTTATTCTTTTGGTGTTTGCATTGATCAGCTCATTTTGGATTCATTCCTTCTTCTATTTCTCATTCTTTTAATATTCCTTTTCTTATTATGTTTCACCATTGCATCAAATTTATTTCCCTGATGTAGTCTTCCTTTTACCCCCTCCCCAAAAAAGGATACTGTACTTTCAGAAAGAAGAAAATTCTATATATCCACCCTCCCCCACCCAGAGTCACATTTCTAAGACAGAATCTTCATGTATTTGGTGAACTTAAATGATACTTATTCCCTTCTCTGAGTTATCAAAAGAAAATTGTTCAAATTGTCTTTTGAAATGAAGCTTTCCTCTTGCATTAGAGATTTCTATCACTGAAAGGCAAATCCTAAATAATGAGGATCCATGGAATGAGTTGAACAAACACTGCTATTTGGGATGTGAATAAAGTTAAAAGTGTCTGATTTGTTTGATTTTTAAACAATAATGCAGACATAATTGAGAAGAAGATATGGATTGATTCCCATAGAATTGACTTATATTGTACAATATATATTATGAGATTAACTGCTTCATTTTTATATTAAACCTTAGAAAAGGAATTAATCCCAAACATCTAATGATTATTTCAAATAGCAAGGAATCATTCCTAAAATTTAATGACCTGAAATTTAACAATAGCTAGTGTTTTTATTATTTTCTATATTTTAACTTGTATAAAACACATATTGAAAACTACTGACCTGGAGGGAGTTTTCTATAAAGAATAATTAAGTGGAAAAGAAACATAAAACCTATGTCTAGATTTTTTTTTTCTTTCCTACCATTAGGGGGCACAGTGGAAGTTTAAAAGCCTTTTTATTTTCACTTGTTGTGAGAACTGTGTTTACTATTCCCTTATTATCTAAAGCATCTTTTTGATAGAATCCTTAAAGCCACTTTGATGAAGAAATCCATAAATTATATGCTTTGCATAGTATTTAAATTAGTTCTCCCTGCTTTTGAATTGCAAATGCAAAGAATAATTTTTTAAAATGTGTGATAACAGTCTAATAGTAAAAAGGAAGTGTGATTCCTATTTTCCTCAAGTGATTCTTCACTAAGTGAAGCTCAGGGAAATGCTGACAAAATTATTTCTAATTAATTAGGAAACAAAAGAGAAGGAATGATGGAAATTCATTTTATGTACACAACATGACTATTAGTTGTTAATGTGAGAAATTTTTTTTACGTATATGACAAATCTGAAAGAATTGGAGAATATATATTAACTAATAACAAATAATTAAAAACTAAATAGATTTTATATGCAATTTTACTTTGGGGGGAAAAAGATACCTAATTTTTTCTGTTAAAGTTATGATGTAGATAAACAATATCTGACCTCTAATAGATATTTTTAAAATAGGCCACCCTTTTCCTTTTTAGCCCTAGTATCTTCAAGCTACAGAACAACCAATTAGACATTTTCTTTTCTTTCTTTCTTTCTTTCTTTCTTTCTTTCTTTCTTTCTTTCTTTCTTTCTTTTTATTTTTTATTTTTTTAGGAAAGGAGATTTAGTGTGGATATTGACATTTAAAAAGTATCCTAAAAATGATGAATTCAGGACTTTAGGCATCTTTCTGTAGAGATGATTGGACTATTTTTATTCTGAACACTTTTCACCTGAAATTCTTCTAATTTTTATTAAGTTTTTAAAGTAATAATAAAGAATGTTAGCACTGTCATTTAAAGATCTTCCTGTGTTTATCTTCCAGTGTGAGGTCATTAGTTTCAAGAGGATGCAACTTATCTGGGTACTTGTCGATTTCAAGATTTCTACAGTATGTGGGTTTCTAAGTTTCTACTGTGATTTGTCAGATATTTATTAAATACTGGCTAAAAAAAATCAATTGAGATCCCTGAAGAACTGACAAATTAGAAGGTGTGATCTATAAGCTTATTTAATTTGGAGATGGGGAAGCTCCAGAATTGCTTGATGAATGGCACTCCTTCCATTCTATGTGATCCTTCCACCATCTTTGGAGATTTACTCACCTCATTAGAGCTCCCTGGTCCCTCTTACACACACCTAAATTGTCTACGGCTTGTCCTGTGGCATTTCTACTATCTGGAATCTGTGGTCTGTCTCCCTTTGACCATTCTGTCTATCCCTCTGTGATGTTATCTCTTATTTTTAAAAGACTATCTTCATCAGGAGCAGTGGTGCACACCTATAATCCCAGCTACTCAGGATGAGGATTGAGGCAAGAGGATTGCAAGTTGGAGGCCAGTCTGGGCAACTTAGCAAGATCTTGAACCAAAATAGAAATACAAAGGCTGGGGTTGTAGCTCAGCGGTAGAGCACCCCTGAGTTGAATCCCCAGCATATCAAAAATAAAGCTGATATATTTTATGTTCTATTCAAAACAAACCTTTGTGTTCAAATCCTGAAAATATTTTTATCCATTTCTACTTTACCTAGTTTCTGCTAAATGCTCATCAGTAGTTTGCTCATACTGTTTATGGTGAACCATTGAAAGAAAGGGACCCACTGTATTTCTTCCAAGGTTTACACTCCATAAATGCTCAAAACATACTACTAAACTGAATTAAAATGTTAATTATTTTAGATATCTGATGGGTCATGTTTCAGTTTTTATCATTTCTTTCATCTATATCTCTCAGAACTCCTGTGTTATCATTAATCTTCTTATTTTACACAAGCCTTTTGAGTTATCCAGTTTCTCAGCTTTTTCTCGGTCACTCTTTCCCTCCCTGATTTGAAAAATCAACTCTAAAACATCATTTTGGAAGATCACCCTGGGATCATGTGCATTTATCAGTAGAATGTTTAGGATAAATTATGGGTTTACTCTATTTCTCTAAGTGAATCCCTGGTTTGAAGCTACAATTCTGATTCATCTGAACAAACAAGGATGTCAAACTCTTTGTAAACCAAATTGATTTTTCTCTTCAATTAAAGACCATTTTCTAGATATACAGATAGATATGTGCATGCACACACCCACACCCACACATACTATATTATACACTAAATGTGTATAATTCAGACCTTGGAGACTTAGGTAAATGGAAACCAAATGTTCAATTTCCCAGTCTAAGTATAACCACAGTTTATCTATAATCTCTACAAATTCCCAGCTCGTTTCCTTTTGGTTCTTCCTGTCTCTGTTCTTGCATCCTCATAGACAATTAACTTGGAAAAATTGATAGTGGATTTCTGTAGTCAATGAATATTTTGCAACTTAAATTCTAATTGCAATACATTCCCTGCTTGGGACCCACATGTTAATGAATCACCATATTTAACTAAGGATATTCCATATGGCCGTATTGCTTATTTCACCCATAACTGTGTTTCACATATCTTAGAAAATAATGACACCCACAAACTCATCACCCACTACCTATGGATAATGCTCAGGTAATCATTCTTGGCTTCCTTTCTGCATAAGACTAAAATAAAAGCATCACAGGGAAAAAATGTTCCTGACAATCATCTCCTTTTATGTTTTTAGGTTTAAAAATTAGTGTAATTATCCAAACTAAGAAATGAGATGAGATTTTTTGAAAGAAAATCATTTCTCTAACTTCCCCATTTTTAAAATTTGTTATAAAGTCTAAGATTATTTCTGTTTTACCTGCACTGCTCCAAACTAAACAGATATACTTAAGCTACCATTTAGCAATAGTAGATTCAATGAAATGTGACATTTTATGTTTGTGGGTTTTTTTGTTTCATTTTCATTTTATGTAGTTTGCAGTGTTAGGGATCAAACCCCGGGGCTTGGGCAAACTGGATAAGCATTTTACCACTAAGCTTAAACTCCAGCCCTCAGTGAAGCACTTTTTGTTAAGATCATATTAAATGTTGAATTTACAACATGGTGATTTTATATTATATTTCTTTATTCTATTTTTTTTAATTGATGGTCATTTCTCAGTGATCTTGATGAGTTCAATGAGTTTAAAACCTATTGTTGTTATTGTTGTCCTCATAATTCCCCAATTTGAGTCTCTGATTACCCAAAGTGTGTATTTAATCCCATCCTTGGGGGCTCTACTTGGAATGTCATGGGATTTACTTACTGTCCACAGTGAAACTTTTGATTTATCTAAACAAGTTTCTAAAAATACCCTCCCTCCTCTAGTTCAATTATTGTAACCAGGATTTACTAAGTGGCAAATATCACAATACTGGGATCCAGTTACAGTTGTTTTTTTCTCTTCCCCAGCCCCTGCTACCACTTTCAAGCTATCAAGAACCTGTGGAGGTGCAAATCTGTTATCAAAATATATTCCAAATCCAACTGTGTTCTCATACTTCACTTTCATCACCCAGCTTCATGTTACCAGCATCTTTTCCCTGAGCTGCAGTGACATCACCCAAATACTCTCCTTAAAGTAGTCTTGATCCCTTTCAATGTTGTCGCCACACAGTGGCCCCAGTAGTCAAGTTCTTATCAATCTTTTTAAAACACTGAAGGTTTTAACTTATACTTAGAACCATTCCCTGACAACAGCTGTCTCACTAGTCTCTATTTCTGTGCCATCGTATCCCATCATTCTCCCCTTCAGTCCCTATGTTTCAAGCACATTTGCCTTTTGGTTTTCTTCAAACATGTCAAGCTTTTTTCTCAGAGGTCTTCAATGAACACTGATTCAAGTACTGTTCGGCAAATATGCCTTCCCTGCCTCCTCCTGGAGTGGATGGAATATATTTCCTTACTCTTTGACCTTGACTTTGGTTATGGGACTTGCTTTGGTCCATGGGATGTCAGCACATATAAGGAAAACAAAGACCGTGTATGTGCTTGATGCATAATGCTTGCCTTCTTGTTCTGCCATTGCCAGGAGAAGAACTTTATTCCAACCTGAGTAGAAACTTATGGAAGCAGAGCATTCCCACCTGACTTGCAAACCAGCACAGTAAGGCAGACATCCTTGAGTTTACAGCAGGGTTACCCAGGCTAACACAGCCATACAGACAGGCTTAAATGACTAACTATGAGTAACTGATTGTTTGAGTAGTTATACAGAATTTTTGGGAAATAGCTGATACAACTTTCTATTTAAAATCCACTCTATTGCTACTCCATTGAATCTCTGACGGTATTAATTTTTACTCTTGCATTTTATAAGTAAAAGCAGGTAACTTTTTGTCCTGCTTCCTTAAGTTTTCAGAACATAATGCTTCTATGTAGTAGGTATTCAATAAATATTGATAATTGCATGAATTAAAAAATTGAATACAGTCCTTCTTAGTAGTTTTAGGATAGCTATCTCCCTCTCACCTGTCATAAAGATATTTTTATTCTTCAATCTGTGAATTATTAAACCCAGGAAGCAAATCTCCTTTTAAAGTGATTCCTAGCCAAATGAGACAGTATGAGAGAATGCTTTCCTTCAAAGAGTCTTGAATATTGTTTTAAACTGCAATTGACATTTCATGAGATGTCATTGAGAGTAAGTGGATGTATGATCATGTTAACAGCAATGTCAGTGCTTCCGATTTGTACAGAAAGAATAGTACCAGCAAGCTCTCAGAGATGGTGAAGAGAGCAGGATGGCATTTTCAGCCTAGAAAGAACTACTATAACAGACCTAAGAATAATCTAACTCTTCACCCTGAAATTCATTTATTGAAAGCTGCTTTATAACAGTATGATAGGCCCTATGCCAGCTTAATTTGACTTCATGTACAATAGCACACAGTGTTCACAGGATTATATTCCCAATGTATATATTTTTAAAAAGAGAGATTAGAGAGTTGAAAAGGAAAAGTGGACTTGTTATGTTGAGTGGATGGGACTGAAAATACATTCATTTCAAAGCAACAGCTAATCTTTGACATTAATACCATATCCAATTAGCAATTCAAAAAAAGATTATATTAATATGTTGCCAGAAAGATTATATCAAAAAAGGCTAGTACTTTTAACTTAAAAGTACATTTAGTAAAAACTCAGACATGATTTTTATTCTAATTTATCATTTAAACAATGTTTTTCTCCCTTTGCAGGCTTAGTGTGTTATACATCTTAAATAAATATGAAGATCATTCATAAGAATCCTTTTTATTATATGGACTATGGGGAATCTACGTGGCCTCTGTATGGCTGTATTGTTTTAACTGAGGTGCAATATTAGAAAGTGTGGAAAGAATAATCAGCAAGAGAGTGAGGTTGCTGTCCAAGGGGACTGGAAGCTTGTGGCCTGGGAAGGAGAACATTTCTCAGTTTGTACTCTAGGTGGAGGCACTAGTATGTACAGGATGGAAAGAGCAGACAGGAACTCTTGACTTAGTCTACATTTTTAATGCTATAATCCATTTATTTCTAGGGTACTAAAACTAAAAAGAAATTAATGAAACTAGTCTGATACTTTCATATTCCAGAGAAAGAAACATAGTCCACATAATTTAAGTGAGTTATAAATTTCCTTCACCTCCCAACTCTAAATCAGATTGATTCTGACTGCATAGGTCTGATCTCACATCTCTTCCCAAGGGAAGAACGTTATTTTGAGAATTTAATTTATCCTTTGTGAGTTTTTGTAGTATTAACCTAGCATTCTTACAACAAGTTAGAACACATCCAAAAAGTATTAGTCACCATAAAAGGGGCTTTCCTTTAGGACAAGTCTGTCTTTGTTGTATTTATTCTAGGCAATATCTTGCTTTTGGCATAAAAGTTCTGTTGCTGTCTATCTTCCAGTAAACAAAGGTCTTTTGGCCTCTGTATCATGTATCTAAGATAACCTTTTACTTCATTATCTCCTTTCTTCTTTGTCCTCTTTGGCTATGAAATCAGAAGAACATGTTTATAAGTCACAGAATCATACTCAGAAACTTATAAGACCCAGGCAGGCAACAAGTCCCACTTTAGTCTGATTTAAGATGGCCCTCTCCTTGCTACTAAACTTTAGATGTTCTTTCTCCATGTACACTAGTATTGATGTATGTATATACGTGGCCATATAACCAGTGTGATTCTGCAACCTGTACACTTGGAAAAATGAGAATTCATACCCCATTTGAATCAAATGTATGATATGTCAAGATCATTGTATTGTCATGAGCAACTAATAAAAAAAAAAAAAAGAAACAGAAACCTGGAACATAAGATCTTTTAGTTTTGGGGGGAGAATTAGAGAATGGTTTTTGTCCTTGTTGGTAAACAAGTTGTAAAGGTATGCCACAAATTACTTAAGACACGAGTAATGAATAGTTTAAAAGATGAATAGTTTAAAAGTTTAAAAATGTTAAAACTCATACATCTTAATACTTGTATTTCAGTGTGACCATTCTATGAAAATCTCTACTAATTTTGACAATTTAGTCACAATTACCAGTTTGAGATGCTGTCTCAGTAAGTATTCATTATTGGAGTGATTAGTGTTTATTAATGATTTCCTTATGTTAGTTAAGTTAACCAAACTTGTTAACATGCATTTGTTTATATTTTTAAATTTTCTGCAATTCTGTAGGACTTAGAGAACATTCTCTTTTTATTGATGATATTGTTATGTTTTCCTTTTATTTTCTTGATCAATTTTGCTAGGAATATATCAGTTTTATTCATCTTTTCAAAATAACAACTTTTGTATTTCTTCATTTTCTCCATCATTTCTTATCTATTTTATTGGTTTCACTCTTATCATTATTATTTATCTCCTCAATGTTTTTGATTGAAATTATTGTTCTTTCTTCTTCTTCTTTAGGTTAGACTTAGAACATGGATTACAAACCTTTTCTTTTTATTCAATATTAACCTTTACATCAATAAATTTCTACCAGATCATAGTTATAGTTGTTTTCAACTGGAATTTCTAAGTTGCATTTTCATTATCATTCATTTAAGAATATCTTCCAGATTGAAATAATATCAAAGATATTTTCTAGCCACAATTTTATGAAACTAGAAATCAATAATAGGAGAAATTTTGGAAAATAAAAAATTGCATGCTAATTAAATAACATGCTATTTAACAATAAATGGACCAAAGAAGTCATTTTAAAAAGAAATTTGTAAAATATTGAGATTAACAAAAATGAAGACAAAGGCTAAGGAATCTTATGACATACAGGAAAAGCATTTCTAAGTGTAAAACATAGCAATACACAGTTAGATCAAAAAAAGGAAGATCCCAAATAATCAACTTAACATTATACCACACAAAACAGAGAAAAAGAGCAAACTAAGCTCAAAACTAGCAGAAGGAAAGAAAGATAAAAAAAAAGATCAGAGCAGAAATAAATGGAATAAAGACTAGAAAAATAGAAAATATTTTTTTAAAATATACACAAACAAATCAACAAACTTGTAATGAGTTTAAGGGCAAAAAAAAAAGAGACGATTCAGATACTAAAATGAAATAAAAAGGAGTCATAAATGATCCTGCAGTAATACAGAGGACATTATACTACTATGAACAATGATACGTCAAAAAATTAGAGAGCCTAGGAGAAATGGACAAATTCCTAGGAATACAAAAACCTACAAAGACTAAAGAGAAAGAAATAAAACATTTGTACAAATAATGATTAATTAAATTGAATCAATACTAAAAAAAAAAAAAATCTCCCAACAAAGAAAAGCCCAGAACCTGATAGTTTGCTATTGAATTCTACCAACCATCACAAATCATCAGGAAAATCAAAATCACAATGAGATAGCACTTTTTTTTATTGGTTGTTCACAACATTACAAAGCTCTTGACATATCATATTTCATACATTAGATTCAAGTGGGTTATGAACTCCCAATTTTTACCCCAAATGCAGATTGCAGAATCACGTCGGTTACACATCCACAATTTTACATAATGCCCTATTAGTAACTGTTGTATTCTGCTACCTTTCCTATCCTCTACTATCCCCCCTCCCCTCCCCTCCCATCTTCTCTCTCTACCCCATCTACTGTAATTCATTTCTCTCCTTGTTTATTTTCCCATTCCCCTCACAACCTTTTATATGTAATTTTGTATAGCAATGAGGGTCTCCCTTCATTTTAACATTAAAAGATCAAAGATAATAAGTGCTGGAAGGATGTGGAAAAAAGGGAACCCCCGCATGCTTTTGTTGGTGGGAATGTAAATTAGCACACTCATTATGGAAAACCATAACCAAAAACTTAAAAAAGACTACCACATGACCCAGCAATTCCGATAGTGGATACATTCAAACAAAATGAAATCAGTAGGTTGAAGAGGTATCTGCACTCCGATGTTCACTGTAGAACTATTTACAAGAAATGGGAACAAACTAAATATCCATCAACTGTTTAATAGACAAAGAAAATGTGAAGTATATACAAAATGGAATGCTATTCAGTCATAAAAAGTATGAAGTCCTTCACTTGCAGCAATGTGGATGGAACTGGACATCATTATGTTGCGTAAGCTTATTACATAAGCTCACTCATATGTGTCATCTAAAACAGTTAATATCACTCACAGAAATGTGTGGAATGGCAGTTACAGGATTGGGAGTAGTATTGGGAGATGCTGATCAAAGCATACAAAATTACAATGAGGAATAATAAGTTCAAGAAAGCTACTGTACAACATGATGACTATAGTAAGTAACATGATATTTTTGAAAAATGCTGAAAGAGCAGATGTAACATGTCCTCACCATATATATGATAACTATGTGCAGTAATGCATATGCTTATTAACTAGATTAACCATCTCCCAATGTATGTATACTCTCAAACAGTATGTTTTTATGAAGTGAATACACAAAATTTTATCTGTCATTTAAAAATAAAAAATAATAGGAATTTCTTAATTTATACTAAGATATTTAACCGCCAGTGTCTGCTTTCACACCATTAGGTCAGGACATTCTTTTCTTTTACAGGTTTTTTATAATCAGAAATTGTTTTGTGAGAATGAATTCAGCACCAAGACTGTTATATGATAAGAAGGGTTTTTAGCACAAGGCCCTGGCAATTTCGTAATGCTTTATCTTCCCCATCATAATAGCCAATATTTATTGAGCCATTAGTTTCTTAAAATATCTCTATTAGGTATAATTATACACCTGCATTTCAAGTGGAGAGGGAGTGTGAACAATCTACAAAAGTCCTACTCAAGAGTTCTGTTCCCAGGGGCTGGAGTTGTGGCTCAGTGGTAGATTAGAGTGCTTGTCTAGCAGGTGTGAGACTCTGGGTTTGATCCTCAGCACCACATAAAAATAAAATAAAGGTATTGCATCTAACTACAACTAAAAATAAATATTAAAAAAAAGAGTCTTGTTCCCAACCATTCTTCTTGGAGCATATGAATAGTCCAGTATGATTCTTAGGATGGACGATACTTCCATTGAGATTGCTTGGATAGATCTCCTCTTTTTCTTCACTTTTCTAGGCTTCTCTAGCTGACAAATGCCTCTTTGACTAAGGCATTATTTCTTTAGATATGATAATGCTGTCTATCATGTCAGTGAAGTTTGTCAGGTGTCTTTGAACAACTCTCCTTAGTTATTAATTTATAAGGAGATATTGGCCCAGAACACAGTAGGTGGTCCACATTCAAAAATGTTAAATTTGGTTTTACCATTTCAAGGAATGTAAATTGATGCCACTCATTTGATGTATCAAGTTTTCACATGTTTTAAAAAATCCGATTTTTAGGGTTTTTCTTTAAAAAAGAATCTTTAGAAATAATAGATCCATTCCACATAGAGACAATCTGCTAAAGCTATCCAGGTCTGCATATTCATTTGCATTACTTGCTTTATCCTGTCAGACATTTCAGTTAGCAACTCTTGATACATAGTTTTACTTGCAGAAAAATAACAACTTCTATCACTTCATTAAATTGTCCATAGGTCTAAACTATGTTATTAAATCTTCATATCAACTAGTCTATAATTGGAATACATTATTTATGTAATAATTATCATATTAAAGACATTCAGAGTATTATTTACCTGGGCACAGTGTTGTAGGTCTGTCATCCCAGTGACTTGGTAAGCTGAGGCAGGAGGATCACAAGTTCAAAGTCAGTCTCAGCAACTTAGTGAGGCTCTAAGCAAGTTAGCAAGACCCAGTCTCAAAATAAAAAGTAAAAAATGGCTAGGGATTTGGCTCAGTGGTTAAGCACCCCTGGGATCAATCCATGATTCTAAGATATATATAAGATTAGATTATTATAAATTATATATATATATATATATGTATATATATATATATATATATATTTTAGAGGCAGCCTACTATAATTGTTAAGAGCACAGCTTTAAATCTCTGTTCAGCCACCCAGCAGATTTGTGACCTCAAGAAATGCTCCTCCCTGTTCCCAGAATCCCTTATTTATAAAATAGTGATTTAAAAATGAGTCGATCTAATAGTCTCCTATAAGCATTAAGAAAATGCCTGACATATAATGAGTGCTTGCTAGATAATTTCTTTCTTACCATTGCACAAAATAATGCAAAAGTACACTTTTTGTTCATTTAGCAGAAGCATTAAGTTAAGCATTGAAGTACATATGTGCTTTAAATTTTTTAAGACAGTATGTTTCCTAAACAGGGATTTTTCAACTCAATATTCATCAATAATATATACACTGGAAAATACTGGATATTATTACATTTTTAAAATGTGAAAAATTAATGTTTAAGAAGAGCTTGTTTTTGTTGTTTTATTTGTCTTTCTTTGATATTTAGTGAGCCTAATTGTAACACGAATTGAGTATCCTTAATCTGATAAGCTGAAATCTGAAAAGCTCCAGAATTCCTAACTTTTTTTGTAACAACACAATGCTCAAAACTTTCAGATTTTGCCAGGCACAGAGCAACAGTTTGTAATCTGAGATACTCAGGAGACTAAGACAGAAGGATCACAAGTTCAAGGCCAGCCTCAGTAACTTAGTGAGATCCTCAGCAACTCAGCAAGAACTTGTCTCAAAAAAATAAAATAAAATAAAAGTCATGTGTCCATCTACAATAATATATATATAAAATCTGTGGAGTCCTGCTGTGAACCTTTGAATTCTCGTAGTTTTCTTAGCATCCGAACCTACTAAATATCAATCAAAAATTTTTTTCAAAGGTGATGTGAATTATATTTAGTAAGTATATATATTTTTTCAGTCTAGCAGGATGCTTCTATTTATTACAGGATTCTATAACTGAAACTCAAAGGGAAGGTGTATCTGAGACCCAGAACTTCTTAGAAGGATTTTAAATCTGATTACAAACTTGTTCAATTTTTTTCAGGAACATAAAGGACTTAGCTAGCCTTTTTTTTTTTTTTAAGGTATTCACTGACATCAGTTTCTCACCATTTTTACCTCTCCAGAGGGTTGTTCACAGTATAACTTCATAACTTCCCCCAGAGCAAAATAGAAGCCAGTCAGTCTTTTTTTTTTTTTTTCTTTTCTTTTCCCAAAGGTTAAAAAGTACTTTGGTGTCTTTCTCCAAGGTACTTCCCAGCCCAAGTTCATCTGCTGCATATCGGTGGTGTATTAGTCTGCCTGGACTATCATGAGAAAATATCACAACAGAGTAGCTAAAACAAAAGAATTCCTTAGAGTATTGGAAGCTAGAAGCCCATGATCACAGTGTTTAAAAATTTCAGTATGTGATGCTGGCGCTCTTCCTGGCTTGTAGATAGAAGACAGTCCTCTGGTTGTGTCCTTACATGGACTTTCATCTGTGTCAGAGTGGTGAGAAAGAGAATTCATGTGTCTGTTCCTCTTTTCAAAGAGATAAGAGCCCTATCTGATCAGAGACTCATCCCTATGATTTCATTTAGCTATAATTACTGCCTGAAGTCTGTTTTCTCCAAATGCAGTCACACTGGGGGTTAGGGCTTCATGCTGATTTTGACCAGAACTCAATCCAGTTCATAACAATGGTACTAAGTGCTTTGATACACATGAAGCTAATATGTTCTCCATATCATAAGAAACCTGGTATAGTAGTGAATTTGGATTACATCCACAAAATATTTTAACAAGTTTAAAAAGGGAAACAACTCCAAATACACTTACTCTCCAAACCTACAAAAAAAATCAAAGAAAAGTTTTTCAAAGGTGATGTGATACATGATTGCTAACATCTATAAAATGGCAATGACTTCTAATGATGTGATTTTCTTTAACCCTCTTTGATAGGTTTAATTTCTTCTCCCTCTCCCCTCCTCACTGCTATACTTTATACGTAGCTTGATTCAGAGAATGATATTTTATATTATAATTGTTTTTTCCCATTCATACAGAGATTTTGCAAGTCAGATCTGTGCCTTTTCCTCTTTGAATAGCAGTCTTTTAATTCATTGCCTCACATATTCTAGATATTCACTGAGTATTTTTTGTATTAAAGAATAAATTAAGTTCAAGTCAATGAGTCTGTTAAACATGAATCAAACATAAATGGTGAAGAATAATGATTTCCCATCAAATTCACTAAGATTCTGTTTGCATCTTGTTAACACTAATAATTTAATTACTTTAACATTTGTTAACAATCATCATTTGTCATTACATACTTTTTTCAAATTCCTGAAGATTCCTATTTCAAATTCCAAATTGCATAAATGCATTTCAAAAAAGAAAACTCCATGTAAAGTTCTACTTTTTTGTGTGTTAATAATAGAAGCAACCCCTAGAGTTTTAAACCAATAAATATCAATCCTTTGTAATACTTTTTGTTGGGGAGGAAGGTACCAGGGATTGAAGTCAGGGGCACTCCATCACTGAGCCACATCCCCAGCCCTATTTCTATTTAGAGACATGGTCTCACTGAATTGCTTAGAGCCTCGATTTTGCTGAGGCTTGTTTTGACTTTGTAATTCTCCTGCCTCAACCTCCCAAGCTGCTGGGATTACAGGTGTGCATCACAGGTCCTGGTTGTAATACTTTGTAATACTTTTAAATGTCCAGAATTGAAGAATGTTTGGATTATTTCTGCACTGTATAGATTCTAGCTTCCAACACATTCTTTCCAGTACCCTTGTTTCTGATTCTGTGCAGCAAATTTCTCTCAGTTTGAACTACTTGAAATAGTGTTTAATATCCTGACTGAAAATCTATGGAATCTCTTTAGCTTTCTATATGCATCTATATTTATTAAAGGAGAGTCCTGAATCATAAAATTAGTCTTCAATAAAACAAACTAAGAAAAATATATTTCTAGTAATAAAATACCACACATCTCTACAAGAATTCTATGTGTTCAAGAAAAATTAAATAGTCCTTTATGGTTTCATAAACATTTTAATTAACATTATTTTTAACTAAAAGATTATAATTTCACAATAACAGTAAATTTCAATTCTGATTATAAAAATTATAGGTGAATATGGTGAATATTAATTAGCTTGATGTAATCATGACTCTCTCTCTCTTTCTCTCTCTCTCTCTATATATATCTCTCTCTCTCTCTCTCTCTCTCTATATATATATATATAGAGAGAGAGAGAGAGAGAGATTATTACATGTCAAAATTTCATGACATTAATTAAAAATATATTGTTTCCTTAGAAACTATGAAGTAGTGGTGAGATTTGAACCTCAGGTATTTGAATATCACAAATGAATTGAGCCTAGAGAGTTATATAATTTTTTTAAAAAAAGAGGATAGCCCCAGGAGAGTTGTATTCTAAACCCATTACTGTGTCAAATTTTGAAATTAATTTGTTCCCTTCTGGATTCAGAGTTCTTGGTAGAAACATGAGGCCTTGCAGGGATAAATACTAAAGTCTACTTTAGTCTGTAGTTTTTTACATTGTTCTATTTTATATTTCAATTCAAAATAAACTATAACTGATTTATGAATGCAGTCAGCCAGGTCTGTTCTTGGTTCTAATCTATGCTAACACATGTCCTTGAAGAACTGCATGTATCTCTGGGCCCCACATCCTTTATTTACATAATGAAGAAATTACATGGAATATATCTATGTTTCTTACCAACTGCAAAATCACCACTGATTCTAATTTGGCTCTGATTTTTCTTTGAGTAATTATTCATTCATCACATGGCTCTCAACATCAATTTTCTCAACCATAAAATTCTGATAAAATTTTCTTTCCTGCTGACATACCAGGATCAAATAAGATATCACATATAGAAATGCCTTGTGTAAAACACAACATGACATAATAATATTACTTACTACAAAATGTGAATGCATATTTAGAGGTATCTATATACTTGTATGCCCATATTTAATTTTATTAAGTATCTCTGTTTCCCAGCTTTCAAAACTTTCTTTGTAGTTGAGCAACCTAGCAGAAGCCAGCCTTATATGGATTTGTCACTTTTATCTCATTAGAGTTAATAAGAGCCATGGCTACTAAGTGAAGAAATTTGGCCTTTTATTTAGGACACAGGTATCTGACCAACACCCAGCCAGTCAGCTATTCAAATCCTGAGTTTAATTAATTAGAAGTTTTTTAAATGGAAGTGCCTATTGAAGCTGGATGAGTAATTAGACACACTGGCTATGTAAGTCTTACAAAGCTTAGGAGTGTCCTTCTAAACCTTTATGGAGAATCAAAAGAACACTGCTACCATAGAATCCTAGAGCTGAAATGGCATCTCTGTTTCTGGGCTTTACTCAGACAGCTCAAGTTCTTCATTTTTCCTATGCTTAAAATCTCTTGGGTTATTTCACAGCTCAGGACACAGACAGTATTTAAAAGGTTTTTATTAAAAGTCACATCCATCACAAGTTTTAGACACAGTTTCTCTTACCATGAGAAAAGTTAAGATAAGAAGGAACTGAAAAAGCTAGATACTCATTGTAGATTGTAGTAGCAGCAGCACCAGGAGCTCTGGATTCAGCTGAAGAATTCATTCACCACTAACTTTCGTTTTTTTTCCTACCTTCTGATATAGACAATGCTGTTTGTTCCTTTTGTAACATCTGATTGCTCAAAGATTTGCATACAAGTTTTGGACCCACCATTCTTGCCAGCTCTGATTTCTGAGTTCTCTTTTGTGCAAAGGAGGTCATTTATCTTATTATTTTTCTTTTGATTGGAAATGGGATTTTGAGTAAGTCAGATAGACCGATTGATTTTAACAAACTATTTAGTTTGTTATTTCCTGACAGATTACTACGCAATTGGGGACAAACTGGCTCACGGTCAAGTAACCATATGTAATCCAAGACTCAAGAGTCGAAGCTCTGCTGTTCTTTTTATGCAGGCCCTGGGGAAAACTGGCTCCTACTAACACAGATGCCCATGATAAATATACTAGTAAACCAATTTAGTCATTAAAATGTGGAGAGGAAATTAGTAAGAATAATACATCATATCTACATAAGACAGATTTGTAAAAAAAAGGTCCTCTTAAACATTTAATAAAAAAAGGGAAGATTCATATTGTTACTTTCTGCCTTTCTCAGATAAGAAAATTGAAGCTCCCAAGGATAAATAACTACCCAAGGTCTCTACTAGGAAATGGCAGAGCTGTGATGTGGACCTTCATTCACATAGCTTCAGTACTCCTGCTTTTAACTCCTGTTCTATATGTGCCACTATTTTTTTTAGTGATGTAGTACACGCCACAGTCAAAATCAGTAAGACCCATATAATGAAGAACCTTGAATACCAGACTACTTTTTAACTTAATTTGGAAAAAATCTAAAAGGATTTTATATGGGAACAAAAAATGGCATTTTAATATTTTTATCATGTATATGTATGTAGACAACATAAGATACACATGTTATAGCAAAGCAGGGAGCTAAACCACCAAACCTCGTGTCTTGTGTTCTGATGAAATAAAATTTAAAGTCAGACACCAAAAGTCATGCAAGAGAACTTAATATAAGTGAAAGAGAAAATGAGGTGAAAGTAAAAATAGCAAAGGGAGGCTCAAGCAGAGAGCACTCTCTCATGGGCCATCTCAGAGCACAGAAAGGCAAAGGAAACATTGCTGTCTCCAAATGTATTACTGTTTGGTGTTTACCACAAGAACTTGGGATCACCTTCTATACTCTTTGCCAATCACGTATTCAACTCCTCCTTCACATTGGGTGGTGGAGTTTTTGAGCATAGTTGGTTCTTTGCAGAACTGTCATAGTGGCCATCCTATTTAGTGGGGTGGGCGGCTTCATCTACGAGTCAATCCCATGTTAATGTGGGCACTGGGGTCAGTAGCTGCTCAGATGTTACCTTAGTGTGCCTGTGCTACTAAAGGAATCTTCCCTCCCAGACAATTGGAGACACATATAGCCATAATGCCTAACTTCACATCAACATCAATAGTCCTTGTCAAGAGTGAGTCCCATTAATCCTTTGCTTTTGACATATTTTCTCATTAGCTCCTTTACTTCTGTTTATTTTCTACAAATTAGCTACCACCCTTTGCTTTCTCATCTACTTTAAAGAAGACCCTAAAGTAATTGAAAGAACACTTGTGACCTTGCCATGCATTTCACTGCTCATTGCTAGCTACCACCTAACACACATATAATAAAACAATTTCTAAAGTGGGACAAATAACATGCATATCATCTCACATAGTTACCCATTTCTCCGTCTGTGGCAGGAACAGATGTAATCTACTCATAGAAAAGTCCTAAACATAATACACTGACTATAGACCTCATGCTATACATTAGACCTCTACACCTATGTAATGACTGCCTTGTGTACTTTGTTTTACATCTCCCCATTTCAACCCACTGGTAACCAGGAGGGGTGTTTTTAAAAGATTAGTTTTATAATGTATTAGAGAAGGAGGAGGATGAAATGATGATGTAATTGGTGAGAGCCTGTGCTAAGATTGTGTGCTATGTTGTGTATGCATAAGATTGGGTCAAATAATTTTGAAATTTAGTTGTCAGAAAGGGAGTCAATTCTTAATATGAACAGAGGTTACAACTATGCTCTAAAAATTGAACTAGTCTAAGAATTAAACATTTATTTTCTTGGCAGTATGTCCTTCTAAAGGATTTTCTGTCAGAATATGTTTTAACATTATTTTGTTTTTGATACCAATTCAACTACAGAATAAACAGTCTTCATTTAATCAAGGAGATTGTTCATTTTTCATTATTAAGTGTCATTTATTGTCTTCCATTTTGATTTTTCAAATGTTAAGCTAAATATGTAAAGGAATATATATTTTCTATCTCTTTGGATGAGCTTCATACTCAGAGATGAGCAAAAGGACATTCTAACCATATTCTGTCATCAAACCCATTTAAAAACATTTTGTTTTAGGGAATGTAGGAATTATATAGCTGAATAATCATTATCATTTTAGAAAGACTTCCTATTGGCTCATAAAGGATGGAAATATTCTCATAGTTTTCAAAGTGCAATTTCCAAAAAGCTGACATGTATGAAATTTATGCAAATATATAGTAGAAAAGTGTCAAAAAATTAACTTATTAAGGAACGATCCAACAACTGTAAAGCTGGTCCAAAGGAGATATTATAGTTAGATAATGAAGACAGAATGCTGAGATAGAATTTTTACATATTATGGAATCAGTTGATACTATACATGAAAATAAAACCAAACATTTTGGGTCATCTTTCTTACTGCACAAAAACTATACATATTGCTCCCAACAAAAAAACATTTGTAACTTATTCATTGAACAAAAGGTTGTTTGTTTTACAACTTAACATCATTCAATAAATAGTTTAAAAAATGTATTATTCTAGAGTGTTGGATAATTTCTGAGATGGATTGTTAGACAATACTCCACTATATTATTGAAAGGACAGGCAGTCTTTTATTCACCTTATTTTCGAGTTTCATATAATTTTTCTTAACACCCCCTACCTCTAGAAAAATACTTAGTATTTAGGCGAATACTATCAGCCCTTTCTATGAATGAATTATTTCATAGTTTCTAAATGGATATCTATGAATACAGGCCTTTTAATAAAATGGATTATTTCTTTGGGAAAAATTGTTAAGAGAAAAGCTTGGAAAAAAATTTGAATATTTTGAGGTTATTGCTATATGTAGTCAATTTTTTTTCTAAAAAATGAAATGCCAATTTATACTTGTTATGCAGAGTATAATATTCTGACCTTCATAATGACAGAGATGAGCATAATCTTTTTCAAATTCAGCCAATCTGTTTGATTTAAAATAAAATCTAATTTCAATTTAATTATATAGTATGATTACTGGTGAAATGTGACTTTTTAAAGCATGGTTTTATTATTTTCTTTTGAAATTGTTGCTTGCTTACTTTTCTATTTAGGAATTAGTGTCCATGTTTTCCATTTCTTTCTGACTTTAACATCTGAAGGACAATAACCCTTTGTGTTTTTCCCCTGCTTTATTGAGGCATAATATGTACAATAAAGAGTACATAAATTTAATGTGTATAAACTCCTCTGTATTTAGTTCTTAAACATCAAAGAGCTGGTCATGAAAAGAATTTATAGGATATTTTATGCAAGGGATAACAACACCCTAAATAAACTTCATTTGTGATAAGTTGAAACTCAACCTAAGATTATGCTAATAAAGATGTAATGCTGTTTCCTCTTTCTACATTAAAACTCTTTGATTGAAAAATGCAATACACATACATACGTAAATGCATTAATTAGGGTGGAGAACAGAAACCAGGGAAACATAAGGATATTTGCAAATGTAAAATTCTTTGCAAACTAGTGACTGCAACACTTATATTCATAAGTAAATAGTATAGCTTTAGGGGATTATATTTTGAACAACTTAAGAGTAGCTGGGCAAACTTCCACAATAGCTTAAGTCATTTTTTTGTAATGTGCTAGCAGAATTAAATGTAGAATTGAAACAACAGTATAGCCAGGATTATGTGTTTTTTTTTTGTTGCACATAAAGAGTATTATACATATGTATATATGTATACATACACATGTATATGACATGTAAAATGCCTTTGTTTGCTTAACATGCTCATATATATAAGCATAAAATATGTGATTGCTATTTCTATTATTGTAAAGGTTCTCTCTGGTACCATTGACTATAGGTCATCTTAAAGTATGTATGTATAATTAACTTATTCAGCTGGGAATATAAAAACATAACTGAATTACAACATTCGCTACTGTAATTTCTTTTACTCAGAACTACTTGGGGATATATATATATATATTATATATATATATATATATATATATATATATATATATATTCTGAGCACAGTAGACTCCTACTTGAATCAGTGGGTAGTAAGAACTATAAACTGTTTTGAGGTAAAATTTCGTTTCTGTTATTGGGGATAGTGGCGGGGAGGGCTCCCAAAGAAAGCCATTTATGTGCTTTGCAAGATCTGAGAGCTTCACCAGCCTGAAGAGTGATGCAAAGGATCCCGGTCCCTGGGTTTCCACCCCTCCCTTCCTCACCATCAGCTCCAGAAGCCCTTGATCAGAAGTAGGCTGGGAGAGGAGGTGGGGGGCGGGGGTAGGCGGTGTTGGGGGCGGGGGCGGAGAACTAGAAGAAAAGTCCTGGGAAAACTCTCCAGGGCTTGCGGCTAGACAAGGCTTTCCCACGGCATCGCTGTCCAGGGCTCCCGGTCGCTCTGCGCGGGGCCTCTGACACCCAGTGCTGGCCGGTTCTGCGCTGGCTTCCTATAGGTTCGAGCGCCTAAGAACCAGGGGAAGCCCGTGCTCCTCCACCTGCACTGCCTACTTGAGTTCCTTGAAGTTCTCTCTCACTTTTTCCATTTGAGAAACACGTATAGTTCGCTTTTCCTCAAACTCCCAGGAACCTAAAACTAAAAGCCCATTAAATGCCAAAATGAGGCAGCGGCAGCGGTTGATGTAATGCCCAATCAGACGGAACCCTCCAGAGGGTGTCTGTGGCCGTGCTAAGACCCGTCAGCCCTGTGCCCTTTGGTTTATCAGCCTTCGGAAGATGAACTAGAGAGAAGTGGAGTTGAAGGAACTCCTGTGATCATGAACTCAGGAGCTAAAAATCCCAAGTGGTCTGTCAGTCCACTGGGATTCATTCTCCAGCTCCACTGCACTTTAACTTGCTTTACTGGCACCAGGGCAGGGGATTTTTGCATCAGGTGGATAGGCAAAGACGTTTTTGGCCCTCACTCCTGCTTACCTCTATCAGATTACATTTCACAGACGGAAGCTGGCTGGGAGGTGGGGGTATTTACTTTTAAATCTTTTATGTGTGTTCACCTTGTGTGGTTGGGTGTGGAAAATGGGGGGGAAGGGTGTTTCCAAATCGAGTGAAATTCCCATTCCATGGGTATTACCATGCCTGTGGGTTTGGCAGTTCTTAAAGTTTAGCTAGTCTGCAAATAACTACAGAACACAATAGAGTTCCCCTCCCTTCCCCTCTTCTCTCTCCTCTCTTTTCCTGCTTCCAAACGCCTTCTAGAGGCTGGAGCTGGGCAGGTCTCCAGAGGTGCAGCAGCCACAACAATCCCGCAGTTCAAAGTTAAGCAGCAGTTGCACAACTTCCAGCAACTCTCTCAGCCGACTACTAATGAGCTGAAAGCCAGGAACTTCTGAGGAGGTGAAGAGGAAGCTTCCAGACCTCCTCCCTTCACCCTAGAAACCCAGATACTCCCACCCCAGCCCCGGATCACTGAGATTCACTTCTTGTTTTTTCCCCTGCCGGGCACACCATGGCTCCCTTTGGAAGAAACTTGCTAAAAACTCGGCATAAAAACAGGTAAAGTCGTGTGTGTGTGTGTGTGTGTGTGTGTGTGTGTGTGTGTGTGTGTTTGGTTGCATTTACTTTCTGATAAAAAAAGAAAAAGAAAAAGAAAAAAACAAAACTGCTTTTGTAGCACAAAGCCCTGGAGTCTTAGATCTAGTATAATACCTAGCTGGTAAGGATATTTTTCCAGTATGGATGATTGCAGTGATCAGCATAAAACTAATGAGTGAGTGTTTTTGACTCCCCTTTTTCTGTTTTGGTCTTTTGATTCCCCAAATAACTTCAATATTTTCTCTGGGCTGCCCTGAACATTTGAGGGTAATAGAATGACAAGTTTCATTTGGCTTGAACTTAGAATATTGTAGAAAGGGTTGAAGTTTTAAGATAGAACTAGAATTCATAGCCACTTATTAGAATGAGAAACACTGCTCCTCATATAAATCCTGAAACAAAGCTTTAGTTCCCCTTGGGAGAGGGACATTCTTGAAGCCTGGAAAGTTCCCAAGTGAAAATACTCTGTAGAGAAAGTTTTCTTTTTGTGAACTGATTCTCTTGAAAATCTTCAAAAAGTTTAGGTGGTATTAGGCACTAAAAAAGGATTCCAGCACTTGTTTTCCTTAGTCCTTAGTATTACCATTTTACTTTGATTTACTTTGATATTTCAAGCCTGCAGTGCCCACGATATAAATAAGTACATAAAACAACTGTTAGCGTGGACACACACACACACACACACACACACACACACACATACACACACTTTTCTTGGGTCAGTATGTACATTTAGGTCCTATTAAACAGTTTAATTATGAATCAAATACTACATTTTTATGCCAAAAAAGTGAGGAGAAATTTAGAGATGGGCTTTATTTTTTAATATATTTGTTTTGGCACAGGGGCTTTGCTGATATGCTTCTCTCAACCATGCCTGACTGTACTTGTCATAATTTGCTTAGTGTAAATTTAAAAGGATACAATTACATGGTAGGAAATGATATAATTATTTTAAAGTGAGTATCTGCATGACAATATAGTGATACACTTTAAAATAAATCTTCATATTTTATTTTGTACACAATTTATTTAAAAATTCTGTTTCTCTTTCCAAATATATTAATCACTTGATTATTTAAATTTCCTTAAAAACTCAAATAGCCATAGTAAATACTGTAAAACTTTCTTAACCAGTTTTATTTGATAATAACACAATCATATAAATGTTATTTATGAAATAAGAATGCTTTGTTATATATTTTATAATAAAGTAGTTTGGGTATTTTTTAAAAATTAATAGTGGTTATGAAAACCTAGTTTGTTTTTTAATGGTGACAGTGTATTAAAAAATATTCCAGAAGACCCATAACCAAAATATTATTTTAGGTGATTTTTCTGTAGTGTTGTTATTGTACAATTATTTTCGCATCTGTTTAAATGCCATCAAGATATGTAAATAGTTACTTTGAAAAAGTGTATTGTTTTATAAAACAAATTCTGTTTCTGGAAAATTGTGTGTACAGAGTTTTGTTTGAGTTTTTTTTTTTTTTTTTTTTTTTGTAAAGCAATTTACGAATTGTCATTGGTATGCCAGATAACAATGTGATAAACTTTTCATGTTCCCCAGTGACTTTCCCTTAGAAAAAGTACATGCTCCACTTTCATCACATTAGTGTAGCCACCCACCAGCTATTCATTCTACCCATAAAACTAGCTATCATTAAAGGAGGTGAGTACTCATTTTTTTTTAAACTGACATTTTCTATGTAAAATTATGAAAAGGTAGACAGAATATGTTTCTCTGAGAAAACAGAAGGTGATGTTTTATAACAAATGCAAGTGTTTTGGCAAAAGTGGTTAGTAATATTGTGGATATTCTTCAACTGCTCTGATAAGTGCTAGCATCCTTTGCAGATTTGTACTTTTTTAACCAGTGAGAAAAAATACAAACCACAGCAATGGCCAAGAACATAAATATATGAGTATTTCAACTTAAGTAACAAACGATTCTTATGGTATACTGAAATGGATGTAGTATATTTAGTGTTGTTATATATGAAGTCTTTTTTTTTTTGTCTTCTCAAAGTTGAACTATAGACCAAAATTAGTTACATGGTTCAGTTTATCCATTTTGATTACCAATTCCATGATAATTGAATAAGCCTACTTCAATATAGAGAACCAAACATTTTTTTCTAAATTATGAGTTGTATACTTTTTTATCAAAAGTGTAACTGATGATAAAATAGTTATTTGATAAGTACTAATGCATTCCATTATATATAATTTGTTGTAAAACACCAAGAAGATTTTGAGTAATGTATTTGTACTCTTGTGATATGTAACTTGACGAAAACAACACTTTATATTTTATATTTTGCATTTATCAGCAGGAAAAATACACATTGATAAAAGGAACATTAGGAATTTGAGATTATAGCATTTTGTTTACTGAATTTTTTTGCTTGTCTTTTTATTTTGTTCACTCTTAGAGTAATATTTAATTCCTCAAGATTCAACATGAACTATAACTATCTCCTCATGAGGTAGTTCTGTAATTTTTCTCATAATAAATGGATATTTGAGAGCTTTAGAGACAAACAAGATGGAAATAATACTTTGAAGGAAGTGGTATGAAAACTCTTAGAAAACACAAACTAAAAAGCTTGCAGACATATGGGTCCATATCTGTCTAGACAAACCTATGTTTTCCTGCGTAGGACAGTGTCTGCATGTGGAGAACCTGTAATACAGTTGTTTGTTTAATTTTATAAATGAAAATTATAATTTGTATTCAAACTAGAACATAGTAATTATTTTATTGCTTATTCATCATGTGATACAAGCTGGTATTATATAAAACTGACTGTTTTTGACGGATTGATTGACACTTGCTATAATCTAAAATGTAAAAAGATAGTCTAATAATTAAATGAATTGCAGTGAATCTTACCTTACCAGATAATTTATTATAAATTTAATAAGCATTTAATTTAAAACCAGAGAAAATAATCTTCAGGTGACTAATTTTGGATCCCCAAATATGTTGAAAATAATACATGGTCCCAAAATAATTCTATTTGGGCATATAAACTTTTTAGGCTTTTTTATTTCAAACTTTCATATAAATAAAAGACATGGAGCCAACCTAAAATTTTTTATGTTGATAATCAGAGCTAATCTTTTAATATTTTATAATTGTAGTAATGTTTAATTGAAAGCATACAGTTTTAAGAGAGTCTCTTGGTCTTAGGAGATAGATTGTTTACTACGGTTCTGGAATAATAAAATATTCTGGCTCTGAAATCTGAACAGATTGGTATATACCAGTATATTTCAGTCTTTTGTTCAACAAGAAGAATAAAAATGGTGGAAACCCAGATATCATTATCAACAAACTATTCAAGTTTCTGAAATTGTATTGTATGTCACCAAACAGCCATTGTTTCCTACCTGAAAGTCAAAGAAGTAAATAATGAAGCACAGATTAATTTGATAGTTGACATTCATGTGAACATTCAGTAATTGAATTGATTATTAACCTGTTTAGATATATAAACAGATTCCATTTGCAAATGTGATTGTCTTTATGTTAGATTATATTTTCAAGTTAGCAATTCCCTCACTACTTAATGTGTCTCAATAGCAATCACAAACTTTTCTTAAAGTTAAGAAAACTAATGTAACCATAAAGCTTTTTGGAGTACTTGGTGATGAGACATGATTCCTTTGTCTTCACTAATAAAATGGCTGGGTGGAGGGGCACAGAAAATTGGTTAGAACTTCTGTCAATCTTTGTTAGAAAGAGGAAATTATGGTAGTGAAACAATGACTCATATTTTTGTCCGAGATTTGAAATTAATTCACATAGGTGATTTGACATGATAAAAGATTACTGACTACAAAAATATTTAATCTAGTTTTAAAAAGCCTCCATAATAAATTTTAAGTACTATTTCAGCTTCTCTAGGTTTTTGCTTTACTAACCTCATGTCTTTCCTTGGCTTCTCCTTAACATTAGGATATGCCTATCATTGGCTATACCAGATGTCCTCATAATTTCAACCCCAAATTGAAAGGTCCCCCAACTGTACTTGTAATCATTTCATTTGAAATAAGTATTACAGTTGCGTTGTTTTATAATTAGTGAATAAATTTTTCATTAATATTTGTGTTGGACTCGATTTGAACATATGTGGCCAGGTTTTTTCCCCCCCTTAATCCAGGTACATTATAATGTCACCATAAATAAATCATGTAATGACTGCTTCATCAGAAGTAAGAATTAACTTTTGCGGTTAGGATAAATGTTTTGGCAAGAAGCATTTCTTCTCTCTGTAATTAGAAGTATGGTAATTTATGAATTCCACAAAAAAGAAATGATCATGTACTATTTCATATATGCTTCAAATAAAGATTTAAAGTGTTCCCCAAACTGGATTGAGAAATGCCAGATATTTTAGTATGTAAAGATTCATACTTCTCTGAACTTCTTGAAAGATATTTCCCCCGATGATACCTAGTGATTTATGTCGTTATTAGTTGGCAGCAGATAAACCCATTGTGAATGATGACTTGAATGCTTTATCCCTAGCAAAATTATTTTAAAAACATTGGCAGGGATGAGATTGAGCTCCAGATTAAAACTTGACTTGCACTTAAAAATACCTAAGCCAGATGAAAATCTACTATATAAGATGTTTGTTGTATTATGTGCCATATCCATGCATAACACTTGTCAAGGAAAGAAGTTCTTAGGTGGATTTTTTGGAAACAAGTTTCAAAAAGTTTGTAGCTGGTTGACAATATAATTTAGAAAATGTTTTGTAACTTAGAAAGTTTTGATGTTGTTTGATTGTTATGCAGGTCTCTCTCTCTCTCTCTCTCTCTCTCTCTCTCTCTCTCTCTCTCTGTCTCTTTTTTCTCTCTCTCTCTCTTTAGTTCTGAAAATAAGAGAAGTTGAAATAGTGGTATGTGTCTATCTCTTTCAGGTATTTATGGATACCAGGATATCTGAGCAATTCATATGTCAAAGGGAAAAGTTTGACGCACTTACATATTATAATCTTCTTTAATATGTACTTGCTTATATTGCTTATGGAGTTTTTAAAGACATTCAAATGCAACATTGGTAGGTTACAATGTTGATGTCTTGAAGCTGTTTACTTACTCTTTTTTAATAGATTTTGATTCCTTTACTGTGAAGCCAATTGTAATATGACACTTGCTAGAGAAAGTTCCTGTATCTGTTGTGAAGCAATTACTAATAAAGATGATCACCCAGTACAAAGTAATTATTCTATCTAACTGGAATTGATTTCAGTAAGGTATCTAATAAACAAGATTTTCAAGAATGTTCAATGGGTATTAAATGATCTACATGGAAAATTTTCCCGAAAGGTTTATATCTGAAATCTGGAATGCACTCTGTTTTTATAAATAAAGTGACTTAAGATTCCTATAAAAAATTCTCACTAAGTTGCTGGGCACAGTGGAGCATACCTATAATCCCAGCAGCTTGGGAGTTAGAGGCAGGAGGATTCTGAGTTCAAAATCAGCCTCAATAACTTATAGAGGCACTAAGCAACTCAGTGAGACCCTGTCTCTAAAGACATTATAAAAAAGGGCTGGGGATGTAGCTTAGTGGGTAAGTGCCCCTGAGTTCAATCCCCAGTACCAAAACAAACACACAAAAAAACAAACAAAATACTCATTAAGTATAGGCAAATGAGCACATGGACCTTACCTGTCTTATTCCTTGCTAGATAACCAGTGAGTAGGTGCTTAAGAAATACTTGTTGAGTGAATAAAAGAATTCACCATATACTCTCAAAATATAGCTGACCCCAAATAGTACTTGAGTCAAAGTGGTAGATCAGTGAACTTTTTATGGAATGAGTGCATGGGTAACTTCAAGGATGGACCCATAATTTCAAGTTTGACCTCTAATCATCTCTCTTTCCAGGCTCAACTCCTTACCTTCAAATAGTGAATGTGATATCTGACAAAAAGATGCTATGGGAAACTTTACTGGGTTTCTGATTAGAAAAAAAGAAAAAAATATCCAAACAAGAGAAATGTGACTAGTTCTTGTCTGGTGATGCTCTTACCTCATTTCAGGCACCTTGAATGCAGCCATGTGTGTGTATGAGTGAGAACCGGTGCATGACAGTGCATGGCCACTACAGACCCACAGCTGCATGTGGAACATTTACTTTTTCTTTTGAGAAAAAAGGAAAATATGATCAGGAAATATTTCTTATCTCATGTGAAAGGAGGATTTATGTTTTCTCTATCAAGATTTTTGCAATTTGTGAGACAAAGGAAGTGTTAGAAATAGGCAGAAAATTTTGGGCTAAGAAGTTGAGCTCTCTGGCAGCCTAGACTTCAGGGTAAACCCAGCTATATCACTTGTAGTTGTGTGCCCTGGGGCGAATATTTAATCTTTCTCATACAATAACAACAATAATTATAACATACAAAGGGAACCCCACATTTTTCAATGTTTGTGTATAGAGAGGGAGCTCTTTAAGTAAAAGAATATACAAGTATCATTTTTTTAAAAGAATTCTGAATATTTTGGGGCTGTAGAAAGTGACTATGAAAATGAAGGGACCCTGGTGGCTTAAGCTTAATTGACCTCATGGTAAATAGATCTCAATCTACACTTCTTATAATATGTATTTTGTTTTTGTGATTTACATAAATCAACCCACTGGATGTTTTAAATAATGCCATGAGGGTACTATGATTTTCCCTATTCTTACATGTGAGGTAGCAGTGCCCTAATGCGACACAGAGCAGTACAGTAATTAATAAGTGGCAAAACCAGGATTCAAATTCATGTTCTAAGTCACTGTCTACTTGTGGTCTACTAAGGATTTACTTTTTTCATCTTATAAATAGAGTTATTTCTAAACCATTAAGTGTTTGTATTAAACCTGATTATGTATGAAAGACTTAGCTTAGTCCTAGGACATAATAAAAGCTCAGTAAATGTTCATTTATTCAGTTCTGTTTGATGCAAAATGCTATAAAATATATCTCAGGTTTTAGTACTTACTTGTACTGTGATACTTGGGGCTTTGAAATACTAATGTTCATTCTTAGAGTTAAATGAAAACACAGACACAACATATCGGAATCTATGGGACACATTGAAAGCAGTTCTAAGAGGAAAATTCATTGCTTGGAGTTCATTCCTTAAAAAAAGAAAAAAACCAACAAATAAATGATCTCATACTTCATCTCAAAATCCTAGAAAAAGAAGAGCAAAACAACAGCAAAAGAAGTAGAAGGCAAGAAATAATTAAAATCAGAGCTGAAATTAATGAAATCGAAACAAAAGAAACAATTGAAAAAATTGACAAAACTAAAAGTTGGTTCTTTGAAAAAATAAATAAAATCGACAGACCCTTAGCCATGCTAACGAAGAGAAGAAGAGAGAGAACTCAAATTACTAGCATACGGGATGAAAAAGACAATATCACAACAGACACTTCAGAAATACAGAAGATAATCAGAAATTATTTTGAATCCTTATACTCCAATAAAATAGAAGATAGTGAAGGCATAGATAAATTTCTTAAGTCATATGATCTGCCCAGATTGAGTCAAGAGGATATAGACAACCTAAACAGACCAATAACAATAGAGGAAATAGAAGAAACCATCAAAAGACTACCAACTAAGAAAAGCCCAGGACCGGATGGGTATACAGCAGAGTTTTACAAAACCTTTAAAGAGGAACTAACACCAATACTTTTCAAGCTATTTCAGGAAATAGAAAAAGAGGGAGAACTTCCAAATACATTCTACGAGGCCAATATCACCCTGATGCCTAAACCAGACAAAGACACTTCAAAGAAAGAAAACTACAGACCAATATCTCTAATGAACCTATATGCAAAAATCCTCAATAAAATTCTGGCGAATCGGATTCAAAAACATATCAAAAAAATTATACACCATGATCAAGTAGGATTCATCCCTGGGATGCAAGGCTGGTTCAATATACGGAAATCAATAAATGTTATTCACCACATCAATAGACTTAAAAATAAGAACCATATGATCATCTCGATAGATGCAGAAAAAGCATTCGACAAAGTACAGCATCCCTTTATGTTCAAAACTCTAGAAAAATTAGGGATAACAGGATCATACCTCAACATTGTTAAAGCAATCTATGATAAGCCACAGGCCAGCATCATTCTGAATGGAGAAAAATTGAAGGCATTCCCTCTAAAATCTGGAACAAGACAGGGATGCCCTCTCTCACCACTTCTGTTCAACATAGTCCTCGAAACACTGGCCAGAGCAATTAGACAGACGAAAGAAATTAAAGGCATAAAAATAGGAAAAGAAGAACTTAAATTATCACTATTTGCAGATGACATGATTTTATACCTAGCAGACCCAAAAGGGTCTACAAAGAAACTATCAGAGCTAATAAATGAATTCAGCAAAGTGGCAGGATATAAAATCAACACCCATAAATCAAATGCATTCCTGTATATCAGCAACAAATCCTCTGAAACGGAAATGAGGACAACTACTCCATTCACAATATCCCCCCCCAAAATAAAATACTTGGGAATCAACCTAACAAAAGAGGTGAAAGACTTATACAATGAAAACTACAGAACCCTAAAGAGAGATATAGAAGAAGACCTCAGAATATGGAAAAATATACCCTGTTCATGGATAGGCAGAACTAACATCATCAAAATGGCGATATTACCAAAAGTCCTCTATAAGTTCAATGCAATGCCAATCAAAATCCCAACGGCATTTCTTGTAGAAATAAATAAAACAATCATGAAATTTATATGAAATAATAAAAGACCCAGAATAGCAAAAACAATGCTAAGCAGGAAGTGTGAATCAGACAGTATAGCGATACCAGACTTCAAACTATACTACAGAGCAATAGTAACAAAAACAGCATGGTACTGGTACCAAAACAGGCGGGTGGACCAATGGTACAGAATAGAGGACATAGTAACCAATCCACAAAACTACAACTATCTTATATTTGATAAAGGGGCTAAAAGCATGCAATGGAGGAAGGATAGCATCTTCAACAAATGGTGCTGGGAAAATTGGAAATCCATTTGAATCAAAATGAAACTGAATCCCTTTCTCTCGCCATGCACAAAAGTTAACTCAAAATGGATCAAGGAGCTTGATATTAAATCAGAGACACGGCGTCTGATAGAAGAAAAAGTTGGCTATGATCTACATACTGTGGGGTCGGGCTCCAAATTCCTCAATAGGACACCCATAGCGCAAGAGTTAACAACTAGAATCAACAAATGGGACTTACTCAAACTAAAAAGTTTTTTCTCAGCAAAAGAAATAATAAGAGAGGTAAACAGGGAGCCTACATCCTGGGAACAAATCTTTACTTTACAAATCTTTACCCAATCAACAAATGGGCCAAGGACCTGAACAGACACTTCTCAGAGGAGGACATACAATTAATCAAAAAGTACATGAAAAAATGCTCACCATCACTAGCAGTCAGAGAAATGCAAATCAAAACCACCCTAAGATACCATCTCACTCCAGTAAGATTAGCAGCCATTATGAAGTCCAACAACAACAAGTGCTGGAGAGGATGCGGGGAAAAGGGTACACTTGTTCATTGTTGGTGGGACTGCAAATTGGTGCAGCCAATTTGGAAAGCAGTATGGAGATTTCTTGGAAAGCTGGGAATGGAACCACCATTTGACCCAGCTATTCCCCTTCTCGGTCTATTCCCTAAAGACCTAATAAGAGCATGCTACAGGGACACTGCTACATTGATGTTCATAGCAGCACAATTCACTATAGCAAGATTGTGGAACCAACCTAGATGCCCTTCAATAGATGAATGGATAAAAAAATGTGGCATTTATACACAATGGAGTATTACTCTGCTTTAAAAAATGACAAAATCATAGAATTTGGAGGGAAATGGATGGCATTAGAGCAGATTATGCTAAGTGAAGCTAGCCAATCCTTAAAAAACAAATGCCAAATGACTGCTTTGATATAAGGGGAGTAACCAAGGACAGGGTAGGGATGAAGAGCTTGAGAAGAAGATCAACATTAAACAGGGATGAGAGGTGGGAGGGAAAGGGAGTGAGAAGGGAAATCGCATGGAAATGGAAGGTGATCCTCAGGGTTATACAAAATTACATATAAGAGGAAAGGAGGGGTAAGAGAAAAATAATACAAGTGGAAGAAATGATTTACAGTAGAGGGGGTAGAGAGAGAAAAGGGAAGGGAAGGGGAGGGGATGGGAAGGGGGATAGTAGAGAATAGGATAGACAGCAGAATACATCAGTCACCAGAATGGCAATATGTAAATCAATGGAAGTGTAACTGATGTGATACAGTAATCTGTATATGGGGTAAAAATGGGAGTTCATAACCCACTTGAATCAAACTGTGAAATATGATATATTAAGAACTATGTAATGTTTTGAACGACCAACAATAAAAAAAAAGAGCTATGTAATATTTTGAACGACCAACAATAAAAAAAAAAAAGAAATACTAATGTTCACTCACTAGAATTTCTGTATCACCACTGATACTTTTAAACTTTAGGTAATAAAGAGGTAAAGTATACATTTTTGAACATAATTAGAAGTGAGTTGACAAGTACTCTACAAATTTCTTTTTGGATTTTAATGAAATACTTGACTTCCAATAGCTCTTTGGTTTTATTCTCATACCCCTTTTGAGCCAAATTATGAAACCATTGATAATTTTGCAACACATAACACAATACATAGCACATCATAGTTACAAACATTACTTGTGTTTTGATAAAAAAGAAGATAATTATTAAAATAATTTAGTTTTATATTTATATTATAAAATGAGAACTTAAATATTTGGTAGAGTCTCTTCATATCTAAGATTCTATGATTTTAAAATGTCTTTTGCAGAGTTGACTTAAATTTTATTTGTACCATTATTTTTCTTTCTTAAGATAACTAAAGAAAAATTGGAATTACAAACAGAAAAAACAGATTTTTTTGTAATTTTACTTTATCAAACACAAGGTGTAATAACACATAACTTCTATCAAGAAAGTTAGCATTATGGTGAAAGTAAAATATGCTTATTTCCATTTTTAAAAAGATGTAATTAGTTTATCAATGATAATATGTGAGAACTGTTCACTGTTTAGTATTTGCTAAACCCTGTTATAAGTTTAGCCACATAATTGTATGAGTTTTATGGGAAATAAAAATGTTATTTTATTTCTTTAGGATTAGTAAACTGTGTCATGGGTACTCTACCAGACATGCAAAGACATAACTCCATTCCTAAGAGATTAAACTCCTAATTGAAGAAAATTGCATTATAGTTAAATAGCTCATGCATAAACTTTTTTTTTAAAGTCACTCTTCTGTGGGAAATGGTCTTAGACAAGGTCGATAAAATCATAATCTTTACAGTACAATTAAGAAAATGAGAATATAATCTCTTGGAATTTGAAAGGCTACCCCTCTGTAGAGTAGGTGTTAAGTGTTAATGATTAACTCCAAACTCAAAGTCTAGGAGAGAGGAGTAAATGGAGGCAAAGAAAAATAAAGGGTGAATCGTCATAATTAGGTAGCATTTATTAGACACCCACAGGTGACAGGCTTGGACAAGAGAAGGGAACACAATAAGATACACAAAAATATGTAGGAGGGGGCTGAATCACAGAGAGCTAAGACTGACTCAGACAGGATTATCAAAAGAGAAAACCTAGGATTCAGGTAGCAATATGGTCAGTTTGGCAAGGGTCCATAACCATGGTTGGGTAGAAAACAATATTGTACAAATTAGGTTACAAAGGAAGTGTTTAGGAAAAATTAAGGATGTCTTTATATAATGGTGTTGGGCTTGAAGTCAACTATAGTGGACTGCTCTTCTATTCGCAAATATTAAATCATCAGTTTATCAGACTAAGGAATTAAGATATTTGATTATTTTATGAGTCTTTTGAATTTTAATTTCATTTATGTAGATAGTGGACCGATTTCAGCAAATTTTTATGCCCACCAATGATAATACATGCTTGATAGAAGTTTAGTGTTTGAAGCTTATTGATATTCCCCATGTTGATGTTGTTCTCACCCAAAGAATGGGACATATTATAGGCCACCTCAGGTATCTTTAGTTACTTAAGTGCTGTTTACTTACTCTGATCTCTTTCAATTGCACTGGAATTCCCTGCAGTTATGGTTAACTGAGGAAATGTGACATCCCTTAGGAGAGCATTAGTTTTGAAAGAGCAATCTCCCGGAAGTGGAGCTTGAAGATCCTTATTTTTAGCTAGGCAAATAAGACCTCACAGTTGCTTGGAAGCTAGGAGAGATGTTATTGAAATACCATGGATAAATTCCATGGGTAGAGGCATAGTAGCTTAATTCACTGATGAAGAAAAGAGTGCACAATTGGAAAAAGCATAACAGAAGCGATAGAGGACCTTTGAGATTCCATCTTTACTAATAGTGCAGGAAGCGTGGCACATTCTAGTGGAAGCCTGGAAAGTATTTGTCTTCATTTCTTTACTGCGTGCTCTATTCTCATAGAGAAAGTCAATTATTTTCCTATAAATATTAGAAATGGTCAAAAAACTTAGAAAAATTAACTTTTTAAAAAAGTTTGATCATAGTAGTTTTACTTTTAATTAGGAAAACTTAGTGTAATTATAATTTAGAGGATTATGTTAAATGCTGACTCGTACAATATAATGTTTTACCTAGTTTGTGTGTACTTTGTATTGTTTTAAATATGTTTTAGCATCTAAAAGAAAACAGTTATGAGCTGTCCTGTTTTATTATATTTGTGATCTACATATATGTTTAAAAGTACGTGCATACGACTATATATATTTGTATGTATTTCCCTTGTTATGACTCAAGATTATGATTAATAATCTAAAAAAAAATCTAAAAAATAAGTGAATAATACATTTTGGGGTGCATAACAAAACATTGGTGATAAATCCAACATGGAATATATAGAGCAGTGGTTGATAGACAATACAAAAACTATAAACTAATGAAAATTTTCAGATAGTAATTATGGCTACCAGGAAGGAAAAACCAGAGTGCTATAATGAAGAATACTAACTGGTCTGAGAAGAGGAGGCTTTTCAATTAAGACTTAAACGAATAGAAGGAATCAGCTTTAAGGCTCTGGAATGAGACTGTTTTAGACAGATGGAACAGAAAGCGCAAAGTCATGGCTATGGAATAGGACTTGGAGTTGTGGAAGGAAAGAAGAGCAGCAAGTAGGAGGTCTAAGAACAGGGGGGATAGTTGAGGACCTAGATGAGTGCATAGGTTACTTAGGTATTTGTGAAACACAAGGAATATTGATTATACTTTAAATTCAGGAGAAATCCACCAAAGGGTTTTTAGCTGGCAGAGTATATGATCTTTTGTTTTTTTTTAAAAAAAATTCAGCCTGGCTGCTATATGTAGAGTACTACAATAAGACCAAGAGAGGAAGCAAGACATCCAATCTAGAAGTTACTGTGATAGTTATTGTAATAGTTTTTTATAAGCAAAGAATGACTCCTTGTGGAATGACCGTAAAACAGAAAAGAAAGTGGCAAAATTGGTGGATTCCACTTTGGAAGTAGAACTTAACAGGAATTTTAATGAATGAGAAAAAATTAAAAATGAAGGATGATCTGAAGTTTTTGACTTGAGCAATTGTAAATTTTGCCAACTCTAGATAGGGGAACATTAGTATAAGAGCAGATTTTTGGGGAAGTGTGAGAAATTAATGATTCTACTCCAGCCTTGTTCTCAGATGCCTATTAAGTATCTAAGTGGAAGTGTTTAGTACAGTATTGCTGATTGAAGTTCAGGACCAGAGATACAGGTGCACTGGGATGTTAGGCAACAAAGATAGAGTAGTACTTATCTGCAGTTTCAAAAAAGATAAGTAGATTTACACCTAAATAAGATGCAAGATTTGCATACAAAAAGATGGAAAAAAGAACACTGCAGACAAAGGGAAAAAAATAGGGAAAAAGACAAAGTGTTTGACACTCTTATCAGTATATTTTTTGGAAAGCCAAACATTATTTTGCTTGTTTTATTTTGCACTAAAAGCCCTAAAGAGCTGTGAAAAAGAAAATCACATGATCATTATGTAGCCTTTTAAACAATTATCTAGATGAAATATGCAAAAAAAAATTTATAAAGTAGAGAAAGAATATGAGTAGGCCAGTTAGGGGATTAGTTAAAGAGGTCTCATATAAAAAGTGAAAACATTTAGATACAAGAGTTACCATGGAGGCAAAATTTATAAGAATTCAAAACTTAATGGACAGAGGTAGAATCAGGATGAATAAATGGATCAATGATAACTATAATTTTGTCTCTGAGTAACTGAAGGTAATAAGTGTGTCATGATGAAGAGCAGAAAAACAAATGGCAAGGATAAATTTTGGAAGGAAAAAACATTGAGGTAAAGAGTGAAAAATTCAAGGTGTCACTTGAATGTTTCCAAGTATTCCACCTCCAAACACCTGGTGTTTGGACACACTGCACCTGAGATGGGCCTGTGAAACTGCCATTCACCCAGCCTACTCCTGGCCCTATTCATATCCATATGGGGCTGATTAATATGGAGCACGCCACACCTGCAGTGGGGCTTCAAGGGCAAAACACACTGGTTTCCAGTCAGGGCCTTCAGGCTGACTAATCCTGTCTTAATCCCACTCAATCAGCATGAAACAGCCTTCCCTTTAATGATTCTTTAATTATTACCTTTGGTTGAAATTGCTTTTGCATAGCACCATAACTTCCATTAGATGATGTTTCTTTTGGTGTAAAGATTGTGTTATTTTTACCTTTTTATCTCTTAAGGAACCCCATATAGAATACTTTTATAAATACTGAAGTTCAAGAAAATGTTTTATCATTTAAAAAATAAAATTGATGTTTTTGGTGCAGATAAATGATCAAAATCAAGAATTCTCAAAATTCGGGGGGTTAAAATCACATAATAAATATTTTAGGTTTTGCTAGCAATAATGTCACCAACTCCACTACTCACTCTGTCATTGCCTATGAAAAGAACCATAGACGATACATAATGAAATGAGCATGGCTGTGTTTCGATAAAACTTTATTTACAAAAACAGTAGGAGGACCAATTATAACTAGGTATTATTTTTTCAGATCCACTTGATTTTGACTAATCAGAGTAGATTTAAAGTTTAATTATCTAGATTTCTATATTGAGAAAAAAATTTTTTTTTATTTACCTCTCTAAAACTCCCTTCCTCCTGTCACCCTCTTCCAAATTACAAAAGAAAGAAGAAAGAAAGAAAGAAAGAAGAAAGAAAGAAAGAAAGAAAGAAAGAAAGAAAGAAAGAAAGAAAGAAAGAAAGAAAGAAAGAAAGACTTAACACCTATTATGTTGAACCATTAGGTTTCAAAATGAAAGATTCAGTCCAGGACCTGACTGGAAAACTAGTAAAAAGAAAGAATTCTGCTGTTGCAAAGAGTGCACTAGATTCTACAGAAGCATCAAGAGTGGGCTCCCATTTGCAGCTGGGGTCAGGGCATTGGGGTTATTCAGAGGGAATCAGGGAATTTTCCTAGGGGAAGCAACATTTGAAGTATTGTAAGAGTTAATCAGATGGATAAGAAGAAGAAAAAAAGTGTATTTCAGGACAAGGAGACAGGTTGTCAAAAGGCCCATAGTCAAAATATAAGCACTGCTGATCCAATCTAGCCATCAACAGGGTGATATATGTGACAAAATGCTAGATGTCTCAGAGATTGGCATGGCAGTAGGAATGACTCATTCCATGTATATAGTAAAGAATTCTTGGCTATAAGTTGGAGGGGTCAGATCATGGAAGAAAGCCTAGGAATGGGGAGAAGAAAGTGAAAATAAGGAAGAAAGAAAAGGAGAAAGATTTAAAATGAAAGCCTTGAGCCTCATTTACATATTTTAATCAAGTGAACTACAAAACTAGATTTGTAGTTTAAAAGAACAGCAGCCTAGTAATCTTGTAGGGTACAGACGTGATGTGGACAAGATTTTATAATAATATGGTATGTAATAGCTTACTAAGTAATATATAGTAAAACCATTGTCTGAATTGCAATAGTGAAGAAGGTGATGAGGGCAGATATTTTGGACATTTAATAACTAGGATAAAACAGACATAGTGCCTGCTTGTTAAAGGCAGATGAAAGAGACAGAGGCAGGGCGCCATGATTGTATTCAGTAAGAGAAAATCAAGAGATAAAATAGTTTGGAATGTGACAGAAGGTGATGAATTAGTTTTGATGTGTCAAATTTGAAGTCCCCCTGGTTATGCAAATACAACTATATAGATATGAAAAAGGAAATTAGAAATATGGGTCTGGAGTTCAAGGCCAAAATAATTAGACTTGCGTTGGTTGATCCTCCAGTTGGTTGATATTGGTGTGGGTATCACACTGAACAAGAAGAATGTGTATGATAAGAGAAGAAATGAGTTAGCCCAAAACCTTGGGGATGGCAGCTGCATCCATTACTACTTTGAGCATGGAAAAAGACCTCCAAACTTAGTTGCCTAAAGCATTAACAATATTTTCCATGTCTCTATGGGTTGGCAGGGGTGGTTTTTCTGCTGGTTTCCTGGGCTCTCTCAGGAGCAGCTGGTTGGGGGTAGAAAAACTGAGGAGTTGAGATCTCCTTTCTCTCTCTCTCTCTCTCTCTCTCTCTCTCTCTCTGATCATTCATGGCAGGCTTTTTCATCAAGCAGCAGTCTCAGGACAGGATCCCAAAGGGAGAAAGCAGAAGCTATACTTTTTTGAAATTTGGGCTTCAGAATTTGTACAATATGGCTTTTGCCACATTCTTTTGGTCATCAAAATCTCAAATTCTAATAAAGTGGTGAAAAAAATAGACTCTTTTTTTTTGATGGGAGGAACTACAAAGAATTGATGGCCACGTGAATTTTGTCTTGAATGACACACCTGTTGAATATGTGGATGAAGAAAGTTCCATCTGGGAACTGGAGAGGAAGATGTTAAAGTAAAGGAAGAATTGCAAGAGAGTGACCTTTTCTCAGTCAAGGATCAGAGGGCCACAAGAATGGGAAGAAGGGGTCACAACACATCATGTAACAAAGAAATCAGGTCAGATCAGTTCTGAAAATGACTGTTGAGTTTGGCGGTTAGAAGGTTCCTGATAACTGTAAGTGAGGTATCTCCTTGAGTTAAGCTGGGTAGTGGTCACTTTGTGATGGATTGAAGAGCCCCTAGAAAGTGTTCAACAAGAGACAAGGACTATGGATTGCTATTTAAATTTGTGAAGGAAAGATGTTTAGGGGAACATGTGGTTAAGCTGAAGGTTCAGAGCAAAAGGTAGGAAATAAAAAGGAATTTAAGGAAGGATAAATTATGAAGCAAAGTCCTAGAGGAAGTGGAGACAGAAAGATTCAGATCATATTAAAGAGTTTAAAACCTAGGGAAGAAAAATGGACATGCAATACTTTTGATATAGGTGCCTGGTGTTCCTTATGGATAATGTTTTCAAGTATCTCTCCTTTTTCTTAACAAAATGATATGACAAGTCCTGGCATACTCTGATTCTCTCAATTATTAATTTGCAGTACTCTTTAGGATATTTATTTGTGATTAATGTGAAAAGCCGATTATTTTAGATGAAGTTTCCAACCAGAAGTATTGCAGTTCCTTACAGAATGTGTTCAGAAAATGAAAAGCGCGGATAAAGGAGCTCACCCTCAGCTCTCCTGGATAATTCAAATTCCTGTTTATTTCAGGTGTTATTCAAAGATGCCTGTAATCTCAGAGCTCATTTAAAAAGTGAAGAGCAGGTGGCTGCAGGCAGATACAAGCTTAAAATCACTGTCATTAGGAAATATCTTCAACTATGAAAGCAAACCAATTATGGTTTTGGCTGTCCAAAGGAAAACTAATGCTAATAGTTGAAATAACTACAGCTATCATTAAATGAAATATTTAATGATAATTTTTATTTTAATAGATATGCTTTGTTTTATGAAATATCTCTCTACAAAACATAAATGAGTAAGGAAACTTTACATATTTGCCAGGTACAGGCACAGGTAATACTTAGAAGTAAACAGTAGAATTTCCAATGAGATTAGTTTCTCAGCATTCAATTTGGTAAATACTACATGTTAAATATTTACATTTTGATTATAATCAATTTCCGGAATTTGAACCAGAGTTTGTTTACTTAACCTCCAGGAGTCTCTAATGCACATTCTTTACACATTCCCTTCCCTTTCTCTGCTTATGGGAGTTATGTGCTTTAGCTACTCTGTGGTTGTGGAATGTCTGGGGCTGTTCTTATCCTGCTTGACTGGTTTATGCTTTTACTTCCTAAAAAATTAGACTGGCATTAGTAGAGCATGAAACTGGCAAACACACACACACATGCACACACACATCAAATTTTAATTTTCAGGATAATTTTTTACATCTTATTTATCAATTTTTTTACTGTTCCATTTTTTTTCCATAGAAAAATTGATTTTCTGAAGGGCAACAATATTGGAAATACTTTAAGAAAAATATTAAGGGTATGTATTTGAAGAAAACTATTTGTTAGCACTACTTTTCATGCTTCACCTATCAAAACGATGATTCGAATTTTCTTAGTGACCTAGAGAAAGATCTGTATTATTAATGGGTGAAGGTTCTGTGTTTACCTCTTCTTAAAACTGGCACTGCTGTGATCCAAGAAATGTTGCTGTTGAGAGCATTTGCTGCACAGTGAGTCAAATCAAATGGACTTAGTTTGTGTGTCAGAACTTCCATGTTATTTGCCTGCTTTATTAACTCTGATTTTAATTAAATTTTATTCTGTATGTGTGTGTGCGTTAAAAAAAAAAAAAAAGGGAATCAAGGGCTGGGGGTTTTAGCTCAGTGCCAAAGCGCATGCCTCACACATGTGAGGCACTGGGTTGGATCCTCAGCACCACATAAAAATAAAAACAATAAAGGTATTGTGTATGTTTACAACTATTTTTTTTTAAATATGGCCAATCAAAATTGTTACTTAACATTGCTACCTTTTTTTGTTGTTTTTCTGGGGATTTAACCCAGGGATGCTTAACCCACTTAGTCACATCTCCAGCTCTTTCTATGATTTGAGAGAGGGATTTTGCTAAGTTGCTTGGGGCCTTGCTAAGTTGCTGAGGATGGCTTTGAACTTGCTATCCTCCTGCCTCAGCCTCCTGAGCAGCTGGGATTACAGGTGTGTGCCACTGTGCCAGGCTAACATTTCTACATCTAATTCATGGATAGCATATTTGCTTTACTTATAATGACTTCAATTTTCCTGAGGTGATCGTGATGGTCATTTTTTTTTTAAGTACAGAAAACTGTGAAACAAACTTAAAATAGAATTAAGTGGCCAGTGCCCCTTTTAAAGGTTGGGAACAAGTAAGGAACATTAATGCCTTCGACCTAATAAAAATAGATGGTACCAAGCTTAAAAAAGACTCAGAACACTCTTCTGAACTGTCAATCAATGTGTGTCTTTTTAAAGATTGTAATGGTTTTGATAGAAGAATTCATCAGCATATTTTTAGAGACCTCTATATAGTCATACTTTGTTTATATAAGAGAAATATTATTTTCTTATTAGAGTGGCTTAAGAAGAAAATCATGGCATATTTCATTTCACATAGTAAAAAACATAACTGAATTCATGTGTTGAAAACATTATACACAGACCACAAATTTTCTGAAATGCGCCAGGAAGGTCAAATAAGTCTAGGAAATATTCTACACTAGAGTCCTTGTTCATTATTTGGGAGTTTGATAGGATAACGTTGGCATATTAAATGCTCTCAGAATAAGTAAAGGATTCCACTGTGCTTACTCACAAATAGGCAAACATTTTTCTGAAGAGTTGGATGGTAAATATTTTAGGATTTGTGAGCCATAAGATCTCATTGTCAACTCCCCAACATTTTCTTTGAAGAGTAAAAATAACCAGACAGTACATAAATGAATGATCATGACTTTGTTTCAATAAAACTTTATGAACACTAACATTTAATCATATGATCTTCAAAAGTCATAAAATAGTCTTCTACTGATCTTAAAACATTTAAAAATGTAAAACAAAAACAACATTCTTAGATCTTAGACCATACAAAGCCAGCCTATGGGCTGGATGGGATCAAAGGCCCATAGTGTGCTAACCCCTTTTTAACCAGATGTTTTCTAAGTTTATCTGAATGAAAAAAATACTGATTTATCACAAACTTATAGCAGTTGACTAGTCTAAATAAAACTGGAAAACAGATTGAACAAGTTATGTCTTCCAATATTTAGTTTCCAAAACTAGCTTTGTATGTTCAGATGACTAGACAACGTGCTCAATGTACTGGTGTATTCACAAATATTATTTAACCACAAGGTCTTCTCCATCTCCTTCCCCTTCTCTATCCCCGCCTCCCTTCTTCCTCCTTCTCCTTTCTCCCTTCTTCTTCTCTTTTTCGTATTCACCTTCTCCTCTTTCTCCTCATTCTCTCCTCCACCTACGAACTTCTTTGTCTTCATCTTTCCGGAGCAGAAAAGGAACTAGCAATTACTGAGTGCTAATTGTGTATGAATCACTGACACAAGACCTTCATGTATATTATCTCATTTGATATTTATTATAGTTCTGTGAATTGTGTGTTATTTAGATGAGAAAGCTGAAGCCTACAAATAAAAGTATCTTCCTCAAATGATTTTAAAATAAATGATAATCAGTCTATATAGCAGAAATGATATGGTAAATAATCATTTATATCATGGGGAAAGAGTTAATACTTTAAATTTTAAATAAAATTAGTAAGTGTGAAATGATCTATAAAATAACAAAATTGTAGTATATCCTTCATTTTGGGTGATGAGGATTAAATGAACAAAGAACATGAAAATCAATTATAATAGGCAAAGGACATAGAGAATACCTACTAAATGTTGGTATTACTAATATTGTGATATAAAAACATCATGTATATGAAAAAAAAGTATTAAGGAAATAAGTATTTCACTAGGTGCTATGATAAATAAGTTTTTCTTGTCCAAAATCATGTTTTATTAATTTTATGATTAACATTAAGTATCATTAAGAATGAGTAAGATTTTTTTTAATGCTCAGCTTTACAGACTGTGGGCTGGATATGATTAAAGGTCCATATAGTTTGCCAACCCTGTAGTTAAAGTCCATCTGAAGTACATTACATATCTTTTTAGTTTCACAGTAAATTAAACTGCTAAGTAATTTTTTAGGTACTTCTTAAAGAAGTACAAAAAAACTCAATAAACCAGAATCCCATGAATGAAGGAGCCTCCTGATTGCTAAGAAAGTCAATCTTTCAATATTACATTGACAGTTGATCTGCATGAATTTATAATATATCAAAGTAGATGATATGTATTGCTTTAAGTTTTTCTTATGATGCCACAGTCTTTTTTTTTTCCCAAAAAGCTCACATGCTTGACTTGGGTTTATTTTGTTTGCAGAGGAAATATATATAATAGACTTAATAGAGAATTCATCAATGGTCTGGTTCAGTTTAACTCATTTATCCAAACTTAATTTAATCTCTTATGCTTATTTTTCCTAGTCTGTATAAAGGATTGACAATAGGAACCTATTCGATAGGATTGTGATGAAGATTGAGTTTATGTGTAGAAAAAACATACAACAATGGCAGGCAATGTAATGGGCTTGTAAAAAATTTGAGTTATTATTGTTCAGTATATCCTTTCATCTGTCCTCCACTGCTCTTTTTTCTCATCATGTTACTATTAAGTCCTGTTCCTCAACTACCAAGCCTACAATAATCACATTAACCCACAAGTTCAATAGGTCTGCCTCACAAACATGATTCAAATCCAGCATCTTTCTTCCATGTCAAATCCTTTGAACCTCTCAGACTGACTTTCTACAAAAAGCTCTTGGGCTTTGAGACAACGTCTTATTTTTTCTTTATTATATTATTTATTTATTCTAATTTGTTATACATGATGGCTGAATGCAATTCATTTCCAACTGCACATATAGAGCACAATTTTTCAAGTTACTGGTTGTACACAAAGTATTTTCACACCATTCATGTCTTCATACAGGTACTTAGGGTAATGATGTCTAACTCATTCCACCATTATTCCTACCATCTTGCCCCCTCCCTTCCCCTCCTTTCCCTTTGCCCTATCTAAAGTTCCTCCATTCCTCCCATGCTCCCCTCATGGCCATCATGAGCCAGCATCCTCATATCAAAGAAAGCATTGGGCCTTTGGTTCTTTGGGATTGGCTTACTTCACTTAGAATTATATTCTCCAACTCCATCCATTTACCTGCAAATGTCATGATTTTATTCTCTTTTAATGCTGAGTTATGTTCTATTGTGTACATATACCAAATTTTCCCTATCCATTCATCTACTGAAGGGCATCTAGGTTGGTTCCACTATTTAGCTCTTATGAATTGTATTGCTGTAAACATTGATATGGCTCTGTCCCTGTAGTATGCTGTTTCTAAGTCTTTTGGGTATAAACCTGGGAGTGGGATAGCTGGGTCAAATGATGGTTCCATTTGAGTCAACTTCTATGTCTTTTGATTATTTATTTAATACAATTTATTATTTATCTTTTCATAACTTTTATGACACATTTGTTCAGAGTATATCTCATTACTTACAGTGTTTAATATAGTTTTGAGCTTTTAAAATCTCTTTCTCTAAACATCTTATTTTCCCTTCCCAGCTACAGAAAAATGCCCTGGATATCAAGATCTTTTTTTTAACCTTCTTTTTTTTTATCCTGAATATTCAAGCACATTTTGTAAAACTAAAGTTCCATTAAAATTGAATATTGAAACAAATTATAATAATTCATACATATGCTATAATTAAAAATGGACAGTTTATTTGGAGTTAAACTAACTTATACCCATTACTTTGACTTATGTACAAACTTTCTTTAAAAAATGAAAGATTTAAGTATATATATCTTTACCAATTTATTTCTAAATTTGTTTATTTTTGAATCATCCTTTCCTTTTATTGGGAAGCCAGTTGGTCATGTTCTACACAATTATATACTGATTTCTTATATAATAATAATGAAATTATAATTAGTTTATTAGATTAATTGTAATTGCATTTTGATAGACTATGATTCTTAGAAAAATGTACTATCAAATTTAGAAATCTGGTATTTCAGTTTGAAAATAACTGTGACACTTCATTTAACTCTTCAGCATCATAACTGATTATTTATGGCATCCTAAACACTTGAAACTTCATAATTAAAATACAGCTAGGTTTGTAAATTACAATACCACTGTACAACCTCAGGCATAGAGCTTAAAAATAATTTAGTGAACTTGTTCTTTTCTCAAACTCATCTATTGTCTTTAATTTATTAGATTATTTACTTAAAGCAATGTGAATTTCTACAAATGATCACCACATTTGAGCCTGAAATAAATACACTGAAGTCAGACCTTGTCTATTATTGTATGGCTCTCCTTCATATTATCATTTTGAATCTGGCATTGTGGAGTAAATTCTAAGCATTATTTGCTGACATGTTTTTAAAATTATCTTTATGTACAGTGAAGTGTTAAAGGGGTCAGTCAGCTTGTCCTCATTCATCATGAGACTTTGTGATTTGTTTTGGAGAGATGTTTTGAAGAAGGGACTGTCTTGGAAGGGTTTCCATAACTGTCATAGTCATTTATATTCTTCTTAAAAAATATGAGTGCTCCGAGTCTTTAAAATCTTTTTCCTGCTATATCAGATTATTCCTTAATTTTTTATTTTTGTCATTAAAATTATTTTGCATTGGATTTACCAGAATATTAGAACACATAGATGAATAATATGCATTCAATTCTCCATGTGAGGTTTCCCCATTTCTGGTGTCAACTATAAATTGAAAATACCAGAAAAAGATTTGCGTTTGTATTGACATGTACACCTCTTTCTTTTTCTTATGTCATTATTCTCCAAACAAGACACCATAACAGACGTTTACATGGTTGCATTTTATTAGATATTACCAGTGGTCTAGAAATGATTCAAATTATATGGGAAGATGTGTATAGGTAACCTGGACATCCTTAGATTTTGGTTCCTTGTAAGGACGGGTCTTGAAATCAAGCTCTATGGATACTGATAAATGACTTCAGGTTGTACTAATTCTGTTTTAGTTTCTTGGTAAGACTTCAAATTGTATAGTAATAACATGGTAAGATAAACTTATATCTACTAAGGAGTACATGAGATTGAGACAAAAATTTTAAATTTACTTTTAATTGGTACATTAATATTTTACATAATAGTGGGATTCATTGTAATATTTATATACACATATAACATAATTTGGTGCCTTAGCACCTCTTCTTTTTATTTTTTAAATTTTTTTAAAAAATTGGTTTAGTTGTTGATGGACCTTTATTTAATTAACTTATTTATATGAGGTGCTGAGAATCAAACCCAGTGCCTCCCACATGCTCAGCAAGTGCTCTACCACTGAGCCAAACTCCAGCCCCTCTCATTTTTCTTGCCTCCTTTCTCTCCTGGTCTCCATCATTTATGTTTCTGGTCTCCCTTCTATTTGCATATCACTCTCCCATTTTGTCCCCTTTTTTTCACTTTAGCTTTCACATGAAAGAAAAACTGACCCTTGACTGTCTTGAGTCTGGCTTATTTTGCTTATATAATACTCTCAAGTTCCATCTATTTTCATGCCAATGACATAATTTTATTTTTTTCTCTGGTTGAATAAAACTCCATTGTGTATATATACAACACACTTTTGATCCTTGAGTTCAAAATTTTAAAGAAATTTATTATAAGTTAAGAACATACTGGGAATGCAATTCTCATTTCCTTATGAGATGAGACTTTGCTGTGAAATGCATTTATTTATATTCTAATGCAAGGATAAAACCATTCTGTGACACTATATTACCTTAATCAGAGGCTGACAAAATGTAGATTATTAGTAACCTTCTGCTTTTATCAATCAGAAGACACAAATCACCAGATTTGGGGGGGAGGAGGGGGAAGGTGTACAAAATTGTTTCCCAGTTCATGTGAATCATAATGGTTTTAAGATAGTATTAGATTCCAGATTGTCTTCTGAACAACCAAAGCAGGGTAATGTGATATTCTGTGTGGTTTTACTGCTAAGTGTATCACAAAGCTGTCTGATTTACCTGGTCCTGTTGTTCATGTGTACAACTCACCCAGCAATGACTAAATGAGAGAAGATTTTTAAATTCTCTATTATTACTCATAGTTGTCTCTGGGGATTTCTCTTCTGTTCTCTAAAGACTGTAGGTATTGTCTTTCCCTAAACACTGAGCACCTAGAAATCCGCCTTCTTAACTCCAGTCTTTTCTTGTCCCTTCTACCCACAGCAGAATGGATAACAAGGAAGGAGTAAGAGAAAGATGCAATGATAATTCATTCTGCTAATGTCCAACTCACACCACCACCCTGGCATTTGACTAGTGTCTTTGTCCATTCCCATCACACAATATCATCCACATGTCTTTTCACCCAATCTATTTTTTAACATTTTTTAATTTTAATCTTTCTTATATTTTTTTGTTGGTGCATTATATTTGTACATAATGGTGGGATTTGTTTGTACATACATTCATATATGCACAAAACATCACAATATAATTTGGCCAGTATCATTCCCCAGAATTTACCCTTTCCTTTCCCTCCTGTTACCCATAATCCTTTTCTTCTACTCTACTGATCTTCCTTTAATTTTCGTGGAATTCCTCCTACCCACATTTCTTTTCCTTTTTTCTCTCTAGTTTCCACATATAGGATAAAACCCATGACCCTTGACCTTCTGACTTTGGGTTGTTTTGCTCAACATAATGTTCTAAAGTTCCTTCCATTTTTCCTGCCAATGACATAATTTCAGTTTTCTTCATGGCTAAATAAAACTCCATTGTGTATGTAACCCAAATTTTCTTTATTCATTCATCCACTGACAGATACATAGGCTGGTTCCATAGTTTGACTATTATGAATTCTGATGCTATAAACATAGGTATGCATTTATTACTATGGTCTGATGATTTTAATTCTTTACTTAAATTTAGTTCTTTAGTAGAGAAAAGGAAACAGGAAGGAGAGGAGGAAAAGGGGAAGTTCTGAGGACTGAATTGGAACAAATTATATTTTGTGCTTTTATAATTTGGTCAAAATGAATCCTAATGCTATGCATAACTAAAAAGAACCAATAAAAAATTAATTCTTTAATTATTTTAATTCTTGTCCCTTCTATCCTTCTGTCCCTTTAGGACAAATACCAAGGAGTGGTATAATTGGGTCATATGGTGGTTTTATTCTTAGTTTCTTAAGGAACCTCTTACTGATTTCCACAGTGGTCGTGCTAATTTATAATCCCACCAACAGTGTGAAAGTGTTTCTTCTTTCCCCCATATTCTCTTCAGTATTTATTATTATTTGTGTTCTTGATGATTGCCATTCTGACTAGAATGAGGTGAAAACTCAGTGTAGTTTTGAGTTGCATTTCCCTAATTGCTAATGATGTTGAACAATTTTTATATATTTCTTGGCCGTTTGCATTTTTTTATTTCAAGAAGAGTCTGTTTAGTTCCTTTGCCCCTTCAATAATTTTTGTTGTTAAGTTTTTTGTTTTCTTTGTATATTCTGGATATTAATTCTATGTCAAAAAAGTAGCTGACAAAGGTTTTTTTCCCATTCTATGAGTTCTCGCTTCACACATTTGTTTCCTGTGCAGTGCAGAAGCCTTTTAATTTGATGCCATCCCATTTATTAACTCTTGGCATTATTTTCAGAGCTTTAGGTGTCCTGCTGAGAAACTCATTGCATGTGCCTATATGTTGGAGTGTTCACCCTACATTTTCTTGTAGAGGTCGCATTGTTTCTGGTTTGATTCCTAGGTCTTTGATCCATTTTGAATTGGATTTCATGCAGAGAGATAAGGGCTTCCTCTCATTCTTCTAAATATGGATAACCAGTTTCCCAATTGTTTAAAAGTCGGTCTTTTGTTAATATATGTTTTCGGCAACTTTGTCAAGAATAAGATGACTCTATTGGTGTGGGTTTGTCTCTGTCTTCTATTCTGAGTCTGTTTTTATTTCTCAGTGAGGAAGGAAGATTTACTATCTTGTCAACTGAGTTTTTCTAGAACAAAAATTGCCCTGTTCTGGATGTATGTATTTTTACAGTAATGAAATGTAAATAACAATATTCCTTAGAACCATCTCTGAGTCCAATTGGGCTGGATCAATAGTGACAACCATAAAGGTTGGCTATTTAATGAAAAATAACAACAAAAAAAGTTTGTATATTTTATTAAATGTCTGCTTTCATCAACATTCATGTTAAACTATTTAAGATCTGTAAATTTTCCCTTTTACTTGTTAATTTTTCTCTCATGCATGTTTTAGTCGGCTTTTTCTTTACAGTGACCAGGGCATCTGACAAAAACAACAAGAAGAGAGGAAATTTATGACAGTTTCAGAAATTCTTCCTCACCTCAGGCTTAAAAGCTATGGAGTGGGTTGTCTACATTAATGACCTTTATCCATTAGATGCCAGCAATACCTGTAGGCCTGACTTGAGAACTGAAAATGCCTACACATTACCAAATATCTCCTTGAGGGCTAAGTCTCTCTTTGTAGAGAATGACAGAGAATCTTCAGTTTAAAGAATAAGTAATAGTAATAGTAATAGTAATAAAAAGGAAGAACAGACTTGTCTGTGTAGCTGGCCAGGACTGATATGCTTCCAAAGCTTCACACTACTTAATTCTTCCAATCATGGAGGCCTCAATCACAGTTTCCTGGCACAGACACCACAATATGTGAACATGTAAAAGTTCTAACTCTGATTTCCAAGCATGAAGTCTGTGTGTGTGTGTGTGTGTGTGTGTGTGTGTGTGTGTGTACATATGGGCATGTTCATGTACTAAGGATCAAACTCAGGGCCTTATGCATGCTAGGCAAGCACTCTACAACTGACCAACTTCCATCCCCTGTCCTCAAGCATGAAGTCTTGTTCTACAGAATCTAACACTGAAAGTGTTTCACTGAGAATTATCCCTATGCATGGTAGCATTTGCTATCTCATTTTCCAGGCTGGTTTAGGAAAGAAAGAATAGTTAATGTAGTTTTTTTTTTTGAAAAATATATTCAGGGTTCCTAATATTTTTATACATATCTATAGAATGCAATCCATTATTCGTTTTTTTTTCTCATGCATGTTTTAGTCAGCTTTTCCTTTACTGTGACCAGGGGACCTGACAAAACAAAACAAAAAGTACAGAGTTTGAGAAGTATGTTTTGGAAACTAATTATTTTTATATTCTTAGTCTTTTGAAAGTTGGGTCACTATGAAATAGTTATCCTGCATTTATACCTCAAATTTTAGTTAAATTTCAATGTCTACCTTATACAAGAAAGGAATGTTGCTCTTTTATTGATTCTCTTGCATTGTAACTTCAATGCCTTTTTCCTCTGGACAACTGACTGAAGAAGACTGAATTTTATCCATTTATATTCATTTTCTTAGGCTTCATTCAGAATTCCTTTTCTATAAATACCTATTTTGTTAGATTTTCAATTTGGCATTGCAGTATGAAAACTTGATACTTTTTATCTTAAAAACTTCAAGATATACATTGTTAATTTATTCCCTGATGCTTTGTGCATATTAATAACTTAATGGATGATATATTGAAAGACTATTAATTGTACAACATTGCATTTTTAATTGTAAGCTAACTCCATCCAGTGATTTGTATAGTCTTAAAATTAGTTATTAAAGGAGGAAATATTTTTTAACTCCTGATGATAATAAAACCAATGTAAAAAGTCTCATATTCAGTTTTACGCTATTAGATCAGAGTGAACATGGAAAAGCCACCATAAATTGGGCTTACAGAAGTTGTTAAGATTTCATTTAGTTTATATATCCACTTAATTTGATGAAAGATATTCCAAAAAGAAAACACATGAACAATGAAATGGTAGAAGAGTAATCAGGTATATACATCTCTTTTCAAGGAAGTATGCATATTAGAACAAATAATCATAATCAGAGAGTTACAAGTGAATGAAAGATGGGAAAACATGCTTGGTTCATTTATGAAGCAAAATATTTTGGAAAGTAAAAAAAAGTAAATATTTATGATTTTAAATGTCTATACAGAGTTATATTGGTAGTTTACATGCAAAAGAAAAATTGGTTGAAAAGGTAGAAAATACTATGGAATAGGTTAGAAAATATTGGTATAATAGTATTGTTAACTACTGTTGTGATTCAAGAAGGTTACTGAGTAAGAATACAAAAACACCTGTCTCTAAGTAATCATATTGGTAATTTTGTTATTGTGGTTAAACATATATATTTATACCATATATTTTTACAATGGACAAAGCTCTTTTACTCTTTCTACTTGATATTTGCAGCAGCCTTTTAAGGAAATATTAGTGAAATACATGCACATTGCAGTATTACAGTTGCTGGTACATGGGATTAGAAAAATTAACTTAATTCAAAATGTCTGTTAATGGTGGTTAATATGACATTTAAAATTTACATTTCAATTTTGGTTGTTTTCACTATCTTTGCAAATATTTACAAATGAATCTCATGAATGTTGAGGAGAGAAAGAAGTCAACAAATTAAATAAGAGTATATTCATTAAAATGATGAATCTTTATTTTCTTCAGTATACATATTAATAATTTCAAAAATTTATAATTATAGACAATTTTAAAATAAAATTCAACAGAAGTATGCTGTTACAAAACAATATTTCTGAGAATCATGTTTAATATTATAACAATAAATATAGTATTAAAACACATATATAAGAATATTATGTGCATGAGAAATGTCATTAATTTTTGCTACATAATTATACCTCTATGATAATGGGTTTGGAATCTGTAATAAAATCTGTTGAATAACATTTTAAATCACTTTTAATTCAGTTTTCATTTACCAAAACATAGTAAAAGATAATTGCATGAAATAATTATGTGTTGCTGGGAATCAGTTTAGATATGACTACAAGTGTAATTTTTTGTTATTAGCCATTTTTGAAAAAACAAGCTAGTTACAGTTAATTCAAAACACAACTATGATATTTTTCAAATTTTCAAAATATTAATTTCATTGTAAAATTCATTATTTTATTGATTATGGTATGTTAATTAAAACCAAAATATAAGATACACTACTTAACATTATGCAAGGCAATATTTTAAATAAATATTGTTATTTATTAGTTACTTTTGCCTGCTTAAAGTAGACATTTGGTAAATTATCTTGTTCTATGTGATCATGTAGATAACTGATTGAAATCTTTCTAGCCATATAGTTTATCCAAGAAACTTCATGGATAATAAAATGTTAGGAATGCAAGTATTATACTTTTAAACCGATGACCTGACTGGATTTGGGCATATGAAATTTCATATCTATTTGCAAATCACAGGAGTGAACAGTTATTCAATTAAGCTAAAATTCCAAATTTAACTGATGTGAATTAAATTTGAGTACAATGGTCACTTTATTCTTATACATATACAATTTTTAATGTTTTAATCTGCAACATGGAAGTATTACATTTGAATCCTTTAATCTATGTAGTATTTTATTTTAAAACCAGTGAACTTATAACTAACCTATACTTGGAAATAGCTATTGTATTTCTGTATAACCTCCCAACAAGATGTCCACCTTTTGGTTACTCTTTCCCAGGGTATCAACAGAGGACCCCTTCCAGAGCCACTGTCCATTTTAACCTCAGTGTCTATCATCAATCTCCTTGTCCCTGTTCCCTCACTATTAAAGACTCAGATACATGGGACTTTGAATACTTGGCTTTAGACTAGATGTTCAAACAGAAGAATGGTACAGTTAAAGGAAGGGATACTTGTATTTTACCAAAAAGTGTTCAAACCAGGACTTTGATTATAGCTGGGTAAATAGTAAATCTACAGGAAAAACATATATTTAATTAATTAAAAATAACCATTGACATGTAATCTGTTCATAAATTGTGAAATTTTTATAAGATGGTAGGTTATTCTAATATATTTTCAGGGATTAGTACTAGACTAGCATCAAATCCAGAACTGGAAGAAATGTTCCTGCTTCCTAACTGTGTCACTTTAGGCAAGTTGTTAGTCACTCCTTGTCTCAGTTCTCTCATCTGTGAAACAAGGATGATGTTCATATATGTTGCATTAAAATCAGAAGGTATGTGTCTCAAGCAATAGATCTGAATCCATTGGATAAGAACTGTTTATTACATTATATTACATGAATAACTAATTTTTCTGGTTTGTTTGTATCTTTAACCTTTTGTTACATGTAGATGTCACTACATTTACTAGAAGTACACTTTCAAAAGTTGGGAAAGGAATATCTATCTTATTTATTCCCAATTCTAATGTTAAATTATTTTACTCACCCAAGATGATTAGGTTTACTTGGGGGCTGTGATCAAATAAAAACTATTATATCTTTAAAGCAATGGTGATTTATTATTTCTAAATCAGCTTAATTTTGAATAATATATACTTTCCTTTTTATATTTTTATTGATTTTTTTTTTTACTTTATGAATTGATGCTGAAGGCCTCCAGCCTGTCAGTCTAGCATTAGAGCATCACTAATATAACAAGAAACTTAGCACTATAACTGAAATTAAATGAAATGTTACCTTCCCAACCATATCCCTGTTTCCCACAATATGCCAGAGATACTGTCCCATAAATCATATGTGTCTGTGTCGTGCACATTTCCCATGACAGTACCAGCCACAGAGGAGGTGCTCAGAGAATATTTATTGAGTGAATAGACAGAAATTCAGAGCCATATTATAAAATAACTGCAGTTTTCAAAATCCTAAGCATGCTATAAAATAGACTCTAGACATGATGAAGCATATGCTAGTTGTGGGAGATTTACTGCCTAAATTCTGTAATGAACGGTCATTACTTTTAAATGTGTTCCCTCAAATAACAGAAGTTTGGAAAATTATTTGGTTTGAATGATCATTGTAAAAATTCTAGAAAATATGTAGTAATAGCTGACCTGAATATGTGAGGACTCTGTACAGACTTCTAAAAACTTAAAAAGAAAGATCTGGAGCCAATGAGACTGTGAGGTTTTTAATAAAAGCATCAGTTGTCTCATATGTAACATGGAATTAATCACATGTTTCTTGGCTGTGCATAATGACCATAGTGCTACTTATCTACAGGAGTTGAAAACTAGCAGGCCTCTTGGGGAGGCAATATATAAAAGAAATGTGGTCCTTACAGAGCAGAAGCATCCTAATTGGAATAAGTACCAGGAAATTGCCACATATACAAATATTGTTATTCTACTATTCAAAAGGTCACTGTTGCTGAAGGTTCAAATTTCTAGTGCGGGGGTTAAGAATTTAAGTCATGTGTCATCCGCAGCTATAGATCCACAACTGATGGCCTTCTCCCCTCCCATAGAAAAGAACAAGACACGAAGACTACTCTGAGAAGACAACAGGAAGGACGTTTGAATATATGAGAGATTCCTCAACTAAAGAAGATGTCAAGACCACTCAGAAAAAGTTTATTACAGAATCAGCTTAGGAACAATATTATGGTTTTTCAAAGGCACAGAAGGCAACATATTCAGGGACACATTCTTCCATGACTGGCCACTGGGAGAAGTCCGTCCCTGACCATCTGAGTACTTTAAGGGGACACTCTACTTTCATTGCTGTCACAATTTATGTGATAAAGTTCTTTTAAAAAATAGTTTTTTTTCCAATTAAATCCATGTGCATAAATAAATCATTACATTTATAAATTTGCTTTTACAGTATATTGGTTAGGACTGTAGACCCTGGAACCTATTTTCTTGATTGAATTTGAATCCTCACCAGTACTACTGTCTGACCTTAGGCAAGTTGCTAACATCCCCAGAGTTTCCTAATAGGTAACATGAGATTAATGTTATTACCTATAATACAGAATGGTGGTGACTAAATAATATATACAAGAACTGAGAACAGTGCCTAGAATATTTTAAATGCTTTCTATTTGATAGTGAAAATCTTTAATGATGTATATTTTAATAGGACTTTTTTTTTTAAGAGTTTATCCCTAAGCACTAAAAAATAGCATAAAGATGTCTTTGGTTTAAACACAACAGCTAATAGCATCATTATCTAAGGTTGATATTTAATCTTGATTTTTAATTTAATTTTACTATTATTTATGAAAAGTTCATATGAAATTAGTTTGAATTTAACATGCAGTAAATACAGAGTTTGAGTACTGCTTTTCAAATCATCCAAATAAGTTTATGCCTAATCAAATGGTAAAAAAACATTTATAGTAATTTTGAATATTGCATACAATGATTAAAATATATCAAAGTGAGGGTTTACTTAGAGCTAATTTATGCAATGTAGCCATAATACAGAGAGTAGTTGGTATCAGTTCTTTTGAAAACATATTTATTTTGTTTAGAACATTTTAATGTAATGATTTTGTACTATTGTACTATTTTCAGAACATAAAAAATAATTTAACTTCTTTTTTTTTACTGTTAAGAATCATTAAATGAGGAATTACAAACATTGTCCCAATATCACACTTACTTCAAAATAGATTATCATCACATTCTGAGTCATTGAATGCAAAACATTGTGTAAGAGAACATTAACAACTCACTGTGGATTGTGAGTAACCACTTATAAAGTGGTTAAGTTTTCCTGGATGCTCTTCATTAGGAGCTAGACCTCATCTTTTATATTTCTTGGTGTTGTTGATTTATTCTTCCCCTTTTAGTAGTCACTTTTTTTTTTCTCACCTCAGGAGTAGGTGTAATAATTAGCTCATTTAAAATAAATGTGATGGGCTGGGGATGTGGCTCAAGTGGTAGCGCGCTGGCCTGGCATGCTTGCAGCCCGGGTTCGATCCTCAGCACCACATACAAACAAAGATGTTGTGTCTGCTGAAAACTAAAAAATTAATATTAAAAAATTCTCTCTCTCTCTCTCTCTCTCTCTCTCTCTCTCTCTCTCTCTCTCTCTCTCTGGCTTTAAAACAATTTTTTAAAAAATAAATGTGATAACAAAGGATCAGTCACTATTGCTACTAAAATATAAGCCCCATAAATTCTTAGTGGTGAAAAAATTCTAGAAACTAGGAAAATCATCTTCAGTGTGTGCTTCCTGGAGTCATATGCTTTGAGGGTATTATATAAATAAAGCAATAAATGAGTTTGCCTTAACTTTTACAAGAAGACAGTTTCTACTCAAAAAAAATTTATGTCACCATAAATCATATTGGAGTATAATTTATTTCATCTCTTTTGTTTCTTAGCAAAACCTATTATGAAAGACATAATCAGTTTCATTTATAGTCACGATGGGAAATATGATCTTGAAAATTCTCCAATAAGAATGGCTTAAAAATCATGGCACTTCCTTGCTTCTCTTACTAAAGGAAACTGTTTTTCCCTCTAGAAAACTATTTTTCTCCTCAGCATTGTCACTTGAATATGGTTTGTCCCCCAAAACTTCAGGCAGTAGGTTAATCTCAATGCCATGTGCTAATTGTATTAAGAAAGTGGAAGCTGATTCCATTCATGATGCCAGAGATGAGTCATTGGAAAGTAATTAGGATTAAATAAAGTCATTGTGGTCAAGTTACCATGATTTTATTTTAGTGGCTTTATAAGAAAAGAGAGAGAGAGAATACACATACATGTGCAAGCTTGCCATCTCTTGCCATGTGATGTTCTGTGCCATCTCCCGAGTCTGTCAACAAGACCATTATCAGATACAGAATCTAGACCTTGCACCTCCAAAACACCTCCAAAATAACCTCTTCTGTTTTTTTTTTTTTTTATAAAGTAGGTTGCCTCAGGTATTCTGTTGTGATAATAGAAAATAGACTAGTGCATCCTCTCCCAGTTTTTATAAGAGAAAGTACTATCAAAACAATATGTATATGTATGTTCCAACTCTGACCCCTTCCTACTATGTGTATTGATAAAATTCTGCTCCAAGATACCATTATCTTTCTCCTAGACTGCTTCAATAAGCTTCCAACTTAGCCTTCCTCCCTCTATTTTTCTTTTTTTAAATAGTTCATTCAACAAGCAGAAACCAGATATGTGAAAAATATACGCAAGGTCATGTTCCTACTTTTCGGGCTTCCCATTAAAACTAGATGCACTTATTTCTGTGGTCTCTTCCTGGAATTCTTCCCTTAGGATTCTGATTAATTCCTTTATGTTCCTAATTAAATGTCACCTCCATAGAGAAGTCTCTCCTAAGCTCTCTAAGTAGAGCTCTTGTTCTTCCAAGACATTTTCTGTCCCTTCATCCTGGTCAATTTTCTTCATAGCATTTACCACTATCTGATACTATATTAGTTACATATCCATGTCTGTGCTCTTGTCCTCTGTGTATTACTATATATTTAGTATCTGCAGACATGTCTGACACATAATGGCATACAATAAACACTCCCTGAATGAAAGAATCACTGGTTTCAATATTGGACTGTTTTTGATTTTATGATCCAATATCATCTAGTATCATCTCCTTCCTTCCTGTTTTTGTGATCCTTCTTCAGTTTTTAGTCTTCAGCAAAAGTGGGCTCATTTTATTTCCTCTATTTCATCTCCTCTCCAATTACTGCCGTAACTCTAACAAATCTGACTGTGGATATACTGTGGTTAGCTTCTAAAGACAAATAAACATAGCTTCAGTTGTCTTTCTTGATAATTTGCTCTTTCCATGACCCATTAGGACATTTTTTTTAAAAAAATGAAGATACTTTCCACAGTTGTTGGTGATGTTCTTCCTCCTCCTCCCTTCCCCCTTTTCCTTCCTGGCCCCCTGCCAACCCACACCCCCTTCTTCTTGTTGTTCTTCTTTTCTGGGATTAAGTCTTCTGATTTTTATGTAGTCACGACCTCAAAGTGCATCTCTCATTAAGTACAAAATCTAGAAAGGGTATTAATGTTAGATTGTCTTTGTGAGTTTACACATGTGATGACAGAAATATAAGGTACTTTGTTTTTCTTTCAGATCTCCAACTAAAGACATGGATTCAGAAGAGAAGGAAATTGTGGTTTGGGTTTGCCAAGAAGAGAAGATTGTCTGTGGATTAACTAAACGCACCACCTCTGCTGATGTCATTCAGGCTCTGCTGGAGGAACATGAGACGGCATTTGGAGATAAACGATTTCTGCTGGGGAAGCCCAGTGACTACTGCATCATAGAGAAGTGGAGAGGCTCAGAAAGGGCTCTTCCTCCACTAACCAGAATCCTGAAGCTCTGGAAAGCATGGGGAGATGAGCAGCCTAATATGCAATTTGTTTTGGTTAAAGTTGATGCTTTTCTTCCCATTCCTTTGTGGAGGACAGCTGAGACAAAATTAGTGCAAAACACAGAGAAACTGTGGGAACTCAGCCCAGCAAATTACATGAAGACATTGCCACCAGACAAACAAAAAAGAATAGTCAGAAAAACTTTTCGGAAACTGGCTAAAATTAAGCAGGACACAGTTTCTCATGACCGAGAAAATATGGAGACATTAGTTCATCTGATTATCTCCCAGGATCATACTATTCACCAGCAAGTCCAGAGAATGAAAGAGCTGGATCTGGAAATTGAAAAGTGTGAAGCTAAGTTCCACCTTGATCGGGTAGAAAATGATGGAGAAAATTATGTTCAGAATGCGTATCTCATGCCCAGTTTCAGTGAAGTTGAGCAAAAGCTGGACTCGCCCTATGAGGAAAGCCAGATTCTGGAAGACCTGAGTGAAAGGGATGGAATTGTACAGCTGGAAGAACGACTGAAATATTACAGAGTGCTCATTGATAAGCTCTCTGCTGAAATAGAAAAGGAGGTAAAAAATGTTTGCATCGAAATAGGTGAAGATGCAGAAGGGGCAGCTGCTAGTGAACTGGAAAGCCCTAATTTAGAAAGTGTTAAGGGTGATCTGGAGAAAAGCATGAAAGCAGGTTTGAAAATCCACTCTCATTTGAGTGGCATCCAGAAAGAGATTAAATACAGTGACTCACTGCTCCAGATGAAAGCAAAAGAATATGAACTCCTAGCCAAGGAACTCGATTTGCTTCACGTTAGCAACAAAGATGGCTGCCAGTTAAAGGAAAACAGAGGGAAGGATTCTGAGGTTGCCAGCAGCAGTGGGGAGGCTCCTCCCTTTACTCAAAGGGCATTTAACACATATATTAATGACACAGACTCGGACACTGGCATCAGCTCCAACCACAGTCAGGACTCAGAAACAACTGTAGGAGATGTGTTGCTGCTGTCTACATAATTCAAATGGTTCTTTCTGACTTGCTTTAATACTGCTCATGTTTGTGGAAACTATTTTAAATATAACTACTAAAAATGAACAAATCATGTTAAGGTATTCAGTCATTAATACAAACTAGTGAGATTGTTTTTTTTGTTTTTGGTATAAGATTTCCAATGTACCTTTAATTATCATAGGTTCAAGCAGTGAACTATTTATTAGGAATGCAGCAGATCTAGCTGATTTAATGGGAATTATTTGATAACCTCCTATAGAAAGTGAATTATATAAATGCTAAAACAATTCTCAACATTACACAAAATATTGAAACTGTACGCATGAAGAAGTAAAATTAAAATGTGTTGTAATATCTTTTTCAACATTTTATAGTTAGAATGTTTAAATCTGTGAATTATATAACAGCTATCACGTTGTAACTGCATTCATTCAAATTTTAGTTCTTTTAATATTTAGATTTTACAGCATATCATGTCTGCCATTTCCTCTACCCTTCTATCTATTTAACCCTATGCAACAGGTGGCTCTTGGGACATGTGAAAGTCATGGCAGAGGATCAGAGCAGGTCTAGATGAGGCCAGGCCAAGCTCTGCATACAAACAGCGACTTTTCTAAAGAAACTTATACTAAGAGTTATACGTTGGCTTTTGCTGTCTGGTAATCTAGGTCTCATAATAAAACCAATGTTTTGTACGTGTTCATTCTTTGTGTGATGTATGTGTCAGAGAAGAAATCAAAGAGTCATAGTATTGTTTCTTTATTCTCTATTTACCTAAGTTGAAGCAATAAAGTTGAAGTGATAAAATTCAGTGTTCCTCAAATGGATAAAATAGTGTTCTGTATACCAAAATTATTAGCATTAGTCTCTGAACATAAAGAGGGAAACTCGAATGATAAAAAGACTTATTCTGGTATACTATCAACAAAATTGTCTTTGTAGTACTTTATCTAAGGTGCTTAAAAGAAACTAGGTATTTAAAAAAGCACTAGCGCCATCCCAAGCATTCTAGTAAAAATCCGTGAATTGAATGGATTTTTTAGGTTCTATCTTGACAGACAGTCATTAAGTGCCAGGCTACATTTGGTTGCCTGATTTTAATTAGAGATATATTTCTCCCTCCTGTCCTTCTTTCCTTCCTCACTTCTCTCCTGCTGCCTGCCTTTCTTCCTCCTTTCCTGATTCCATTCCTCCCTTCCTCCCTGACAGTGAACATGGGAGGTAATCATATGCAAAACAGTTTTATCGTTTTTTGTACTATTAACTGAGTCCTTCTGTAGTTTATTTTATTTTATTTTTTTTTAGCTGACACTTGCCCTACATGTCAGAGTATGTAAGTAGAAGTGTTATTTCACGTAGTTCTAATTTGTGGATACTGGTTAAGATTCCCATTGTTTCCCATTTCTTTCCTTTTATTCATTCTATTGTGCAGGCTTTAACTCAGTATTCTTTCCTTTTGTTCCCACTTTTAAATTTGAAAGAATTTGATTTTTAACAATTCTGTCGCTGAAATTCTCTTATCTTGTTCTTTCATTCCTTCCTCCCTCAGTTTTCCACCCAACTTTGAGAAATTATTTAGAATTTCCATAGTGTTACAATTTTCAGGAACATCTGTTATCATTTCTTGTACCAAGGCTTCTGAAGTTGGCTGACAAGATAGGAATTTAGGTTCCATGGAAATTGTGATAAACACTAAGTAATAATGCTAACATGGGCTTTTTTTTTAAAGAAATAATCAAATAAATCACCTTTGAAAGGAAACTTTACCTGTCTAGTAGCTATTAAATCATTAAACAAAATGTTAAGCTATTGACATATTCATTGTTCACTGCTAGAGATTAAATTCAGATCACTATAAGTGATAACCCCATTGTAAAGTTGTTTTCTTACAGTGAAAGTAATCCCTTTGGACTACTCTTGTGTTTAGTGAGAAAATAAAGGAACACTGCCTATCTTCTTATGTAATCTCACTAGTTACTTGAATTCAGAAGAGGTTCTGAAAAGAAATAAAACAGGAAAAATAATTTCATTTCAAAAACAGAATAACTTCTGCTTTTATATTGGTAAGTACAGTGATGCATTCTAAAGGTCAATTGTTCTATATTTTAGTGTAAACAATGTTTAAAACTCTTGGTAAAAGGCAGAATTATTGATTTTTCAATTCACTTTAGAATTTTGATTTGATCTTTAGTTATGTAAATACATTAGTGCTTTTGATCACTATATGTTAAACCATTAATGAGTTACCATGGTGAATTTCTAATGCAGAGTTATATACTCACATATTAATACAAAAAGAAATGCTAAAATACAATGCTCTCGTGTTTCTATTGAGGTATTCATTATTGAACCAAATAAGAATTAGAGTTACGAATACAGGATTTGATAAAATTTTAAGGCTTTTATTATCAATAGAGTCTTTAAAATATTTATAAATCCCTCAGTAACATGACAGGTTAAGTATGAAATGGCTATATACAGCTAGAAGAAGCAAACCAAACCCAACTACTTACTATACATTTTTATAACTAGACCTGGATTTTCACAGATGGTACCTTGCTTATCCTTCCATTGGGGATAACTTTTTATTTACTTTTTTTCTTCATTAACCATCTACTTAAATGTTTCCATTTTCTCAGTGCTTAAATATGCTCTTTTCTCTAAAACATTTTTTTGCATCCCACCAGTTATAGTCTCTTATCTCTGAACCCATGAATATTTTAGATGAACTTTTCATTTAGTTCAGCATTTATATTCTACCCTAGGTTATACTTATTTATGTTCTTATATCTAATTTCTCTTTCCCCACAGAATCCTTATCAAGCTACCTTATCATTTGCCTTGCTAACTTTGGTCTCTCCCACCAACCCCTTACTCAAATTTATAATTGAATCGCTAAATTTTTGATAGATGTGACATTTCATATCTGTATTTTTTTAACATGGTAAATGACTTGTGCATTTTATACATAAATATGCATTTCTACAGGCATAAAATATCAACAGGAATTCTACCTATAAATTTTGAGAAAAAGGCACAAAATTTTGTGGTTATATATTTTTTCAATGTGGCATAATTTTTAATTGACAATAAAAATTGTACGTTGTACTGTAATGTGAGGTTTTAATACATGTATAGACTGTGCAATGTTCAAAACAAAGTAAGCATTCAATTTTAATTTATTTTAATTCACAGAACTACTGATTTAAAACAACTGAAATATTATCTTTTTAAATAATTTTAATTGCAATTTATAGAATTTTTTTCAACATTTTGTACTTTTAAGAAAAATATGTAGAGTTGGGCTTGAAGTGATAGAAACACAAAAAAACTTTGAAGTATCCTAAATAAAATATAGATGTATATATATTTTATTTCTCATTATAAAGAATAAATCATCCCTCATTAGTGTGTAGAAGCTAATCTGTTAAATTTTTATTTTTATATTTATTTAAATATCTTCTGTATATAACAAAATATATTTCTGAGGCTACATTTTATCACTTTTCAAAATAGATTTATTGCTATCTATTTAAAATATGTTTTTCTAGTGACAAAATAATACTTTATAATTTTGATGTGATTTAAAAAAAAATTAGGCTATTTCTTTTCATATTGCCTGACTTGATTAATAAACATTATAGGACAAATAAAAATATATATCATTTCTTCAAGTTGTTACTGATCCAGAATAATAAAAGAAATAATTGTACCTTGTCACATGATATTTCTTTGGGGGTGTGTTAATTTGCTACATAAAAAATAAATTTGATGCAAAGTTTTAACTATATAATTGCTAAGCTCTCTCATACAATTCATTTTAAGATTATTATTTCATTATGGTATAAATATATAGCAAACAAGAAATAACAAAACTTAATAGGTTTCATACATGATTGTCCCATTCTATCATGAAAGAGTGTCATAGTACTAGGGATTAAACTCAGGGACACTCAACCACTGAGCCACTCCTCAGCCCTATTTTGTATTTTATTTAGAAATAGGGTCTCACTGAGTTGCTTAGCACTTTGCTTTTGCTGAGGCTGGACTTTGAACTCATGATCCTCCTGTTTCAGCTTCTGGAGCCACTGGGATTACAGGTGTGCATCACTGAGCCCAGCTGTCTGTAGTAGCTCTTATGTTGATTTTAATCATCCTTTTTTATTTTATTTTATTTTATTTTTGCTTTCTAGAATAAAATCACTTTAATGTGAAAATATATAATAAATAAAGGGCAAATCTACTAGAATTTATTTTGTCCTCTTTCTTACTTCTCAAAATAAGCCTCCAATTTTGACTGGTTTAAATAACTAATTCACTTAAGCCATAAAGAAATTCACTGCCTTTGTTTACTGTAGTCTTTTCCTCATGCTCTTCCTTCCTGTTCTGTTCTTAGTTGCTCTCTTTATATCAAAGCAGACATTTGGCATTTGCTTTTTAGGGCTTGGCTAGCTTCGCTTAGCATAATCTGCTCTAATGCCATCCATTTCCCTGCAAATTCTGATTTTGTCATTTCTTAGTGCTGCATAATACTCCATTGTGTATAGATGCCACATTTTTTTTTATCCATTCATCCATTGAGGGGCATCTAGGTTGGTTCCACAGTCTAGCTATTGTGAATTGCGCCGCTATAATCATTGATGCAGCCGTATCCCTATAGTGCGCTCTTTTAAGGTCCTCAGGGAATAGTCCGAGAAGTGCGATAGCTGGGTCAAATGGTGGATCCATTCCCAGCTTTCCCAGGAATCTCCATACTGCTTTCCAAATCGGCCTCACCATTTTGCAGCCCCACCAGCAGTGTACAAGTGTACCCAAGACGAATGGGGGGAGAGAAATGGAGAGAGAAGGGAAAGCATACGGAAATGGTAGGAGACCTTCAATGATACATAAAATTATAAGAGGTCATGAGGGGCAAGGGGAAGGGAAAAAAAAGGGAGAGAATTGAACAACAGCAGGGGAGGTAGAGAGGGAAGATGGGAGGGGAGGGGAGGGGAGCGGGGATAGTAGAGGATAGGAAAGGTAGCAGAATACAACAGTCACTAATATGACATTATGTAAAAATGTGAATATGTAACAGATGTGATTCTGCAATCTGTATTTGGGGTGAAAATGGGAGTTCAAATCACAATTTGAGTCAAATGTATGAAAGATGATATATCATGAGCTATGTAATGCTTTAAATAATCAATAAAAAAATTAAAAAAAAGAAATTCACTGCCTCATTCTATGAATGACCATGAAATTATTAAAATTGTACATAATGTCCATCAAAACAAATAGGAATAAGTTAACCCCATTTTTAGGCCAATATAGTCTCAATAGTGAAAACAAAATGAGCAACTCATTTTCTTAATGTAAATTTAATTTTTGTATTCAAAAATGGTTGGGATAGAGAATCATAATTTTTAAGTTTGTAATTGGTAGGTTCATGTCTGTTATGGTTTAGATATAAAGTGTCCTCCAAAAGCTCCTATATGAGATACTGCAAGAAAGTTTGGAGGTAAAATATTTTGGTTATGAGAGCCTTAATCTAATCAATACATTAATTCATTTGAATTAATTAGCTGGGTGGTAACTGTAGGAAGGTAGGATATAGCTGTAAGAGGTAGGTCCCTTCAGGGTTTATATTTTGTCTGTGGGAGCAGAGCTCACACTGTGCTTCCTGGTTGCTATGTTCTAAACTAAGTTCCTCCATCCCCTGCCACCATGATGTTCTGCCTCACCACAGGTGCCAAGAAATGGCGTCCACTATCTATGGACTGAAACATCTGACACCATAAGCCTCAACTAAAATTTCTTCTCTAAAATTGTTATTGCCAGGTCTTTTGGTCACAGCAGCAAAAAAGTTAACTAAAACAATATAAGAAAGTGAAAAAAAAAATCAGTGATTACCTTAATTTCAGTGATTATCATAATTTATTTAACTAGTTCTCTAAATGCCAACGGGGCATTTAGATGGTTTCCTATCTTTACCATTATACATAATGTTACCCTGTCAATGAATTTCTAAGATGATAGCTAGATTGCTTGATATAGAAATATTGGCTGAAATGGTGGGAAATGCATTTTTAATTTTAAGAAACATTGACAATTTCTATGAAAATAAGGAATTCAAATATTCTATTCTTATGTAGACATATCAGACACCTTTTATAGAAGGCAGCTATTACATTCTATACATTTATCTATATGCATATATGTATATATAGAGATATATTTATGTATATAATGACATATAAGTATTTACTTTTGGGTAAAACTCAAATTACATTAAAAAATGTGCATCACAAAAAGTACCTCTCTCTTCTGTGGCCTAGTTACCCAAGTTTCCTGGTTCAAGCATATCAAATGTTAATTATTATTTATGAATTTATGTATTTACATACATACATTTTTATCTTTTTTCACAAAGTGTTGCTGACTATAGAGACTGTCTGCTTCTTGCTCTTTTCACTTAACACTTGTCTCATTTTGATATGGGGCAGTTCTGGGGATGGTTCTCTGTTGTTCTATAGAGATTGCTTATTCTGTTTGATGGCAGCAGTTTCCTGCAGACCTATTGCATAAATTACCTAATTTATTTAACTAGTTCTCTAAATGTCAATGGGCATTTAGAGGATTTCCTATCTTTACTATTAAAAAATAATGTTACCCTGTCATTGAATTTCTAAGAGACTAAATTGCTAGATATAGAAATATTGGCTGAATTGGTGACAAATGCATTTTTAATTTTAAGAAACATTGACGATTACTATGGAAATTAATTTTCTGTGACCTAAGTTGAAAATGTACTCTTCATTTCCACTTTGTTTTGTTTACTTGTATATTTTAATGCAAACCAAATTTAAGTCATATAGTTGAATTAGTTGAATTTATGGATTAATAACTCATGATCCTTTTTGTTTTGTTTTTCAGTACTGGGGATGGAACCCAGGGGTGCTTTACTATTGAGTAACATCTTCAGGCCTTCATATTTTTTTTTTTTATGTTGAGACAGGGTCCTGTTAGATTGCTGAGTTTTGTTTCAAATTTGCAATGCTCCTGTCTCAGCCTCCCAAATCTCTGGGAGTACATTTTTTTTTTTTTGTCATTCTTGCAAAGGCTTTTACAGTATGTCATAAATAATCTTAAAAATAAATTTCTCCCCTGCTTTTTATAGTATATTTATTTTTAATTGCAAATTTTGCAACCATCTGAAATTAAATATTTTACAATGGTTAGAATAAAAGGAGAAAAATGGAGATAACTTATTTTTTTATATGATTAAAATTTATCCCACGTCATTTAGTGAATATGTTTATACCATTGTTTTAAAATGTCATCTATTTTGTGAACCAAATTCTGTTGCATGTTTTATCTGTGGCTGGGACTTCTGCATCATTATCTTGATTTGGCTGATCTGTATATTCATGTTCTAGCACTACATTGTCTCAATTGTTGTGAATTTATAATCCTTTTAATATTTAGAGTATTATAATTATTTATATATCCTTATTATTGTTTTTCAATATTTTTCTATTGCTCTTCTCTCTTTGATTTTGCAATATTTGCAATCATCTTGTGCAGATACAAAAATAATCTGTGGATACTCTAAATTGGAATCATTCTACATTTATAGCTACCTTTAGGGAGAACTGCCTCCTTTGATGCTGAGACTTATTATCTGAGAACCCTATATTATTTCTTTTGCACCAAGTTGTCTATTGTGTTTGTTCCTCAGTAGCATTTAAAGCTATTCCATATTTAGTTCTTGGACAAAACTATTAGAGTTTTGATTTTTAGGTTTTTTAACCTTTGGGGTTTCAGTCATAAATGAGGTTTTCTCTTCTTATTGGATGATTCAACTAGTTCACTCCTCTTACATGAGGCAATTCTCTGTTGATTGCCTGTTTTAATCCCATACATAAAACTACATTTGATAAGACCACAACTAGAGGGTAGCAAGAAGTTCTGGAAGTTTGGCACCATGCTAAAATGTACTGCCCTGGGGAAAATATCAGCAAATGGGAAAAATGGGATCATCTCTCTCTCTCTCTCTCTCTCTCTCTCTCTGTGTATATATATATATATATATATATACATATATATATATATGTATATATATGTATATATGTATATATATGTATATATGTATATATGTATATATACATATATATGACAAAGTTATTTTCAGTAAAATATATATGTATGTGTATATTTATTTATTTATTTATTTGATCCATTGAATTGATCAACTACACTGAATGTAAGGAATTTGGATTACTCTCTTTTACTTTCATACATACAGACTTTCTCCTTTATTATATTTAATGCACACCAGAGAAATAAACTGGAAAAAATAGAAAATTTTATGAAATTTTGAACAAACTATGTTTGTTTACCTCTGAAAAACACACCTTTTCCTGACAAAATAAAATAAGATCAAAGAAATTCTGCATGTAAAGAAGTCCTCTGTGTAGGATAGAATCTGTGAAGCATAACTAGTAATGTTGTAATAGCCACAAGATAGATGAAAATAGAATAGCTGTTAATATTGCATCATCTGTCAAGCTATAACATTAAATGGCTACAAAACGAATGTTTACATAAGAAAAAAAATTTAGTAGGAAAGTTTTTGCAATGCTAGCTTTTCTCATTAGTTGTAGAAATTTTACCACCCCTAGACCCCTTATACCATATGTCAATAACATCTTGTACCCCTCATGATCTGGGACAAACAAAAATGCCTTTTCTCACTCACTTCCCAAACATCCATTAGTAGCCAATAGTGTACATTTGCAATGATGAAATAGTAAATGGATGTTCAATTATTGCTAAAAGAAAATAGCACTTATATTTAAATAATAAAATTAATTAAAGAATCAATTAATAGGCTGTTACATTGAGTACAGAAGTACAGAACATTCCGCATAAAACAAAGTAATTTATATTATGGTAGGTCAAATCCAATAATAATTTAAGGGTATGGGACATAAATATGGGGATTAAGAATAAGTTAGGGTTTTAACAGAATAATTTTCACTATCTCTATTTGTGAGGAATTCAAGTAGTCTAATTATCCATTGACTTGATCAATTCTACTGAATATATTTACTAAATAATGAAACAATTATACCAATTTCAAGTACAACACAATGGAAAGCAATTTGAGAATACTGATACAGCTCACTGACCTTCAAATTCACAGCTTTTCATAAGTACTCCTATAGTTGGTAGTAAATAGCAAGAAAATATCACAACATTTGTGAAAACACATATACATGAAAGTACTTATCTTACCTTTAAAGATGATAGCAAGTTACAAACCCAGTACTAAAATGTTACTGATGGTTACTGGACCATACAACAAAGAAAAGTATTTTAAAATAAATGAATTTTAGTAGATTAAACGTGTTACAGAAAATAAAAACCACCATGGCAAGAAGCAAATCTATATGGAATTGGAAATGCATAATTGCTTACTCAGAAATTTTATATTAAAGTGATAATTTAGGACACAATATGTTCATTTTTCACCATAAATACTTCAAAACACAGACTCTTTATCATTTAAAAACAATGTGTTCTAGGTGAGGTGGTGCACACCTATGATCCCAGGAGCTCAGGAGGCTGAATTAGGAGGATACCAAGTTCAAAGCCAGACTCAGCAAAAGCAAGGTGGTAAGCGACTCAGTGAGACCCTGTCTCTAAATAAAATACAAAAAATGTGTAGGATATTTTATCCTTATGTGGAATACCCTACAAGTGATGAAGGAGGGAGTTAATACAATTCTGCTTCTCCCAACATTTTATATCTCATTTATTTCCAAATTAGTTAGGGTAGGCTTTAGGGGTGTTGCCATCACCCTTCACAGACAAGAGTTGTGGATGTGTTAGTAAGTGTTCCCAAGGTGACTAAGAGAGCTGGTTGGCTTGAAAAAAAATTAAAAGCCTCTAGAGTACTAAGCCAAAGGTCGTCAGGAAAAAAGAACATCATTTGTATTTCCAGGACAGAAAAGCTATCCTACAAAGGGAGATGGGAGAATATTAACCCGTTATTTATTTTATCTTTCCAGTGTCTAACAGAGATAAATACCTCATATTTGCCAATTAATGTTAATAAAATGAGACATGTAACCAGGGCACATAGAACAGTTTCTAGAACACAAAAGTTGTTCTCTAAATGTTGACTATTGTTATTGTAAATAATAAAAGTTAAACTTCTACCCATGTGTAAAGTATTGCTCACATATTGAATTCAGAATGAATACAACCTCTTTCCCTTCCTATTTTTTTTATAACATAACACACATACACAGGTACTCTTAGGTGTTCACTTTGAAATTAAGATTTTTCTATTCCACATTGCGATTTTAAAGCTTTTCATTTTTTTCTATTCTAAGTAGCATTTGCTAAACCCCAGGAAAGAGATGAAGAATATTTGGTAGCTTTTCAAAATTAAAACAGATTTTAAATTGTTCATTAGCATCAACTTTTCATATGTGAAGTCATTTCTACTTTAGTAAGTACAGATGACAAACATTGTGATTGTTAGTTATTTTTCTGTTTTTCAAGTTTAGCTCTTTGACCAAAAATCTAAATTATCTTTAGGAGAAAGAATCCAAGGTGGATGACAGAGCTATATATCTCTTGTTCATACCGCCATATACCAACCCTAAGATCATCTTACAAATGATTATAAAATACATAAATGTCAAATACTTTTGAGGAACAGCACTTTTATTTGGGATGCAGTTAATAATGTTCACTGGGATTTATCATTCAGAAGTAGGACAGATTAAGAAGAGCTCTGTCCTGAGTTAGAGATTTAAATTTTAGGTCAACCTGAGTCATAGTCTTTCTGAGGGAATTTCTAAACTAGTTTCCACAACAAACCACAAAGGGTCCCTGTTGGAAATAAAGATTCCTGAACTTCACCCTGGAGAATATGATTCAGGAAGTCTGGATTGCAGCCTTGGCTTCTGTGTTTTTAAATAGCCACACAATTGATTCTAAAGCAAAGACTAAAGAGTATGGCTTATTAATTCTAGCAGAGCTGGTGACTGAAGAATTTGCCACACTGAAATGAGTGATGTGACAAACAAGTATTCCCAAGGAGACTGAGAGAGTTCATTGGCTTGGGTGGAGGGGACAGAAAATTTTAGGGTCCTATGTCAAAGGTGACCTGGGAACAAAAACCTATTCAAAATTTCTCCAGAGTCTATGGATGGTCAAGGATAGAAAACTTGTTGCCTTTTTGTTAAATGCTGCTTAATCTAAGGTGACATTTTTAGATGAAATTAGGACATTGTGGGAACACCTGCTATCATGTGAGTACTACAAATATTTTTGTGTGCCTTATGCTTTTTTTCCTCAAGTACACCACTAAAATGAAAATAAACTGTATGAAAGAATTGTTTTTGTTGGCTCAAATTATATGTGACCTATTCTGCAAAAGAGCTAGGACAGATCCCTTCACAAACCTCAGTTCAAACATGGTTTCAGTCATTGCTATCTACGTGATTTAGTTAAATTATTCAACTACTTTGTGCTTGAATTTTCTCAATGGGAAAATTGAACTGATAATAAAATCTGACTTTTTGAAATGCTTAAAGAAAAGATATGTACCATGAAAAATAGCTGCCATCTCACTTGGTATACAGTGGGGTTTCGTTATTGAAGGAAAAAGGTTGTGAATTGAAAAATCAACAGAAATAAAGCTATGAGATGAAATATAGTACATGTCTTGTAAGCAATGCATGCACACTTTCTTAAAGGATAATTACATGCTTCTATTTGATGTGGATCAACAACTGAAAGTTTTGTAAGACCAAAAAAGCTACCATAAATGTGCACTATATTTAATCATTAAGGATTTACTTTGCAAAGAACAGACAATGTAACTAAAGTCAGTAGAAATTGCCAAGTATCTCAGAATAGATGAGAGAATTTTCAAAATCAAGAGAGGTTGGTGTGAATTATTTATGTGTCCTAAAAACTCTCTCTCTCAGGTACCAAATGACAATTTGTCAAAAATATCTGATATTTGTGCCGAATGCAGTGTCACACGCTTGTAATCCCAGCTGCATGGGGGGCTGAGACCGGAGGATTGCAAGCTCAAAGCCAGCCTCAACAAAAAATGAGGCACTAAGCAACTCAGTGAGACCCTGTCTCTAAATAAAATACATGATAGGACTGGGGATGTGGCTCAGTGGTTGAGTGTTCCTGAATTCAATTCCTAGTCCTCCCCCACCCCAAGAAAAATCTGAAATTTTCAGGAAAAAATAATTTCTTATAATATTTAACTTAATTCTGTTAAGAAATGAAGTTAGAAAAAAAAAGTACAGATTTTTTATATTCAATGTTTTTCTCAAAATAAAGAATTCACATTTATAAATATATATTAGGAAGGTCAGTATTTTATGTTCATATGAAGTAGTCATAAAAAATGTTCAAAAGTGAATGAGAGCAACACAATGATTCTTAACTAAAAGAGTTAGACCTTAACTTCTAATATAACATAGAAAAATAAAGTTACATAATTATTGGTTAAAAATACCATAGCATGTATCATTTCTTTTATTCCTTAAAAACTGCTTTGAGCAAGTCTGCATTATTATAAGCATAGTACTGTATATTTTACTGTTGCAATAACAGATAACTTCAAGTGACAGAATCAAGACCCCAGTTACAAACAGAGGCATACAAAATGTTTCAAAAGGTTTTTTCAGTATATAAATGTAGCTAGGAAAAAATTAATTGCTATGCAAAGGAATACTTTATAAAGGCAAAGGTAAAAATTTATCCAAATGCTTTATGATGGTTAGTTTAGGTACTTATGCAGAGTATAAGTACACTCATAGTAGAGAATGAAAATTTCTAAAGAAAGGAAGTTAAAATGGAAAAAAAGAAACTTTGTCAAAGATGAACAGATAATCCCATGATACGCACGGCCTCAGGAGGTGATGTTAAACACGTGATTCCCTGTGAGGAATTACCAGTGAATTTTGAGGTCTGACATTTGAATTGAATTTTTCCTTCTCTGAAATTCATTTACATGACTTTATCCTCAAATTTCATAGTATCTTTTCTGTGCTTAAGATTGTATTAATAATATTTTGGAGAATGAAGAAGATGATTCTATGTCTATCCACTAGAAAAAGTGGAGAAGAAAGAAACCCAAGGAAATAAAATGATGAGCAGAGAAACAAAAATAACATGGGAGAACCCAATGGATGGGTGAAGTGTTCAGTGTACTATAATCATTGTAAAATACTGTGTTCTGAAAAGTCAGTCCAAATGAATCAAAGACATAAATTAGACCAGAAACCTTGCAACTGCTGGAAGAAATTATAAGCTCAACACTTCATCATCTTGATATTGGCACCAACTTCCTCAAAAAGACCCCTACAGTGCAAGAAATACCACCAAGAATCAATAATTTGATTCTTGCCATCAAATTAGAAAGCTTCTGTTCAGCAAAGGAATGGCGAGTGTTAACAGAGAGAAAGGGAGAAAATTTTTGCTAGCTTCTTCTCTGACAGGGAGTTAATATCCAGAATATATAAAGAGCACTAACAATTTAACACCCCTCCAAAAAAATAATAACCCATTCAATAAATAGGCAAAGAACTAAACAGACATTTCTCAAAAGAAGAAACACAAATGGCCAACATATAAATGGAATATGTTCAACAACTCTAGCAATCATGAAAATGCAAATAAACACTATAATAAGATTTCATCACCCTTCAGTCAGAATGGCAATTATCAAGAACACAAACAATAATAAGTGCTGGTAAGGATGTGGTGAAGAATATACACTGATACATTGCTGGTGGAACTGTAGACTATTATAACCACTCTGGAAAGCACAAAGAAAATTCCTCAAAAAGCTAAGAATGCTTCTTCAGTTTTATTCTTCAGTTTTATTCAAAAGAACTAAAATCGGTGGGCTATAGTGATACAGCCACCTTAATGATTATAGCAGCACAATTCACAATAGACAAATTATGGAATCAGCTGAGATGCCCATCAATAGATAATAGATTAAGGAATTGTGGTATACATACACAATGGAGTTTTACTCAGCCATAAAGAAGAATGAAATTTTGGCATTTGCTGGTAAGTGGATGGAAATGGAAAGTACCATACTAAGTAAAATAAACCTGAGCAAGAAAATCAAGGGTCAAATGTTTTCCCCTATATGGAAGCTAGAACAAAATAAAGGAAAGGAGTGGAGGACTGAGCATCATAAAGACACACAGAAGATCACTGCAGTAGAATATGGAGATAGAGAGGCTGAAAGGAAGGATAATAAAGGAGGGGAAATGTGGAATGAATTTTTTTAAAATCATGCTATGTGTATATATAAATATACTACATGGGATTTCACAAATCAAAAATAAATCAATAGATGAGCAAAAGGAAGAGAGGAGAGGAGATAAAGGAAAATGTGGGGAGGGAAAGGGGTAATATGAACTGAAATCAAATTCCATTAATGTATGAATGAACCTGACTACTATGTGTAACTAGTATAAAAAATAAATAAAAATTTCTGGGTTGTGTATTCCTTTTTTTAGTGTATGGGGGTTATAACTGTCATATGAGCATACAAAATATTTAAGTCATTTGGTATAAATTTAATTCTACTGTTTCAGGGTAAAATATATGTATATGTATATACAAAAGTTACTTAGTTTCTCTTGTTGTATCCTTATTTTTATGCTGCTACAGAATGTTCTGTGCAATATGCCTATTACTGGTGAATACACATTGTTTCATAAGAATCTTATGAAAAAGTTAAAATGAATACAAACTTTAGTCTTAAATAAATATATAAAAATTAGACTCCAAAAAAGTATTAAACCAATGTTTTTAAAAATATGTTTGTCTTCAACACCAAATACAAACAAAATATATTGCTACTGTTTGTAAACAGAGCTTTCAAACACACCCCAGAATATTCTTTTCTCAAAGAACATTTGTCTTATCTCAGTGAAGTAACTTGTTATTTGTTTGAACATGGTTTGGAACACTACAAAACACTAATATTTTCCAAGTCTTTGTGATTCTGGATACTATAAAGCAATACCTGTAGATTGGTATCACATAGAGGCATATTTGTTAAAGCCTTGGCAAACAAAGTGAGGATGTAAATTTAAGTTAACAAAACTCTCCCAATGTGATTTCAAACAAGACAAATGAAAACTTTCCAAAGAAACCTAATAGAGGAAAATAAACATGTAACAAAAAGGACAGAAGCATTGAATTTCCCTGACATTTAATAATCCTAGGAAATATTGGGGAGATACATTTATTCCCTAAAGTACATAAGAGTAGGACTTCAAGTGTTTTTATTTGACTATCAGAATGAAAGATAATTCCAGAAGGCCAGAGAAGATGGGGATAGTCAAGTTATTCAAAGTAAGGCAAAACAATTTTAGAAAGACACATGTGACATTTAAATCAAGATGCACTTTATAAATGAATTCTGACATATTAATTAGGTTACCTACAATATTTAAGAATATTTATTGAAAATTTTCAAATTATATATACATAATTATCATGGACATTTGTTCATCTTCCTCTGATATTACTTCAGTTCTATTGAGCTGGATTGGAGATAATTTGTGATTAAGCTTTGACATGGAAGGAGTTACATTTTGGATAAAGTATAGTTGGAAAAAAATAAAACAGACGTGACTTTTATCATATTTCAGTTTTGAAAAGATTATTTTAGCAATCAACATGCTGGCGATTCAGATGATAAAATTCCCATTCATATTGTTAATTGATCATTTTTGGCAAATTAGGTTTAGCAGTGTTTATTTAAACAAAGAAAGGATTCATGAATTAAAGGACACCATGCACAGGCAAAGAAAGCACCCCCTAGCTCTGTAGAGACAAGCAGTGTTTATACAGTAAAAGAGTTGACACACAGAAACATCCTGATTCCTTACAGTTCAAGATTTGCCTTATTTAGACACTTAGCAGTTTCCTGTCTGTGATTGGTTGAAAGCTGGCTACTGTAATTGGCTAAATCGTAGTTACTGGTTACAAGATTATACTCTCGAAATAGATTTCAGTTTATTTACAAATAATATTAGGTTACAGTCTGCTACATAGAGAGACAGATTTAGGCCAAATTTAATTTACTATAACAGTAGGAATATTATTACATGGCTATTATGTCCCACATTAAATATGAATGCAACGATTGAAAAATGAAGAGTTTCTAAATTAAAAGATAAAACTCTGTTCATCTTGAACTTAAAATATTTCCAATGTTTCATGCAACACAAACAAATAAATAAGAAACTTCCCATATATGATAATAAAACTAGAGTGTGATTTAGGAGTTGAATACTCAAAGCCTTGATGCAATGATGTGTCATTCCAAATAGCCTTTGTGTTTTGTGAAGGCCTCCATCACCCTGGAATCACAGTGGAAACCTGCCCTATCAGTCTCCATCTCCATGTCATTGCACTAAATACAGCCATCAGCTATGCTCACGGGTGGTCACTGCGTTAAGCTTTACCCTACTATCTTACATTCATAATTAGAGGCCATGCTTATAGTATTCATCATTCCTTGTAGATACAAATTAAATGAGGCTTGAAGAGTGTATGTTTTCTCCATGCTGAGTAATGAGTTTTTATGCATAATGCCAGGGGAATTTCTGTAGATGGCTTGAACAAGAATATACAAGTCAGAGGAAAAAAGAAAAAAAAAAGATTAGTTATAGCTTTCCCAGGCAATCAGGCTCAGATGTTACATATGTAAATCACCCAGGCTCTGCTGCTTTATCCTCCTTTTGCCTGTATTTTGGGAGAATTGTTAACCAGATATTAGTTATCCAAATTGGAGGCCCCCAGAATCTTCTTAGACTCCTCACTCTATGGTATTCCCTCATTCCGTGTCATAGGGCCCCTTAAACCTTGACATCTGGGTATTTGCCCCCCAAAATCTTGTCTTTTTTTTTAAATTATAACCTTTTCCACTTGAATCTGGGAGAAATTTAAGAATTCATGCAGTTCAAATCTCTCAAATTACAAGAGTAGAAATAATTGCACACAGCTTAAGTTTTATAGGTAGATAATAGTAGAATTGTTATTAAGATTTCAATCCCTGAACTCCCAATAGAGTGTTTTTATCTCTCTTTCCACATTTAATTTCTAGAAAATTAGATTCTCACAGTGTAGGTACTACTGGATCCCTTGCTGGCCCAATTCTGAAATAAACAAACAAATAAATAAATAAATAAATAAAATTCCCTACTCAGATGCAGCTTTAATTATAATATTTTTCTTAGTATTGTTTTCTTATTTGGGGTCAGGGGGAAGACAAGCAAACAGAAATGATAGAAAAGTATCTTGTAACTTCAGAAGCACCTAAACCAGGAACTGAGTCCTTCCATAATTCATACACTATCCAGAGAATTTACTAATGAAAATGTGGGGTGTCATGTTTATCTTTGTATATCTGTGTTTCCTGTCACCTTCACTAGAAATATGGCAATAATTGACAAGTATTTAATAAATGTTGACTGAGTTTATATTACATCAGTCATTTTGTAACCAGTAGCACAATTAGGAAATATGTACCTTCCACCTTCCTGAACAGTTCACATTTTTCTGTGTATTTGCTACAAGAAAATCAGCAGCTGTTTTTAAAAGAGCAAAAGAGGAATAGTTTTTGAATGTTTTATGTATTGGGTTTCATTTATATAAACATAATTTCATTTAACTTTAATTTTTAAATGTTTCATTGTTGTCTGTTCTTGTATCACAGATAATATATCTCAGTATGGGTCACCCATGATTTATAAGCTCCTAACATGAATGTATCACATTTAAATAAGTAGGTTCCTTAGTTAAGAGTTTTTATTATCATAGTGTTTCCTCAGTGATTACATTATTCACTCCAAGCTTAATGATGGCAATGGTAGAAGAACCCTCTCTCTGGAACCATATCAAGAAAATTATCTCATTCATTCATTTGATCAATAAATGTTTGTTGCTAGAGGCTTTTAAGTTGTCGGTTATTAAATATTTGAGAAGGGAGTGATACAGCCATGTTCCAGAGGTCCTCTGTGAAGCCTCCCTATGCAGCATGAGTCACACTGTGGAGTCAGCCTGCCTGTTTCCCTCATCCTGTCCTTTCTGCCACTCCCAAGGGACACCATAGGAGCATTCATGCAGGGTGAAATCTCCAAACCTATTTGTTTATTCAGGTTGTCCCATTAGAACTCATTATAGTAGATAATTAAAAGTTGACTGTACTCTAATTATGATAGAGACATCTTGGGATTTAGTCTGAAAGTTAAAGCATACAACTCTAGGGATGGGTGAAGAGAACTTGGATAAGCCTGAACTTCAGGTAGTTCATTCAGCAGAGAAGGGAGGGGAGGAGAATAGATAATAGCATGTAAACTAAATGATAGGAGAACAAAAAAGTCATAACTAACAAGAGATTATTAGTGGCAGTAGCAGTTGGCTATGGGGCCTCCACTGCCCCTATCACTTGCTGCTTTTCTTTTCATATTAATATATCCTATTGGATGTGAAAATAGCAAAATCTCTTTTACAAGTTAAGATGTTCAAACACTGGTTTGATAGCAAACTTCCAGCAGAGTGTAGACTACAAGACAAATTTCTCCTGTTTCAATGGGAAGCCAATCACTTTGTACAAAGGAAACTTCCATTACCTGTGTTGATCAAGAGTCTAAACCTCCCCCAAAACTTCAAATCAACATGACTTGCAGATTTTGCTGGTAGCTTCCATGAAAATATTATGAAAATTCTGACTCCAACAGCTACATGACACAGGAACAATCCGTGTTTTTCCAAACTGGAGAATAAAAATACTCTACTTCCTTGGATTTAGCCATAATCTTTGGTGGGTTTGAAAAATACTATTTTACCTGAGACTGTGGTAAATTTTCTGCAAGACTTTTAGCTTTGGTACCCTAGGAATACGCACAATAATAGATTCTTATAAAAAAATGGAATCAGTTACCTTGGACCAGAAGATGGTTCTTTGTACATTTAGAGGAGATTGTGTACTTCAAAGAGAAACAACAATTAGAAAAAGTTCTTTGTCCAGTAAAATAGATATAGTATGAGAGACATATTTGTATGTTTCTAATAAACAATACCTGACCTTTGCATGCTTTTTTTTACCCCCCAAAAGCTTAAAACAAGAGATTATTTTGATAACACTTATCTTCCAAAACGCTAAGTTTTAAATCACAACCAAAAACAAATAAAAAATGAAAGCACAGATATTTCAATTTCAAGTTAACTGAACATAATTAGCATGCACCACCATGAAAGGTAGAATCACATGGTATTTTTCATTTTGATGTTTAAACATAAGCTGTGGGCCTAGGTTGACATGGGACAATCTTATCTCATTGGCTATTTTTAGAGAAACACAAGAGATTTTCTTGTTGATGTTTTTTAAAAGCAAAATAAAACAAAACACTGGAAAAATAAAAGGAAATTGCAACAGTAAATTGAACATTCTAAATCTGGGAAAAACACATTGGTACAATATGAAAAACACATTGGCACAATATGTACATATAATGATAATCTGACCTTATTATTATTATTGCCATTAATTAATGTTTTTGCATTGCTGGGGATAAAACATAAAATTGTATATATGCTAGGCAAGTGATCTATCACTGTCTACATTCCTATGATGTCACCTTAAGTGGAGTACTGCTTTGAAGCTTTCCAAACTTTCAAAAGGCTTCCTCCAATCATGATATCATAACAATAACTCATATGAAACACAGTTAAAGACAATTTTCTTACATTTTACAGGCACAACAGATTTCTTTTTTTTTTTTACCCCCCAAGAACTTCCATATGTTTAACATTATAGGCATGAAAAAAAAAATTCTCTGCTTTCCTATACTATGCATGCATTTTAATTTTCAAAAATCATTTAATTGTCCATTTTTTCATTGATTTATTTTTCCTTTCTTTGTTTTGCATTCTCTTTTCAAATACTAAGAGTTACATGTCTTTTTTTTACTTTCAATTTCTGCCACAAATTAGAAGCACCCATAAAATCCTTCACAATTTAGACTTGCAAGATTTTGGTTTTTATTTTAGTAGAGATTTCATAATTTACTTAGTAACATGAAATCAACAAATATTTGATAAGCCTGCAATGAATATAATACATGTTAAGTACACTGGTAGACACAAAAGAAGTATGATTCAAGACAGGAATGCATTCTCTAAGAGCTTATTGAAGAGGCAAGACAAACAACCATAAAAGAGCTGAGTGATGATAATAAAATGTAACGTGATAGAAATTTAAGGAAGCCTTCATGAAAGCAAGAATCAATTAGGAAAGGAATCTAATATTATTTAGCTAAGGATTTTGCAATCATTATCTCATTTCAATTTCACAACTACGAGAGATTATCATCTCAACTTTTTAGATTAAAACAAACAAAAAATTGAGGCCAAAAGAGAATCATCAAAAGTTCCATGACAATACAACTACATTTTAAACTTAATTCATAATGTTAAAGAGCTTATTTTGGACTTTGAGTGTCTTGGGGAGTTAGATTTAGAGAAAAAAAAATGACCATAAAGGAATACAAAGATGAATGAAGGGGCAAAAAATTGAGAAGCCTAGTTTGGGTAAACAGATTTGGGAAAGGTGAAAAAGAAAAGGTCCGTGAACTTGAATTTAATTTGATTAGGCAATAAAATGATCAAATTGTTTTCTGAGAATGTTATTCTGAAGAATTTACTGAGTGGATGATATTGCCAAAGTCTAACTGGGACTCAATGAGGATTTTTAAAAAGTGGTGACAGTTGGAATTAGAGAGAGATGTGAGAGACTTTCTGCACAATTATGTGTAGAAAATTATTTGAAAATTCGCATGATAGTAGAACTATAAAAAAAGACCAAAAATAGCTGTGCATGGTGGCACGTGCCTGTAATCTCAGTGGCTTGGGAGACTGAGCCAGCCTTAGCAAAAGCGAGGTGCTAAGCAACTCAGTGAGACCCTGTCTTTATTTTTAAATTTTTTTTTTCCTGGATATCAAATTCTGGGTTGACAATTCTTTTGTTTCAGCACTTGAAAAATATTATCCTACTTCCTTCTGACTTCTGTGGTTTCTTCTGAGAAATCTGCTGTCATTTTAATTGTTTTTCCACAAGTAAAGTGGCTGCTTTCAAGATTTTTTTCTTTGTCTTAGTTTTCTGATATTAAATTATTATGTTTATGGGGGTGGAATTTTTTATTTTTATCCTCTTTTAGATTTTCTCAGATTCCTGAATCTGTAGGTTTATGTTTCTTGCCAAATTTGGGAAGTTTTCTGCCTTAAAAAAAAAAAAAAACAAAACACAACACAACAACAACAACAACAAAAAAAACCTGTATTCTTTAGGCCCATTCTCTTTCTTTTGTCCTGGTATTTCAATGACACAAATTTAGTTTCCTGCGATTTTGTTCTTTTTTAAAGTTTATTTTCTTTCTGTTTTTCAGATTGAGACCCTGTCTTGAAATTTAAAAAAAATATATATATATAAATATATATATATATAAAATAGGGCTTAGGTTATAGCTCAGTGGTTTCGTGCCCCTGAGTTCAATCCCCAATACAACCCTCCCCACCAAAAAAAAAAAAAAAAAATTGACCAAAAATATAAAATTGTAAATTGATTTAGACTTTATATAATTAAGAACAGATAAGAAATTAAAAACTATAATTTACCAATGTCGGGGCCTTGTTAAAAAGGATAAAGCAGTTGTTAATTAAGAGAAAATCCACCAGCAGCAGCCTTGGGCCTTGTCTGTTCAATAAGAATTTTAAAAGATGGTTACAATCCCAGTATCTAGGCTACACTCAGCCCAATTAAGTCCGAATCATTGGAGGTAGATCTAGTCATCGATAGTTTTTAATTCTTCCCAGCTCACAGCCAAGGAGAGGCAGAACTGCCATGGAGGATGTGATTTGAAGTCATGGATACAGATGGGTGAGATCACCACTTGGTGGGGTCAATAAATAGACATAATAAGTGCTGAGTTAGCAAAGCAGACAGAGATGAGGCCCCAGATAGGTAGGGAAAACTGGATACTGCAAGATCTTAAAGGCCAAACAAGAACAATAAAATAAGAAGTCACTTAGGAAAGGATACTCAATGGGCCTACTGTTCACACACAATTTGTATGAGGACTGAAAGAAGGTTTCAGGTGTGCTGATAAGTAAATTAACTGTTGAGGAAAGAATCACTTTCAGGAATGTGGCAAAGATCATATTGCCATGGATTGAGAATTAGTTCATGTGAACTAGTCTTTGGAAAAGAAGTGGTCTGGGAGTGGGGAAGAAAGAAAACCAAGGAGTTAGGTATTTTATGTTATGATAAACCTGTGAACAGTTTAAGATGAAGGAAAAAAAAAAGATCAGATGTTCAGAAAGGTTGGAGATGTATATAAAAGGAAAAGTTGATGAAAAAAACCCTGGGGAATGTAAGAAACAATAAGATGCAAAATGCAGGCAAATGATTAGCCCTGACAATAGAGAAGCTTGGTTCTTGGAAAATTAGGATTCTCTGAAATTTAGAAGACAAGATTATTATTGTTTCAAAGTAGGATAAGCACTTTCAGGAAATTCAAGAAGACATAAGTTTATGTGCAAAGTTTGGTAATGTTATCAACAGCACACACAGAGATTTCATAGTAGCAGGGGGCCTTGGTGAAGATTCATGAGAAGAATTTATGATAAACTCATTAGCATAGTTTTGACATACCTTTCAATAAGGCTCTGTGCTTAGTGAAGTTGGGCATAGGATAACTGTGAAATAAGATTTCTGTTTGAATAACAAGTGTTTAGAAACTGACAAGGAAAATAGGAAATAGAGGAAAATCTACAGACCATAAAATTCTATAGATTCTGAAGTATTCCATAGCAGTATTAAGCATATTATAAAAATGCTCAAGCCTGGAGATTCAATTGGTTATATTGATTAAAGAAATCCAAAGTAGAGAAAAGAAGAAAGTGCACAGAAATACTGAGATGTGAAATAATTGGGAATTGCTCTTTAAGTAAAGAAGGAAAAGACATAGGATAGAAAAAATGATAAAAGAGAAAAATTCCAAGTTTATGATTAATAAATACAGGCCAAAATACTGTAGGGACTAATAATTAGGGGGAGGATAGGCCACTGGGCTTAAAAGTTTAAAGGCATATGTGGCTATGATGTTAGAAAATCTACAGAAGACTTAATGTGATCTACATAGAATCTACTGCAAGAAACAGCTGGCTAAGCATTCAAGAAAAATATTTTTTTTATATATTTTTATACAAGCATGTGCCAAGAATTTCTCATTTAAATACTAGTCATGTCTTTCATGGCCGAAAATTTCCAAAATGTCATTCTTTTCTCTGACATTAGATATTGACAATGCACATTAATATTAACATATTAAAAGATTTAAGAATATCTCATGTAAGAACACTACTCTAATTTGGATCTTGAATGTCTCCCAAAGGCCTATGTGTTAAAGGCTTGAAACCCAGTCTGTGACACTGCTGGGTTATGGTGGAACTTTTAAAAAGTGGAATCTTCTGGAAGGAAGTTGGGTCTTTGGAGGCATGCCTGGAAGATGATATTGGAAATCCAGTCACTCTTCTTCCTCCTTTCACTCCCCAGCAACCATGAAGTGACTAATCTCTTTCACCATGTGCTTCTGCCATGATTTACAATCTCACCACAGATCCAATGCAACAGGGACAAGTAACCATCAAATAAAACCTCTGAAACCATGAATCAAAGTAAATCTCTCATGTTTATAAGCTGATTATCTCAAGCATTTTGTCATAGAGATGGAAAGCTGACTAACACAAGCTCATACACACAAGATAATGATAAAAACCAATAACACCTGCTTCACTGAACATAAAAATGTTCAAATTTGTTATTGAACTTCCTTTTCTTCTGTTACATGTAGAAATATCCACCAAAATAGAATTTCATGAGCTATTTTGGGTTATAGTTCAAATTAAATTGTAGGTTCAGCCATTATTTTTTCAGATTAAGAAACTAGTCTAGAATTTTTTTCTGGCCTTATTTACTTTTGACTTTATATAAATTGAAGCATGTATTTGTTTACTATCAAAAACTAAACATACAATAATCAGATTTCAAAAAAATGAGAGAATAATTGTTATGTAATGCTTACCTTGAAACATTTATAGATAAAAGCATGATAAAGATTACTACAGTAACAAGAATTTAGGAAAAGATTGTTAATAGTGCCATTAACTGTACACTTCTTCTATGCAACACCCCCATACAAGATATGATGCCTGTATATGTATAGATTTATATAAATATATAGCAAAACAATCTAAAAATTATATATAATTAATAGAGGTATTCTACATAGAAACTTACTTTAATTTTTTATTTGGTTTTTTTATATGTTCTAAGTTTTGTATTGTTAAAGAAATTAAATGAAACATCATTAGATTCAGTTAGCGCTAACACTTTGCATTCCTCTGTATTCTACTTAGATGCTTTAAATTTTAATGTGCCAAATTTATTCCCCCCCCTTTTTTTTTTAATTAAAGCCCTGTGGATTAAACCCAGGGCTTTACATGTGCTAAGCAAGTGCTTCACCACTGGGAACATCCTCAGTCCTTTTTGAAATTTTATTTCAAGATAAGATCTAAGTTGCCAAGTCTGGCTTCAGACTCGTGATCTTTTGCCTCCGTTTCTTTTCTTCCTTTTTTTTTTTTATTGGTATTGAGGATTAAACTCAGGGACACTCAACCAATGAACCACATCCCCAGCCCTATTTTTTGTATTTTATTTAGAGACAGGTTTACATAGGGCCTCATCATTTCTGAGGCTGACCTTGAACTCAAGATCCTCCTCAACCCACTGGGATTATAGGCATGAACCACCAAGCCCAACCCCCAGCTTTTTTAAGCTGCTGAGTTTACAGGCATATGCCACCATACCCAGTTCAAAGTTTATCTTCTAACTCTATAATTATCTTATATATTTGCAATACTTAAAAAAATCATTTTGATCACATGTTCAATGGATGCCAAGGAAAGTTCAGTTCTGGTTTTAAAAGACTGACTCATGTGCTCATATGTAATTAAGAATAGACAACTGGAATAGAAATATGATTCTGCTGCATATGTAAGCCCACACCTGGATTGAGAGGCAAGTTAGTTGTTATCTATAAAATTGTGATGTGAAAATTCTGGAGATATGTTGAAAATGTTATTATAATTGAGTTTGGGAAAAACAAAATCTCATATGCAAAGGTGTTCCATGGATATTAAAACAATATGGGAAGTAAATATACATTTCAGATCAGTAAAAAAAAAACAAATAAGATTAAAGTTTCTTAAAAAAAAGATAATTGGAAATCAGGTATTCTTCTAGGTTAAGCCATATTAGAATTATTGCTATTAAAACATTTTTCAATTTTTAAAACTGCTATTTCATTTAGCTTAAACTAACAGTTGACCATGAAAAAAATGAGGAAATTAATCATTTCTAGTAAAATATATCTGCTGAATTTAAGGTTAGTTCTTGTGTTGAAAGTAACATGAAGGAGTACAAGAAGCATTTTTGTTGTTCAGGAATACATAAATCATTGTTTTTCTTATTTCCTTATATTTACTGGTAAGGAGTTCCAAGAATAAATAATGGATAGTTTTGAGTTACATTATATTGAAGATACATAATTAAGTTTCAGGTTGTAGTTAGAGACATATTACTAAGTGGTAGGAGAAAGAAATTTAGTATTTTTATTTCACTAATCTAAAAAAAAAGGAATAATTCAGGCCAGGTTTACAATAAACATTCGGTTATAGAGAAATTTAATTAATTCACCGATAGCAGAAAATGGCATAATAAACACTCGCTTTCCAAGATGAAACTGCCTTGTATTTGAGTTCATGACCAAGGTAACTCTGCTTGATGTACAAACACAAGAGTGGGATCCAAAATAGCATAAGTTATACTCTATGTATGTATAATTTGCTAAAATACATTCTACTGTCATGTATAACTAAAAAGAACAAATTAAAAAATTTGGTATTGTTTCTTTGGAATACAAAGTTTTAGCTAAATAAAAGAGGAAAGGTTCGAATATCGCTGTGGGGAAAATTTTTTGAGTACATCAAAGAAAAATAATATGAGTCATATGGAGAGAAAAAATAAGGGTCATAAAATTAGTGAGAGATTATGTGGGCAAAGAATTATCTAAGAGATGTGCCAAAACAAAAATAAATAGAATAAACTGTCAAAAAAGGTCCCAAGAGACATAGGAAACGGAAAGTTTTACAGAAAAGTAGCTTCTTTTAGAAACAATAAAATAGAACATGTGGAAACCAATGGAGTACAATAAAAAAAATCATGTTTGAACTTTAGATATAATTTACAATAGGATTTTTTTATACCATCTCCTTACATTGATAAAAGAAAAAGCTTTAGAAATTTTTGATAGCTCAGATCTGGGTGATGATTCCTTTGAGAGTTAAGAACATTTTATTTTAGAAGAAACTATATTTTCCTAATAAAATTCTACACAATCAAAAATAAGTAAATAAAAAAGTCTTTAGAAAACATCAGAGGGGTCGGGGATTTAGCTAAGTGGCAGAGCACTTGCCTAGCATGCACAATGTCCTGGGTTCAGTCCTCAACCATGGGAAAAAAAATAAAAATAAAAAACAGAAACTGAGAAAATCAGAAAAAAATATTTCAAGTTCTATGTACATATAAATTCATAACCAATATTAGTTATCTGTTGTGTATAACGAATAATCAAAAATTTAGCAGCATAAAAGTAATATGAATTTATTTTTCCCCAGCTTTTGTGAATCAGGAACCCAGAAACAGCTTACCTGAGTTTCCTACTTCAGAAGCTCTCACAAGGGTATAATCAAGATGTTGGCTAGGGCTAGAGTCCCACCTGAAGTTTCATATTGAAAGAATACTTTCTCAAGGTCACCAAACTAGAAGAAATATAAATATACTCATATTTACTTTATTTAAAATAAAGCCCACAATGTTTGAAATGAAAATGATTAATGACAATAGTTTTAAACAATTATATTTGATTGCTACAGTGCAAATCATAAATGCCACTATTCCATTTACTTTTTCCTCGTAGATATCTATTCTCTCATGAAGTAACTATTTTTGAGAGACTATGTATTTCTGAGGACATTACAGTGAAGAAAATATTGTCCCTGTCCTCATATAGCGGATATCATAGTGAATGGCAATAGAATATAAACAGAATACTCAGTGTGTTAGATGGTGGTGTTTACTATGAGAAAGCAAAGAATTTTACAGGAGTGTGGCCAAATTTATATAAGATACTTGAAGGAAGCAAATTAGCAAGTTGTGCAGATAATAGGGCACAGAACATTTCAAACTGAGGGAGAAAGTACATGTTATGGTTTGGAGATGAGTAGTCCCTCAAAGCTCCTGTGTTAGAAGTGAAATCATTAGATAGGAGTGCTGTAAACTAATCCACTTGCTGAACTAATAATTTGAAAGGACTAGTGTACTAGTGATAACTGTAGACAGGTGGGAAATGATGAAGAATGTGGGTTACTGAGCGTGTGCCCTTGGGGATGATATCTTGTCCTGTGTCTCCTCCCCATCCCCTCTCTTTCCTCTCTGCTTCCTAGCAACAATGAGGTGAGTACTTTGAGTACTTCTCCTCCACCTCACCCTTTGGCGTGGATTTTTTGTCTTACTAGGTCCCAGAGCAATGAAGTCAGCTGACCATGGACTGAACCCTGAACCATGCCCAAAATGAACTTTTCTAAGTTGCTCTTGTGAGGGATGAAAAGCTAGATAAATGATGCATAAACTGAACTGTAGGCAAAATGTGCTTGCACAACAGTAAGGAAGAGAGGGTAGCTGGAAAAATGCTAAAAGGACTTGGTGATTGACAGGCAGAGAGGAAACTTCAGGCTAGATTGCATAAACCTGAAAGATCATCCTCAGGGCTACCACTTCTCTGAATAAGCTAGGAAGACATAAGAGACAAGAAATCTAAATGTCAATGGGATGCCTCTGGAAAATGTGATTGTTGGAGGTGGGGTGAATAGGACAGTAAAACACAAAGTTTTTTTTTTTTTATTAGTTGCTCAAGACAATACAATGATCTTGACATATCACACATTTGATTCAAATGGGGTATGAATTCTTATTTTTCCACGTGTACAGGTTGCAGGATCACATAGGTTATACAGCCACATTTATACATACAGCAATACTAGTGTCTGTTGTATTCTGCTGCCCTTCCTATCCCCCCTCCACTCCCCTCCCCTCCCATCACCTCTCTCTACCTAATCTACTGTGACACATTTCTCTCTCTCTTTTTTTTTCCTTCCCCCTCACACCATCGTATATGTAATTTTGTATAACAGTGAGGGTTTCCTTCCATCTTCTGTGCAATTCCCCTTCTCCTTCCCATTCCCACCCACCTCTCCTCCCTGTTTAGTGGTAATCTTCTTCTCATGCTCTTCCTCCCTACTCTGTTTTGAGTCACCCCCCTTATATCAAAGAAGACATTCGGCATTTGTTTTTTAGGGATTGGCTAACTTCATTTAGCATAATCTGCTCTAATGCCATCCATTTCCCTGCAAATGCCATGATTTTGTTAACTTTTATTGCTGAGTAATATTCCATTGTGTATAAATGCCAAGTTTTTTATCCATTCATCTATTGAAGGGCATCTAGGTTGGTTCCACAGTCTAGCTATTGTGAATTGTGCTGCTATGAACATTGATGTAGCTGTGTCCCTGTAGTATGCTCTCTTTGGGTCTTTTGGGTATAGTCTGAGAAGGGGAATAGCTGGGTCAAATGGTGGTTCCATTCCCAGCTTTCCATGGAATCTCCATACTGCTTTCCAAATTGGCCAAACCAATTTGCAGTCCCACCAGCTATGTACAAGTGTACCTTTTCCCCCACATCCTCGCCAGCACTTGTTATTGTTTGACTTCATAATGGCTGCCATTCTTACTGGAGTGAGATCGTGTCTTAGAGTGGTTTTAATTTGCATTTCTCTGATTGCTAGAGATGGTGAGCATTTTTTCATGTACTTGTTGATTGATTGTATAACCTCCTCTGAGAAGTGTCTGTTCAGATCCTTGGCCCATTTGTTGATTGGGTTATTTGTTTTCTTGTTGTTTAATTTTTTGTGTTCTTTGTATTCTCTGGAGATTAGAGCTCTATCTGAAGTGTGAGGGGTAAAAATTTGTTCCCAGGATGTAGGCTCCCTATTTACCTCTCTTATTATTTCTCTTGCTGAGAAAAAACTTTTTAGTTTGAATATGTCCCATTTGTTGATTCTTGATTTTAACTCTTGTGCTATAGGTGTCCTATTAAGAAATTTGGAGCCCGACCCCACGTCTCTGCCTCATACCACTATTCTTTCCACCACACTGAACCATAATTTAGCTCCCAACTCTTCCTTTCATCTTTATTGATAAATTTGGTTTGACTATAAGAACTATCAATACATAGAACAATTTTTTTTCATTTTAGTACTGACTCTGACTAATAATTCCCAAGACTAGCTGAAATTTTACAACCTCATTTTGGTAAAACATTTTGAAATTCTTTCTTCCTTTTCCAAGACAAAATGTTCCTAGAAAGCACTTTTTCTCAGAATTTTCTAATAAAGTCCAAGCTAATAGTACTCAGATTTTCTTTCACCAACTGGATAGAAAATTGAGCAATACATCATCTAACAGTGCTGTAAGAACCTTGCATGCTTAATCTTGGGCATTGCTGCTCTCAAAAAGCTGGAAGCGAAAAGAGGAAGGCAAAGATATTAAAATAAATGCAAATGAAAAAATAAGATTTAATGAAATTAATCAAAACTCAGACCTGCTTTTTTTTTCTCATTTGGAATATTTATAATGAATTGAACTAAATATGAAAAAGTTTATCAATTAGGTCTCTCAGCTGCAAATGAGAGAAATCTACTCAAACTACATGAAGCAATTAGAATTATGTCTGTGAAGAAGAAACATGTTGAAAACAAAACTTGTTATATTCACCAACAATTTATGTATGAATTGGAGAAAACTATGAAATATCTGGTTTTGTGGGGAAGCTAAATATACCAGAAATCATATCTGCATAATTTGTTGAACGGTATAGTTAGCATCTCTTGATTTTTTTGTCTTCCTTTTAATCCTCTATCTTTGAGAAAAGTTTTTTTCTTCCTTTTTCTTTCTTTCTTTTTCTTTTTCTTTTCTTTTTTTTTCTTTCTTTTTTTTTTTTTTTTTTTTTGGTAATAGGGGGAATCTGTCAATCATCTTATCCAAACCACTCCCAGATTTAGGAGAAGGTAAAAGACTCATTATCCTGCCTCATTATCCTGTCCAGTGATTGTTTTAGAGGATGAGCATATAATTTAATCAAAGATAGACATTATTTTTTTGCAAGGATGAATATGAATTATTCATGGCTCTGGGTTCCCAGTGCAGGAAGAATACTCAGTGCTTGTTTTACCCATTTTCTCTACCACATGAGAAAGATTGTCTTTAGTAACAGAGAATGTAGCCAAAATACAGAGAGAAGTAGAAAGCAAGATTTAAACAGTATTATAAGCCCTAGAGCCTTACTTAATGCCTATGTTATCTTCATCCAATTAATGTGAAATTTGTCCTGCAGTTTTACTTCTATACTTAAGATTATGTTTCTGTTGAATGAAGAATAAAACTTAATGCACAATATGGACTAATTTTCCACTGCTTATTCAGTAGTCCAGTTTATCATTCTTCAGAAGTACATTTGATGATGTTAATAATAATAATAATATTGGGCTGGGGATGTGGCTCAAGCGGTAGCGAGCTTGCCTGGCATGCGTGCGGCCCGGGTTCGATCCTCAGCACCACATACAAAGATGTTTTGTCTGCCGATAAAACTAAAAAATAAATATTTTTTTTCTTTTATTTTATTTAAAAATAAATATTAAAAAATTCTCTCTCTCTCACTCAAAATAATAATAATAATAATAATAATAATAATAATAATAATAATATTGACATTATGAAAGATTTCTTGCTGGGTGTGTACAGATAAAAGTGAAAGGAGCTAGATATATACTGAGACAGATTTGAACAAAAAGTTAAAATAATTTGTGTATACATACAAAGTGATTAGATTCTTTTGACTGACCTTATCTGGTTCATGAAATATTCATTTCAGTCTTTGTGTTGTTTTTAAGTTATAAGTTAATATTGCATCTGATCCAACTGAATATTCACAGAAAAATAACCGTGAATAATGTTAGGTTGTTTTGGAAGGGATGGTGCTGAATTCTTTACAATGTCTTTCTGGAATGTTTATTTTCTAAACTCATGTTCTCTGTTGAGACATTCTTTAAAAGTCTCTTACATGGTATATCATTTGTATCTAGATTGATTTACTAAATAGAAGCTTTTAACCACAGTCGATGTGTTGTAATTTATCAATCACATGAGACTGTTGTTTTTGGAGTGCTAATTTAGTAGTTCTTCCAATCTTGCAATACACAACCTGCCTTCAGCATTCTAAGGTATCCTCACCAACAAAAACAACTATAAACATATTTCTTCACTATTAACATACCTTGTTGACTTAAGGATAGCTGACTCTAGCATAAGCCAAGAGCATCTTGCAAAACGAGGTTGTGTGGAGGCTGATTAACAACACAGCTTGTCTTTGTAGGATTTTATAGGGCATCATTCTGTAGTGGTGTGTTCTTTGAGGGTTGACTCAGTTCTGACTTTATACTTTCTTATAAGCAAATCAATATTTTCCCACTGTGATGATCTCAACTATGTATCCTATAGAACATAGTAAATCACTTTTCTGAGTCACTGTGTTTCTGAGCCATTCCACACCTTTATTCTCTATGGTTGTTCTGTCCCTCAAAAATACCTGATTACATCTGTTGGAGAAGGATTAGAAAATAGTTTCAATTTAATCAGGATTTTTTTTTTTTACCAGAAACTAGTTATGGCATTTAAAAAATGTTGTTCATTTTCACTTTATTTGATTAAGAAAGATTCTATTTCAGATCTTCAGAATCGAATCCTGTTTTTTTTTCTTTGTTTTAAAATTTGCAATAAAATTAAAACAAAGCATGTCTAGATTTTTATTGATGTCATCTAGTCCCACCTTCCCCTCCTTCCCTTCTCCTTTTTTCTTCTTCTCTACCTTTGCTAGACTGACTTTTGACAAGAACCATGCCCCTAAGCCAATAAGGACCCCAGTTGTATTTATTTTAGTGAACATTTATAAATTATTCTCAGCGAATTAGAGACAATGACTTCATTTCCTCTACAAGATGCATTATTCTTAATTAGCTTCCTAATCTGTAGCAACAGGAATAAAAAGGCACCTTGTATGAAAAGGTTGAAGGTGAGCAAAGGTGGATAAACTTGACATTCATATCTGTTCGCTTACTAAAATAGGAATTGACAAACAGAAAAACCTAAAACAAACAAGTAAAAAGCCTAATCTGTACCATGTTCCAATTTCTTTGGTATAGAGTGTATCCATCATGACCAATTTCTAAGTATCAACCTGATGCCACTGAACACTCAGTTGGCTCTAGATACAATGACTGGCTCTACCTAGCCAGCAGGAGCCTGCTCCAGCATGTTCCTGAATATGGGTCACAAACAGAGCAACTTATAGTGTTCTATAACTCCTAATCCCCTCTACATCCTTTATGGAACACTGCTGTATCTACGCAACGACAGAGTGAAAATGGTATTTTCTAAAATCAGTACCAACATCAAAAGAAAGATGTGTGTTGAAAGAAAAAATGTATGTTGGTGGGGTAGAGGGTAGGGAGAGCGTTTCTTTGCTCAGCAACTCTGAAGACTATGCATGCATGCTCTCAAACTGGAAACATAATGCATTGCTGTTTTCAGACATAATTTGAAGTTATTAAAATTAATAAGTAACATTGTCAAGATATGTTACATACTGATATCTGGAATCAATGATTCTTATCTAAGAATCAACGAAGATGAAAAAAAAAAACAATTATTAAAGTCAATTTAATCACTTTTGTTGGTTTTGGAAATGGCAGAGTTTGTGGCGAATTGTGGAGTTGTGTATATAAAAACAGAAGGAGAAAAAATGTTAGGAAAGAGTTAAAGAATAAAATTATAAGAAATTGAAGAAAAACTCTAATAAATTTAAATACCAATTATTTCTGAACTTCACTCACCAAATTGGAAAGAATCTTCAGTGACCTTTACTAGAGTTTACTGGTATTTTCTAAATAATAATCCACGAAACATCTGTACCAGAATTACCTGGAATGATAATTTAAAACACATAATTTTGAGTCTTGCTATATGCTACTGAATAAAAGTCTCTCCTTTTGTAAAGCTGAAATCTGCCTGTTTCGTATATTTCACACATACATCTTAGGCAATATAAATATAGAAATCTGCACAGTTATTATGCAGAGTTGGAATTGTAACTCATTTCTGTAGAATGGCAATACAATATATATTATTTTCTTACTATAAGGACCTTAGTCAAAGATCAGAGTAGCCTTGATAGGGAAATTACCCATATAGAGGAAGAAGCTTGTGGGAGTTGAGGCCCTTGTTTGTTTCTTTCAAGAGCTGTACCAACCTCACTTGATTGTTACTTGAAAATAAAACAAATCCTATTTGTTTTAAACACTTTGAATAAGTCATATTTGAAACCATTCTAACTTCTATAGGCATTGCTGTAACTTCAAAAGAGTAGAGGTAATCACAGCAAGGGAGGAGATTTGATGAAAACTAATGAACATCATTTAATATCAACAACGGTATACAGCATAAATATGTACATAATTCAATTTGACATATTTTGATTTTTTTACATTTAATTCTTTACAAGTTAATCTATTACTGCTTGTTATACTCTTTGTAGACCTTCTATTACACAGTGCAAAAACAAGAATTGTCTGGTAATCCTTTCCATCTAACTATAAACACTTTCGACAGCTTGCAAAAATTTGAATATAATTTTTATCATTTTGTCTAAATATGATGTTCTTCATTAATATGAAATAACTACAAAACAAAAAATATAAATAATACTTTAAAAATCATGATAAAATGTTTTTGTGGCTCTTTCAGTACATGTATGTGCATTTAGGATCACTATATTTCCCTGGATGTCAACTCTATAATCCTTATGAAATTTTCACTGTTTATTGTTAGTAACTATCCTTGCCTACATTCTGTATAATAAATTTGCTACAGCAACTTAAAAGAAAATCATGATAAAATGTACATGAAAACAGGAAACAAACTTCCCAAAAGGAATTTACCAAAGAGTGTGTGAAAAAGATTAGGAAAAAAATATGAAAATGATAAAAGACGGGGCTGGGGATGTGGCTCAAGCGGTAGCGCGCTCGCCTGGAATGCGTGCGGCCCAGGTTCGATCCTCAGCACCACATACCAACAAAGATGTTGTGTTCGCCGAGAACTAAAAAATAAATATTAAAAATTCTCTCTCTCTCTCTCTCTCTCTCTCTCTCTCTCTCTCTCTCTCTCTCTCTCTCCTCTCTCACTCTCTCTTTAAAAAAAAAAAAAAAAGAAAATGATAAAAGACTGTGTATAGCAAAAAGTGGCAAGAGACAATTTCCTAGTTGCCTCCGATAATCTTTTGAATTATTAACTATCATTATTTCGTTATTTCATATTATCATTATTACTTGTCAGACTTTAAATGCATTGTTACATATGAACAATAAAAACTAATCAGTGTAGAAGATTGGGATGAAACCCAATAAATTCATTTTTCAAAATATCTTCACAGTGTCCTTTCCTATTTACAAGATGTTTCCTCTGATTTTCCTGATACAACCTGAAATAAAGGCAAGTGCTAATAGGATTGCTGAAGGAACTCACAGAATAAGATACAATATTGGACCCACCTGAAGCTCTGTTGCCAGTAGAAGGGCTACCATAGTATCTTAATAAAAAATTCACAAATATTTTATTACAAGATAGAGACTGGAATTAACATTTTTCCCCATGAAACAATATTTTGCAGGTGTTTAACGCAAACAGCACAACTATACATTGGAAGTTTGGAAGGACAGAGAATCCCCAGCCCAATTCTCCTCTGAGGAAGTCCTTCAGTTATCTGATTGCATCCCATTTCCCTCTACTGAGTTGAGAAAAAAAATTATCAGTTTCTTCAGATTTTATGCTGGTAAGGTGGTTATGAAGTGTGTTAATCAGCTTTTTGTTGGTGTGACAAAGACACTGAGAGAAACTACTTAAAGGAGAAAGGATTTTTTTTTCTTTTCTTTTTTTTTTTTTTTTTTTGGCTCAGAGTCTAGGTCAGCCAGCTCCATTGTTTCTGGGCCTGTGATGAAGCAGTATATCATGGTGGAAAGGTGTGGCAAAGCAAAGTTGCTTACCTCTTGTTATCAGCAAAGCAGATAAGAGAGGAAGAGGCCTGAGACAAGATGTGGTCTCCAAGGACATGCCCCCAAGGACTCACTCCCTTCAACTAGGTTCTGCATCATAGTTTCCAAAACCTCTCATTTAACAATGAATCCCTCAGTGGATTAAATCATTGATAAAATTAAAGCCCTTGTGATTCAATCACTTCACGAAAACCACATGTCAGAACATTATTTCATGGCGACCAAGATTTCAACTCATGGGACATTCTATGTGTTGGGAGACATTCCCGACCCAAACCATAAAATGAAGGAAAGGTTAACATTCTCTTCTGCTATTAGAGTGAAATAACTTTAAGATGAACACATTTCTTGCTAATACTAACTTCTTCTTTCACATAGGCTGCTGACGCATTAGGGTAGCTGAGATTTAGCTTCCTTTTATCAAAATCTTATCTGCCTTGACCTGTTCCTCATATTTTGTACAAAAGACAGTGAGCATCCTGATCTAGAGCAGCATCAAAAATGGCATACTCTTTCAAGAAGAAACTGTACAAAGAGAACTATAGAGAAATGTAGAAATTTCTCATTGTTTTTAGCAGAAATTTCTTTTGGAAAATATGCACAGGTAACACAGCCTTAAGAGTTACCAAAAAAGAAAAAAAAATTCTACATTACGTTCAATCCTCATGTTTCTGTCCATCTAAAGGGAAATCCCTGGAGTTGTAATCATTGCCTTTCATTCCTAGCCACAGACGAAGAGTGACTAATATGATTGGAGAGTCTGAAAGATGCTAATCCAGGGCCTTACATCTCCTCTGTACGGCCTCCTTCCTGCTCTAGCATTTTTTGAGGTCTGCAGTTTCCGAATTTCCTGAATCTGAGCAGGTAAATGTGATTTCTCACCTCCATTTAACTGGAAGTTAATGACTAAACTATATTCATTTCTTTCTGAAAGGTAAGTCTCATTGTAGACACATGAAATATGTTGAGGATACACAGGGTTTTATATAATACTTTTCCTGAGTTATTACTTTGTATTTCTTATTCACTGAACTCTACATGAACCTCGCTTAGTGAGAAGTGTTTGAATGCTCTTTATTGTTTAACTTAACTTTTACTGAGTCTCTCTAATGGTTTGGATATGAGATGTCCTCCAAAAGTTCCTGTTAATGCAAGGATATTCAGAGATGGTTTGAATTCAGAGGACTGACTGACTGGACACTTTAGGCAGGTGGGGCATAGTTAGAAGAGATAGGTCACTGGAGGCATGCCCTAGATAGGTGCACCTTCCCTGTGTCTCCTTCACTTCATCTTTCTCGATCTCTTTCTTCTTACTGACCCTGTCATGAGCTGATCTGCTTTTATCCAATGGGTCCTTCCCCACTGATGTGCTGCCTCACCTTGGGTCCAGAGCCATAGAGCTAGCTGTCAATGGACTAAAACCTCTGAAACTGTAAATGCTAAGTAAACTTTTCCTTCACTAAGTTGTTTAGGTCACAGCAATGCAAAAGTTGACTGAACTAGAAATTGGTACGAAGAAATGACTACATACCAGTCACTATGACTAACCTGATCATGTGGTTCAGAAGCATTAGAAACTGGTATGTAGGGGAGTAATTTTGAAAAGTTTAGAGATGCAAGCTGGAATATCTTTAGAATGTTGTAAGTGGAGCTTAATGGGAAATTCTGTTAGAAGATCAGACCAGAATACTGACTGGAATGCATCCTGTGCTCATGAGGCTTCAGAAGAAATGAGAACTCTATTGGAGTTGTGCTAGAGATCACCTGTGTAACATTCTGGCAAAGAACTTGTCTACATTTTGCCCATGTCCTCAGACTGAGGCTGAATTTAAAGGTGATGAACTAAGTAATCGGGCAGAGAAAAATTCAAAGCAGTACAGCATTCAGTCAGTGGCATAGATATGGCTGGCAGTTTACTGTGAGAATTGGGATTAGAAAGCAGAACTATGGGCTGGGGATGTGGCTCAAGCGTGCTTGCCTGGCATGCGTGCGGCCCGAGTTCGATCCTTAGCACCACATACAAACAAAGATGTTGTGTCCGCCGAAAACTAAAAAATAAATATCAATATCTCTCTCTCTCTCTCTCTCTCTCTCTCTCTCTCTCTCTCTCTCTAAAAAAAAAAAAAAAAGAAAGCAGAACTAAAGAATTTTAAAAACTTGCAGTTTGTCCAGAAAAGTGCATGTAAAGCTGGGGCCAAGGCAGATTTTTTTTTTTTTTTTTGAAGAGGTGACTGCTTCTAAAGAGATGCTAAGCACTTTGCACTGCAACAATAGGACATTGTTTTGAGGACATTTCAGAATTTGGAAAACCACACTCACTGAAAGCTTCGAGATATAGAAGGAAAAAATTTTTTGCAAAGATATCATAGGAGTATCCTGCTCCCACAGGGGGGCCTAGGAAGTTTTTTCATCATGCTGAGCTGTGAGGGCACTCAGAGGCCCTTGCAGTCCTGATTACAGGGGTCCCAGTTATTGTGCAGGTTGGCTTCATTGGCTTTAACCATATAATGCTAGTTCTACAGGAATGCAGGGTGCTCAAGTTAAGGACTCATGGAGGCTTCCACCAAGATTTCAAAGGAAAGACTGGGAGGCCAAGCAAAGTGTAGTATGGTCAGAGTTCCTGTGAGCTGCTCTTGACAAGGCCGTGCATGAGGCAATCAAGATGAACCTGAAGCTCGAATGGAGCCTGAAAAATTATGAGATGCCATTCACATAGATATCTATTGAGAAAAGCTGCTGACTGTGGAGAGAGCCAGACTGAATTAGTCCATACGCACTGCAACCAGCAAGGTTGCAGACCTGCCAAACCCCGGAGAACATATCTCACATCTTTATGTCCTAGATACTATACACAGCATCACAGAACCTATTTGCCTGGCTGGATTTCAGTCTTGCTTTGGCTCCCATCCTTTATTTGATCTCTATTCCTTTCCTCCCCTACCCATTCTGTCTCATTTCTGAACCCTCAATGAACTGAGGAGCTTTCCTCCACTTGATACTTTCCCCATGATGTGCTGCTTCACCTTGGGCCCAATCAATGGAATCAGCTGTCTGTGGACTGAGACCTCCGAAGCTATGAGCCCCAAATAAAACTATCCCTCCTCTAAGTTGTTATTGTAGGGTATTTTGGTTACAGTGATGCTAAAGCTGACTCATCAGTCTCCTTTCTCCTTCCTAAGTTGTTTCCTTATTAAAAGCTTTAAATGCTGAATTCAAATTTTCTCATAGTGAAGCCATATTAACTGTAGGAGGGTAAGTTTGATATTTTAGTGGTCCATCACAACTCCTATAAATTGCATATATATATATATATATATATATATATATATATATATATATATATATATTTGGGCAGAAACATTGCATATATATATATATATATATATTTGGGCAGAAACATTGAGTTACACACTCTAGAAATTATGTTACAGATTGATTTTTTTCTTTTGTTCATACATTAAGTTCCTAATCTTCCACCATCTTTTAGATGATTGCTACTATTCTGGCCATAATATAATTCAACTGTGGCCTTAGTTTTGTACAATTAAGTCTCCAAAAAATTTTCATTGTGGACTTTATTTTTCTTTCCTGCTTTTTCTTTCTTTATCCATTTCTTTTTTCCTTTTGACATATTTTCTTTCTTCCATACTTCTCTCCTTCCTTCCTTCTTCCTACTCTTTTTGTCTTTCATCTTTCTTCTTTTTAAGAATTCTCTCAATGGATTTCTTCTAATATGGAAAAAGGCTGCTTCCTCAAGGTCAATGCTAAAATTTATGCAATAAAGTACCTTTATCTACAATGATTCTTTGTAGATTGTTAAAATTTTTGGATAAAAAGATGAACTGTTGATGTATTTTCTTTTTTCCATAAACTTTTCATACAAATTGACAAATATCATTAATTGGAAATTTACTTTTTATAAGTTTTAGTAACTTTTAAATAATTTTTACTATATGCAATTTTCATTTTAATTTTTCTGTAAAACAGACAGTTTTCATTCAGAGTACAACAATTAGGCAGATTATCACTTTGGTGTAGCTTTATAAATCATTGTACTTTCAGTAACTGGGCTGCTCATAATGGACACAAAATTATGTTTAATTTTTTAGCAATTCTCAAATATATTTGGAAGGAGTGTGAAAATTATTAGAAATAATCACTTATGAGATTTGAAAAAGTATATAAAATAGTGTTTAAAGCAAATAATGTTCTGGGAATTAAATAAATGCATCAGAGAATACAAATGGAGGTGCAGAAAGGAAAGTTAGGCAACATGTGAAAATAAAGCAATAACAAAATAAGGAGTAGGTGTTTAGTAGAAAAAATATAGGGCGAGATGGAGTATGAGTGATAAGTTATCTTCCAATCTTTGAACAGAGGTGAGAGACATCTAGGTCATGTTAGGATATAGTTTTTATTATGCCAATGTTATAAATTAAACAAAGGAAAGAATGATTGCTCCATTTTGTCTTCGATCCCTCTTAAATTGAAACATAAATAAAATAACAGTGTAAAAGAAAAAGAATTGGAGAAGACAAAAAGAACATAAATATGGAATCTATCTAAGTTATGTGTACAGCAAGAGAAGTAGAAGTAAATTAAAAAGTGGGGAGATATTAATTTAAAATAAGGAATTTATGTTAGATTCTATTCAAATCAAAGAAATGCAATATTCCTTAAAAAGTCTATTTAAATGTTTTAATTGCTAAGAATGTTGTGTCCAAGTCACATTTTACTCTGAGCATATCATCATTTGCATTTGTTTGTTTGTTTTGTTGGTTTTTATAAAGTTAATTAACAAATGAAAACCAGAAAAAAGGTATGAATATTTATGAACTCATGTCAAAAATAATTACTGTCAACCTCTGATTACATGAAAATAAGAAAAAACAGGTTTATCCCCTCATCTTTTAAAACATAACAAAACATTTATATACAGTGATACAATCAGTTATTTTCTTTTATGTAACCACATAAAAACTCTTATATCATGAGAAATAGAATAAAATACTACCTCTGCCAAAATATGTGTAATCAATAATCCTAATATTTTATTTTCTAGAATTAAGTTTACTTTTGTATTGATACATAAAAACATAAAAGTATGCATATTAATGGGGTAATGTGATGTTTTGATGCATGCATATATTATATAATTTTAAAATCAAGTTAAACATATCAATGTCCACAAATATTTATCATTTGTTTGATGTAAAAAATTTCAGAATTACTTCTTCTCATTTTTAATTGCACAGCACATTATTTTTATCTATCTTCACCCTTCTGTACAAAAGCACACCAGAAATTCTTCTATTTAAGTATAAATTAGTGCCATTAGTGCCCATTGGTCAATTTTTTTCTCATGCTTCTTACCCTTTTTTTGGTCTCTGGTAACCACAATTCTACTTTCAAATTTTATGAGATTATTTATCTATTAATTTGTGTGTGTATATATATATATATATATATATATATATATATATATATATATATATATATCACACCATACATATAGTGCTTGGGATTGAAACCAATTCCTCAAACATGGTTGGTAAGTGCTCTAACCCTGAGTTATATCTATCCCTGGACCAAAGATTAATTTTTTTTATTTATGTATGACAGCAGAATACATTACAATATTTATTACACATATAGAGCACCATTTTTCATAACTCTGGTTGCATACAAAGTATATTCACACCAATTTGTGTCCTCATACTTGTACTTTGGATAATAATGATCATCACGTTCCACCATCATTTCCAACCCCATGCCACCACCCTTTTCCTCCAACCCCTCTGCCCTATCTAGAGTTTATCTATTCCTCCCATGTTCTCTCTCCCTATCCCATTATTAATCATCCTCCTTATATCAAAGAAAACATTCGGCATTTGGTTATTTGGGATTGGCTAACTTTACTTAGCAGTATCTTCTCTAACTCCATCTATTTACCTGCAAATGTCATGTTTTTATTCTCTTTTATTGCTGAGTAATATTCCATTGTGTATACATGCCACATTTTTTTATCCATTCATCCACTGAAGGGCATCTAGGTTGGCACCACAGTTTAGCTATTGTGAATTGTGCTGCTATAAACATTGGTGTGGCTGTGTCCCTGTAGTATGCTGTTTTTAAGTCCTTTGGATATTGACCGAGGAGAGGGATAGCTGGGTCAAATGGTGGTTCCATTCCCCATTTTCCAAGAAATCTTCATACTGCTTTCTATATTGGCTGCACCAATTTGCACTCCCACCAGCAGTGTATGAGTATACTTTTTTCCCCACATCCTCACCAACACTTATTGTTGTTTGTATGCATAATAGCTGCCATTCTGACTAGAGTGAGATGAAATCTTAGAGTAGTTTTGATTTGCATTTTTCTAATTGCTAGTGATGATGAACATTTTTTCATGTATTTGTTGATTGATTGTATATCATAATCTGAGAAGTGTCTGTTCAGTCCTTGGACCATTTATTGATTGCGTTGTTTTTGTGGTGTTTAAGTTTTTAAGTTCTGTATATATCCTAGAGATTAGTGCTCTATCTGATGTGTGAGGGGTAAAAATTTGCTCCCAGGATGTAGGATGTCTATTCACCTCACAGATGGTTTCTTTTGCTGAGAAGATACTTTTTAGTTTTAGTAAATCCTTTTTTTTATATTCCATATCTATGTGAGATCATGAGTTACTTGTCTTTCTGTTCCTAGCTTATTTCACTTAACATAATGATTACTAGTTCCATGCATGTTGTTACAAAAAAAACCCTGATTTTATTCTTTTAAAGGCTGATTTGTACTTTGTACATGCACCATATTTTCTCTATCCACTTGTCAGTTAATAGAAAATAAGTTGTTTCCATTTCTTGGCTATTGTGAATAGTGATGCAATGAACATGGAAATTCAGGTAGCTCCTTGACATATTGAATTCACTTCCTTTGGATAAATGCTCAGTAGTAGAATTTCTGATCATATGGAATTTCTATTTTTAATTTTTTATGAACATTTATAATGGCTGTAGCAATTTAAATACCCATCAACAGTGTACAGGGGTTCCATTTACTCTACATCCTAAGAAACACTCACTATCTTTAGTCTTAATCATCATTCTTACTGAGGTGAAGTATCTCATTGTGATTTTAATTTGCATTTTCCTGATAATCAGTGATATTAAAGATTTTTCACATTCCTTTTAACCATTTGTATGTCTTCTCTTGAGAAATGTCCATTTATGTCTTTGCTCATCTTTTAATTGGGTCATTTGGTTGTTGTTTTTATACTATTCAGCTTTTGGAGTTTCCTTTATACTTTGCATATCAAACCTTTATCAGATGTATTAACCAAATAATTTATACCTTTAAAATTACTAGTGTAATCTGTATCTACTGTGAACAAAATTTACAATATGTAGGCCCAGAAGAAAGATGATTTTTCTGCACATTTCTCCTAGATTAGCCAAAACAGAGGAATCGTCTAATTACAATGAGTCTCCACATACATTGTAGCCAGTAAGCTGTATTTATACATACCTAGCATAAACTTGGAAATGTTCAAAGTTTTATTTCACCATAGTATCATTGGGTTTAAACATAACACCTGAAAATAAATGCATATCTATCATACATATTTCAAATAATAAGTTGAAATGTTTTACAAGATTATCTCTTCTTCTTCATACTTATCTCACGATTAAAATTGCTCCATCAATTTCAATCCTGAGTCCCAATCTTTTTTTTGCTTAAATAAAAACCATGAATTATCTTAAACTATAAGAAATGCAGAAAAAAGTAGAAAATTACTCCAAGAGAAAGAAAATATTTTAATGTCATCACAATAAATGGCAAAAAGATGTCTTACTGATTTTTTTATAATGGAAGCTTTAATGAAGCAGATGTATTACAATTTCCTTACTGTGGATTTTCATAGAAATAGAAGGTAGACCAACAGACCAGAGAATGGGAACAGGGATAGGGAAGAAGAGAAGGGAAAGGAGAGGTACTGGGCAACAATATTGATCAAATTATGTTATATATATATATATATATATATATATATATATATATATATATATATATATATAATTTATTCCAAATATTTTGTATGATTTTAATGCACTAATTTACATTTCTTCCTTTTTAAAAATATTTCCAAGAACAAAAGTTGTTTTTTTTTTTAAATTTGTAACTGAGATGCTTTTTATGAATTATTTTGTCAAAATTACCTATTGAAAGTTATGATCTTGTTAATAAATTTATCAAACATATGAAAGCATGTAGTTTCGTAAAGGTGGGCATTCAGAACTATCATTTTTGTAGATGGCATATAAAAGTTTTAGATTTCATTTCAATTTTGCAAAGAATAAAATCACCACTCAAGCACTTCAGATAGCATCCTTATCATAACACTTAGAACAATGCTAAGTGATAACTCTTTTATCATCTTGACAGAGAGAAAGTGATTCATTTTTATTAAGAAAGCAATTTATATAATTTAGCAATTTAAAGTTTTAAAGTGCTCTTGAAAATAAACAGTTGATAAAATTATTTTTCCTTCATAAGATAAATGAAATGCACTAATTTGATAAATGTAAAAATCTCTAATAAAGTAATTCATAATGCAATTGTCTTTACCAAATCAGCATTTTATGAATATTTGAGAAAGAAATCTAATGAATTAACTATTTTAAAGAAAATGGAAAATGTAGCATAGATATGGCTTTCATATGGATTTTTAAATACCCATTAATATGAAAATGCACTATGAACGCTGAATAAAATATTACAAACCAATAATCTATTTTCACCACAATGTAATTTTATTATTATTTGAATGAAAAAGCAAATTTTACCATACTTTTATATATATATATGCGTAATTTTTATTGGATCACAATTCATCTAGCAATAGAAAAAATAGGAAGAAAAGCTGGTGGGTAGGTAGGTACATGCGCACATGCACATATGTATTTTTATCTTCAATTACACTAGTACACATCTTCCTTAAGAATTTTCTTTTTACCATAATGTAAAGAGAAAAGTTTATCATCTCTCACATCACCTTTTCTTCACCTTAACCAATTGAAGGGTGAATTAAAATATTTGAATTGTAATGTTCCAATAATTTGGGGAAGAAAGAAAAAAAGCGTGACTGTAGCAATAGTGTGTGTCATTTTTTTTAAGAGAGAGAGAGAATTTTTTTTAATATTTATTTTTTAGTTCTCAGCGGACACAACATCTTTGTTTGTATGTGGTGCTGAGGATGGAACCCGGGCCGCATGCATGCCATGTGAGCGCGTTACCGCTTGAGCCACATCCCACCGCTTGAGCCACATCCCCAGCCCAATAGTGTGTATCATTATAAAACAACAACAACGCTTTCACTTTTTCACCTTAACGTCTGTTCTTCCATATTAAAAAGATAAAAATAAAAAATTCAAGAGAGGGGTTAGTATGTGTTCCATGCTGCTTGACCATAATGCAAAAAGGATCACAGTTTTCTCCAAAACTAAGAAGGAATAAACATTTAAAATGAAGCTTTTCTATAAGGCAAGCAGAGTGAGAATATCAAAACATAAGGAAGAAAAATCTAAAAAAAAAACTATCAAAGTCAACTCACATATAAGGTATGAACTGACAGATCATAGAAAAATTGACTTATAACTATTTATGATCTTGAGGATAAAAATTAATACAAAGCAGTAATATGGTATAGATTGCTTCCCATCAGTCACTTGACACAATACTTGATTATTGATTAGATGGGTTTTCTTCTTGACTATGGGTAATTTTTTGTATATAGAAATGCAAGTGTAGAATCTGTGATTGCAAAGCAGAATGTTGTTATAAATAATTATCATCCTGATAAAACAGAACATAGTTAGATTGTCAGTAAAATGGAAGCACTGCTTTAAAAATTCTCGTCAAGAGGAATCAAGGGCATTTTAAAATAAACTTTTAAATTAATAAGAGTTCAAATTTACTGAAAAATTGCTTAGACAGAACAGAGAAAATGCTTTTACACCATGCAATTTCATTGACTTTGTAGGATTTATTTTTCACAGGTGACAGTTGACCAAATTCCACGCTTTATTTAAATTCCAAATATTTTTTTCTGTTCTAGGATGTCATCTGAGAAATCATCTGACAATGTAGCAGTACTGACTCCTCTTGGCTGACACAGGTTCTCAGCCTCTGTTTTTGATGGCCTTGACAGTTTTAAGGAGTAGCAGTCAGGTGTGTTGTAGAATGTCCCTCCACTGAGATTTCTCTGATCTTTTTTTCATGATTAAACTGGGTTCATATGTTCTGGGGAGGAAGAGTGTGGAGGTGAGTTATCTTTTTCATCAGACAATATTGAGGACACATAATATAAAAAATGAATTATCACTTTGACGTTGACCTTGACCACCAGGCTGAGGGACTAGCTGTCATGTATGTCCATTTCTTTACTGTAAACTTCCATTATTTCCCCTGATATTTTACCCTGAGGTTTTTGGAAGGAAGTTGCTCTGTTTCAGCCCACATTTAAAGAGTGAGAAATTTTACACCAACTCCTTGAGGTCAAAGTGTTTACATAAATTATGTAGAGTTCATCTAAGTGGAAATTCTTCTATTTTCTCCTGCTTATTGATTTACTCAATCATTTATGTATACAAGAATAGAATTATGAATATTTATTATATGCTTGGGCTAAATCCAAGTTCTATTTTCCTTAGGGCACTGGGGATTGAGCCAAGTGTTGCTCCATCTCTGAGTTATATCCACAGCCCTTTCTATATTTTATTCTTAGGCAGGGTGTCACTAAATTGCCCAGGCTGAGCTCAAACTTGAGAAACTCCCTCCTCAGCCTCCTGAGTAGCTGGGATTACAAGTGTACACCACCCAATTTTATCTCCTGTTGCTTTTGTTGTGCAGATTGTACTAGTTTGGGGAAATTCTTTCAGTCTGACAACCCATGCTTGTGTTTAGTTCCTAGCACTTTTTTATTTCCAGCACAAGATGCTCCAGTGTCAGGAGCCACCCATGGGCTGTTGTGAGCTGTGTGCATTGTAGCCATATGAAGGGACAGGTTTGGCATTGCATGCTGATTGGGCAGCTCCATGCAAGTGCGCTTCTCCGTTTCACCTGTGATCCTGCACAGCACCTGAGATGGATGTGACTTGCCAGGATGTCAATCAATCTGCTGACCACCCTTTGAAACCTTATCCCCTGCCTTTTTAGGTGAAGAACATCTATAGAAACTCCTTTGTGTGCCGCTGCCCCTAAAAATAAAGAGATTCCAAGTGCACTCTCTTTCCAGTGCCTTCCAGCTTGGAAGCTGACCCTTAAGATCGCAGAGCCATCCTACCATCAACATGAAAATTACTTCTGTGTCCTGCACTTTTTCGCAGTTTTCTTCTTAGCTTAATGTTGCAGCTAGCTCTTTTGAACCCAGTTGTTCTTGTCAGTGGAGGTCGTTGGTGAGACACCCAGTGCTAGAATTAGCCGCTTCTCCTTCTTCATTTGGCTTTGAAACATACTTCTGTTTGAATTTTGTACTTGCATTACTTGTGGGCATGTCTAATGTTTATAAATTCACTTTGGACAAAATAATGAGAGTACACTATGTAGCTCTGGCTTACAATCTATGACATTGCCAAGAATTCTCCTTCTGTAACTTTATTTAACTTCTCTGTTGGAACCAAATCCCTGTGCGGAAAAATGAGGTTTTCTCAGAGGGCTAGATACTTTCCAACCAAGAGTTAAGACATTGCACTTTCTATAGTAAGAAGGCCCAGCACAGTAGTGCACATCTATAATTCTGGCAACTCTGGGGCCTGAGGCAAGATGATCACAATTCTGGAGCAACCTCAGCAATGTAGCAAGAGGCCTTAAGGACTTAGCAAGACACTGTCTCAAAATAAAAACATTTAAAAATAGAAGTCTGAAGATGGGGCTCAATGGTTAAGCAACCCTGGATTTAATTTTAAGAAAGAAAGAAAGGAGGGAGGGAGGGAGGGAGTGAGGGAGGAAGGAACTAACTACAGAAATACTTGCCAATAAAATCATTAGTTACAGGACAATGACAACTGCCAACACAAGTAAAATGTGCTTTACATAATTTTTAATAGAGATAGAAGCAGTGATCTCAAAATATTCATTGATATTATTAAATAAGTTTGATATATTTAAATAAGCCTATTGAAGGCAATTAATAATTGTCTTGGTGAATTAACCACCATCATGGTTAATTCCTTTTATCCTAAAAATACTTAATTTTATTAAAAAAATTAAAATCACATTATTATTATTTTAGTATTGAAAATTGAACCCATAGGTACTATGCCACTGAGCTATATACCCAGCCCATTTTTATTTTTTTTAGTTTTAGATAGTATTTCACTAAGTTGCCAAGGCTGGCCTTGAACTTCCAATCCTCCTGTCTCAGTGTCCTGAGTTGCTGAGATTACAGGGAGATTACAGGATTACAGGGATGCTGAGATTACCATGCCTCGCTATCCCATACAATCTAAAAGTAAAAGTGTTTTTAAAGTTATTTTACTGACAAAAGCTTACAGTTAAGGGAACAGGGCTCATAGAATAATCAAAGTTAACAATAGTAGACATAAACAAAACTGGAAGCTGCTATTCTAATTTTCAAATTATGGTACTTAACCTCTACGACCTCTTGGTTAAAATCATAATGTAATTTTAGATGACTTTATTTTCTAATGTATTTTGCCGTTACCTTTCTTAGGAGATAAGGATATATATCAGCTTATATTAGAAGAAAGAGAGGGAAATTAAGATATTTTCAGAAATGACATTGCTTCCTATTTTAAATACGAATGGTTGGCTTTCCAATAATAATTTTGACAAGAAGATGTAAAATAAGTCTGAATTTGCACATTTCAAGTTAGAGGTAATCTACTCTGGGGGGAAAAAAAGCTGGTTCTTTAATAAGGTATTCAGATTATAAAATGTATGCAAAACACTTTGGGAACATAAAAAAAAAGCAACAGCATTGCTTGGATCTATTCTGTAAGTGTGCTAGTTGATTGTTTTTTGCCCAAAATAACTACTAAAAAGGTAATTGCAGACACTAAGTTGACTCATTTAAGGAAAATAAAAAGAACTAAACTATGGGATTTACTGATTAATTATCTTAACAAAGTCCAAAATGTACAGATATCAGTTCTAGGCAAGCCTGATGATAAAAATAACAGATGGAAACATGAATATTTGGGGGAATATTGGGACTTAGGTTACTCCAGTTAGTCATACCTAATTTTTAGTCCCACATGACTGTTCAGTCATATCCTATTTTGAAATGACTAAGTCTTTCTGGGAAACCTTAATTCTTTAAATATGTAGTGTATATTCTTGCTTTCTTTGTAATTCTCTTACTGTACTTTACGATGATAGTTTTCCTCTCGACACTCAAGGTTTCATATTATCCAATGATCTGTTGTTCCATCTTCTTATCTTTCTAGAATCATGTTTTTTAATCTCAGAGTTCAAGTCTGCTAGCTAGATGACTTTTAAATATAACAGTTTTAGCATTGGCCCAGGCTAAAATTGTTGAATAGTTTCAAATCTCATCAGGTAACTTGATATGTATAAATATATATGTATCAATAATATGTATATGTATATGTATATGCATACATTTTTTGACAAAATAACATAAATGTAGCATTTTCAAAATATTTTATTTTCTAAATATTTACATTTAGTATAATTGTTAATGTCACTAGGTTTAAGTCTATGAACTTTATGCTTTTTGTCTTTTGTGTTCATTAGTCCCTTTTTGCTTTCTGGAGTATTGTAAAGATGGCCTTAGCCCAAGCAACTCCATTTTAAAACTCCATTTTAAAATAAACCTGCAGTCTCACCAGGCACAAGCTTACTGAGCCCTCCAATATGTCATAATGCATAGCCTAATAAAACAAGTCACTTTCCACAACCCTGATAAGAGTCAGAGTGAAGTCACTTGATATAAACATGTCATGTCCCTTAATCCTGATAAGAACCAGAAGGGTAATATCAGGGCAGAAACCACCAGACCATATTCCTCTCTGATGTAAGATGTCACTAAGAAACCTGGTAACAACTGATAGGGACCAAAAGGACATGCAGAAGCTCCCCAAATTTAGTATAAATAATGGGACAAATGAAAAGACATTCAAGCCAGCTGATGTTGATGCTCACACACCAGAGAACCTGATGAGGACCTGGACTGACACCCCAATTCTTCTCATCATCTTCCTGATCCTCTGCATCATCTTCACCAATCTCAAACTCTACTGCAGCCTCTTGATCCTGGTGAGAAAGGCAACTTCTCCTTACGACCCTCTCCTTAGCCAGCTGTCAACTCCACACTAGGAGAAACCTCCATTGGTTCCTGACCTGATTGCTGCCATCTGAGTGACTGTGCATCTCCTGGACTTAAGGCCTAAGACTTAAGACTTATTTAAATCTAGCACTTAAGCTTAGCATGCAGAGGGAATGTCTGCAATAGGTCTGTCATGATTAAGTATTTTTGCAGTGCTTAGAGTTAACTTAGAATTTGTTTGCTTTGAATTGATTATGTCTGTTGCAGTGCCCAGCATTAAGGATTGTAATTTCTTGATTAAGAACCTATAGAATTAAATTGTTTTGAGTGAATAAAGCATTGAACAGGCATAGTGCATGGACATTCTTTATTTCTCCACTTGACTGCAGATGTTGCACCTTTGCCAATTGCAACAAGTATATTTTTTACATTTAAGGAGTGTTGTTATCATTCCCTTTTAATTCATTTATTGACACTGGCCACGGTCCTTTGTTCTTTCTTTCTTTCTTTCTTTCTTTCTTTCTTTCTTTCTTTCTTTCTTTCTTTCTTTCTTTCTTGTTTTTGTTGTTTTGTTTTAACATTGGATACATTTTTATAGTTTATATCTTTAGCTTGTGACACTGTATGTTCTGGTGATATTATACCATTCTGCTCATAGTATGAAAACATTAAAATAGTCCATGTTGTGGACTAATAGGATTGCTTTACATGTAACAAATTTATATTACATTATAGTGAGGTTATAAAGCTGAATTAAGAAAATTACCTTATTGACTTTACAATAAGGTGTATCCAAGCATAACTTAGAACTCTGAATGAATTTATTTCTGTTGAATTTTCTGTGGCTATATACTCCAAACTGATTGTGCAGAAGTTAAAATTTGAAGGAGAAATTGTGTGTGTGTGTGTGTGTGTGTGTGTGTGTGTGTGTGTGTGTGTGGAGAGAGAGAGAGAGAGAGAGAGAGAGAAAGAGAGAGAGAGAGAGAAATACTTGTGTGGTAGGCTCTCTCTGCAAACCCAGTAGAATAATCACAGTATTTAATGATGTCTTTGGGCTGTGCCTGATCAACAAAGGTCCTTAATAAAATCATTGGAATTGTTTTTAAAATTTATTTTTCTAAAAAGTAGAGTATGAGGCACTCTACTTGGGCAGGTGAATGTCACACTAAATCATGATTTCAATTAAAAAGAACTGAGAAAGCCTCCAAAAAATTGTTTAGCAACTTATATCCCCCTTTAAGGAATTGAAACCTCAAAGATGAAGGCCTTTAGTAAATCTTTATTAGGCAACAGTTTTCTAAATAAATCCCCAAAAGGAATTAGTCAGCATCAGACCTTGTTCTAGGAGTTTCAAAAATGTGCTGGTTTTATTTAATCTTTAAAATAAACTATCAAAGTAAGCACTATTAATCCCGTTTTTATAGATGAAAATCTGAAGTGCTGAGAGAAAGCATAACTTGTTTCATCTTCTAAGCCAGATTTCACATGGAGATGTAGTCCATACCCACTGGAAAGAGAGTCCAAAGGTTTATCGTGCCAGTGGGGGACCAAAGGTTTGAAGACAGCAACTTTTTAGTTTTCTCAGTGGAGGCTTTAAAGGGAGGAAGCCAGGAAGCACCCTTCAGAGAATGTTTGTGCAGTGTTCTATGAGGGCAGTAAGATCTTTTGTGACCATCTGCTGATTAGGCCTCCCTTTACATACCAGATATCCTATGGGAAGGAAATAAGACCTCCCAAGAATATACAGTCACAAGCCAGAAATAAAGTTAAAAAGCAGAATTGAAGTAAAGTTAGTACAAATACGACTGAACACAAAATAGACACTTATTTTTAAAGGAAAAAAGAATCACAGCAACAAAAATAGCAGGTCATGGAGAGCTCAATCAAGTTGTGAAAGAAGAACAAGAGCAAAGTATAGCAATGATTTAAAGGACTGGGGTGTGGAAGTGAGCAGCATATTTATATTATAGGATAAATGCTATTGATGAAGTTTTTAAGGGAGCCTCAAAGATTTCTGCAACTCACCTCAGAAAATTACCCATCAAAAGAATATTGAGATAACACAAAGCCTTCCCAGATTGATAACTATTACCACTGAGTTATATTCAAAGAGCCCACATAAACTCATTTTATAAATTTATACATAAAATTAGTTCTAATTCCTTTAGGACACATTCCTTTTCTAGACACATTAGTCATATATTCTTAAAAAGCTCTTTTTGGAAAAAAATCCTTTTGTAGAAGATTAATTTCTGAATCTAGGTAGAGCTATTCTTATAAATTTGTGTTGGGGTGAATTTCCTGTACTCTCTATCTGCCCTTGAGGCACCACAAAAGGGGAATCTGCATTCTGAATGCAGGTACTTTCATGAACAGAGCACAAGTTTTACAAAGACAAGTTCTGGTAGTGATGTACAACTATAAAGAGGAACACATGTTTTCAATGTACTCTCCAACCCTATTCCTCCTCATATTTTAGTCATGACAGTTAATTCTGTAGCTACTCCATTTGATAGAGATTCATTATAAATCAAAATTAATCAAGCTTAGTTATTAAAGCTGTCTTGCTGAGTAACTCTTTGTACCACATTGATGGCCCTTGATTAAATTAATTGTACGCTATCACTTCATACAGCTTTTGTAAGGCTATAATTTTAGGATACTCAAAAGGGTATTTTTTAAAGAACTTCTTTAAATGCAAAGATAAGTTATATAGGAGAAATAGTCTAAGAATATTGGTAGTAGTATGCTACATACTACTTTGAATAATTCTATGTTCAATGAAGGCATTTATATGGTCAAGTTAAAACATAATCTGAAAGAAAGTTCTTAATGTATATTATATGCCCTAATATATTTTTAAAAGATAAGTGAGAACATCAACCTCAAACCTGAAATAGTTTGATAAGTACAAAAATTTGCTTGATAAATACAAAGAGCTCTTTAATATATAATAGGTATAAAAGATACTTCAGATGTAGTGTAACTGAAGGAAAAAGAAAGTACCCACACAGGATTGTGTCTTTTATTTTCAAGTATGTGCTGTTTAAAAATGCAATAACAAAATCTTAAGAATTAGATGTTTCTCTGGATTGCCTGTCATTATAGAGAATAGTGCTTTTTTTGTAGTTCAAAGGATATTTTTAATTACATATTTAAATCATAAAAGTAATAAATGCAAAAAGCTATAATAGAAGATAAGGCAGTGCAACTTCCTAGAGGATATATAGTTAATAAGAAAACAGTCTTTTTTTGTTATTTTGATAGTATCCAGTATAACTTTAAATGTTATACTACTATTTATTGTTTAGTAACTTTTTCTATTACCTGTTAGCTGCCTGCCATGAAAAATAAGTGATGGATACACTATCTCACTGACCTTCTCCTATAACTTCAGGTTTTGATATTGTTTCCTTCTTGCAATGCTTATGAATTTTAAATTCTGTAAACATATTCAATGATTAACCAATTTTAATTAATATTTTTAACTCCCTACTATAAAATTTGATGCTATTATTATAATACATGCCTTTTCTAATTTCTTTCCTTTAAATATTCTAATTTTTATGACTTTAAAATGTCAAGGTTATTTATTGGGGCATTGTGTTAGTCAGTTTGTCATCACTGTGACCAAAATACCCAACAAGAACCAGTTAGAGGAGAATAAATTTATTTTAGTTTATGGTTTCAGAGATTTAGTCCGTGGTCAACTAAGTCAATGGCTCTGGACCCAAAATGAGGCAACACATTACAGCAGAAGGTTGTGGCAGAGAAAAACCACTCAGGACATGGCACTCAGTAAGTAGAAAGTGGGAAGGAGAAGGTGATACAAGGAAGACACACACCTGGAAGGTATCCTTGCACCCAGTGACCCAACTGCTCTAGCCCTGCCCCATTTCTCCAGTCCATTCAAATAGGATGATTAGTTTACAACTCTCACAATCTAATCATTTCAACTCTGAACATTCATGTATTAATATGAGATGGGGGGACACCTCATATGTAAATCATCTGTAGCATTCTACTTTGGCCCCCAAAACCTACATCTGTCTTACAATGACAGATGCATTTAGTCCATCTCCAAGAGTTCCATAGTCTTAACAATTCCAGCATCATCCAAAAGTCCAATCCAAAGTCTCAAATGAGGCTGAACACAAACTCTTGGCTGTGAATCCCTGTGAAAATCAAAGGCAACTTACATATATCAATATATACTGTCACAGAGTAAATATCCCCATTCCAAAATGGAGGAATAGGGGCATAGAAGGGTTGTAACCAAAGCAAGATCTAAATCCAGCCAGGCAAAGAGTTCCCATAACTCTTCCTATAACCCCTTCTATAGCATCTAAGACAGGTGTTTGAGAGATGTTATTCCTAAAGGGCTTGGACACCTCAACACTTTGATCTTGCTGTTTGCAGCCCATGTAGGTCTATTTTAGCTTGACTTTCACTGCAGGCAACAGTTCTTGGCCCACAGTCCAAATGACTGGCATTTCTTAATTCCTTGAGTCTTCATTCCAGGTTTGTCCTCACCTTGGTTTCTTTATACATTAGCCTCTTTGGGGCAGCTCTCAGGGACTCTGACATTGCCAAACTTTACCTGGCCTCCTAGATCTTCCTTTGAAATATCAGTGGAAACATCCTGATTCCCTAACTCCTGGACATTGCATTTCTGCAAAACCAGCAGCACATAAATGATGCCAAGGTCTGTCGACAGATTGCGCAGTAGCTTGGGCGCCTGGGATCATTCCTGGATTCATCTCTGAGCTTGGGCAACTTAGTATAGTGAAACAAATTCCTAGACCCCTTGTGTGATCAGGGTACTCCCGGGATCACCTCTCAAAGAAAATTTTCCTTCTGCATCTTGGAGCCATCAGTGGGTATGGTTTTGCAAATTCCTGAGATGCCACCAATGCATCTTTCCAGTTGTCCCTGTGCAATGTACTTAGCATCTTTTTAATGGTTATAATCTCTTTATAAACCATATCTTCTTTGGCCCCAGAGTTTCATGCAAATTTCCAAGTTTTTAGTATCCTCAATCCCACTGCTTTCTTCTCCCAATTCTTACATTAAATCTGGCTAAAGACAGCCAGAAAAATTCTATGGCACTGCTTGAATGCATGGCTGTCTTGAAACTTTATTCATTAGATAAATCAATGAGTCCATCAATTTTAAATTTAGCCATAAATGAAGTCTCAGGGCATGAGCAAAATGTAGCCAATTTCTTTGCCAAAACTGAACCATGAGTAACCTCTAGTCCAATCCAATAGAGGCTTTGTTACCTTCTCACACCTCATGATCCCAGGCTACGTTCCTATCAGCATTCTTGTATCTGAGCTTAATAGATTTTCTCATCAAGGTCTACTTCAAAATGGTCTAAAGATTTGATAGCTTGTGTCTTTAAACTTTTCAAAAATCCCTCCTTCACAAACCAGCTCCAAAAACTTCTGAACTTCATGGTCAGGTTAGTCACAACAATGACCCCACTCATAAGACCAATTTATTTATTATTTGGGATATTGTCACTGTGACCAAAATGTTCAACAAGTAAAACTTAAAGGATGGAGAGTTTATTTTGGCTCATAGTTTCAGTCTATTGTTGCCCAAGTCCATTGCTCTGGGCTTAGGGGAGGCAGGACACCATGGCAGAAGGAAGTGATGGAGGAAAGCTTCTTAGGACCTGGCAGCCAGGAAAAGCAAGAGAGAAAGAAAGGGGAAGGGACCACAGGGAAGATAAAACCTTCCAGGGCATTCCCTCAGAGACTCAACTCATCTAGCCATGCTTCACCTGCCTACGGTTATCACCCATATAGTTAATTTAAACTGGGATGCACTTATTAGGTTACAGCTTTCACAATCCACTCATTTCACCTCCAAAACTTCTGCATTAATACAGAAGAATACCTTATATCCAAATCATAATAAAGTTTTCCTAACACCCAGAGATAATCCTCTGCTTCTCCTGACACCAAGAGGATGTCTAATGGATTAATTTGCTAGTAATTTTACCTCGAATTAGAGCTGATTCTACTACTCAAAGGCTTAGTCCCATGGCTGCTCCCCATGTCAGATGCTAGGTAATTTTAAACAATCTCCATATTTATGATGGGTAGAAAGTTCCAACTCTTTAATCTCTTTGTCTTTTTTGTAACCAGCTCCATTCTGAGGTGATTTCGATGTTTCATGTGAAGAAAATTTATTAGCATAAACTCTGGTGTGATTAAAGGGCTACTTTTTAATAATGAAAGATAATGTATCACTCAGAAAATTTCAAGTAATTTAGTAACTCAGTGAGATGAGCCAGGGAGAGAGACCAAATCTAACATATATGTTATTTGCTAAATTTATTAAGAATTTATTGCTTAATTTGATTAAAGAAATATAACCCAATAAGGAACATTCAATTTTATTCATAAAATTATTTATTGTAAAACTAATAGTGTGATTGGAGGCCAAATGTAAGAAGCATGATATTTTCACTGAAATTTTCTATAGTAATGAAGTTCTTCCAAGTGGTGAAGTCTACTGTAGCTTTTTTTACTTTTTGATACTGGGGATTCTATCCAGGACCTCATACATACTAAGCAAGTACTGTACCACTGAGCCTCTCCCTTTTTAAATAATTTCAGATTTTATTTTTATTTCTGTGTTATACTTAAATATTACTTCTTATATAGTATGTTCAACTTTCTTAAGTTCTTTTTGTATTTATATATAGTACAACTCTGAGTCATAAACTCATGGGGTATGCTTTAGTAGTAAACTGGGCCTGTAAATTTCAAAGCCTGCATATTTTTCTTCACATTTTACTGAGAATTTAACTATGCATAAAATCTTAGGATCACTTGTTATGTATTCTTCAGTGCTGTTAACATACCTTTTAATTATTCACTATAATCCAGTTATTGATGATTTACCTGGAGGCAGTCTGATTCACTCATGTATTCATTCACATTGCCAATACTCATGGCATTCTTACTGTGTGTTAGTAGTTATTCTAGAAGCTGAGGACTCACCAGTGAGCAAACTGTAGAAACATAAAATAAAAATCTACTTGAGGTGGGCTGGGGTCGTAGCACAGTGGTAGAGCACTCACCTAGCATGTATGAGGCACTGGGTTTGATCGTCAGCACCACATAAAAATAAATAAATAAAATAAAGGTATTGTGTCCATCTTTAATTTTTTTTTTTTAAATCTACTTGATGTATTTCACTAAAAATATCTGATGACTTTATAGAACAACAATGTCTGGCACATTTCAAAAAGTTTGAAGCAAGGATTTTGAAAGTTTTCACCTTAAAGAAATGATAAATGTTTGAGGAGATGAAACAAAATACTGACTTCTGTATCCTATGAAGACCAATTAAATCAGAATATCCAGTGAATATAACCTGAGAAGTAGAACTTTGTAAAGACTCCCCATCTGATCCTCATGGCCTGCCATTGAGGACTCCTACTAAAGGAGATGAAGCCATTTTGTTCTATCATTTCTGTCTTAAATAGCTGTTCTGTTTTTGTGGTGAAAATAAAGAGGACAATAATTGCTCAAAATGGAATTCCTTAATACACTAATAATTTCCATTTCTGCTTATTGCTAGTTGCTGCTACTAAGTTTTGAGCTTATCCGAAATGTTCTTGGGTAAGTCTTGCTTATTTCCTACATTTTCAGTTGGGGATTATTCTGTTCTGGCTTTAGGAATTTATCTAGTTGCATCAACTAACTTTTTGGATCTTTTTCCAAAAATTTTGTTATTTTGATGGCACCCTTTCTCTTCTCTGGTATAATGACCTCAAATTTTGTTGAACAAAAATGTTGCATTGATTCTTTTGCATTAATTTGTCCATTACTTTAACCTGTTCAGTGAATATACAATGAATCAAGGTAATCAATAATCCTTTAATCCAGAGTAAACATAAAATTTTGAAATATAAAGAAAGCATTTTCTTCAAAGATTCCCAGAATAAATCTTCCATGCTACCCATCTGCCATTCTAGAGAGTTATATGAAGTATAACTTTCAAAATGTAATGCATGTAAAGTAGAATAATGTAGTTGTAGCTCAATGGTAGAGCGCTGGCCTAGAAAGTGTGAGGCACTGGTTTTAATCCTAGCACTACCTTAAAAAATAAATAAATAAGATAAAAGTATGTTTTTTTAAAAAAAGTAATGTATACTAAAGGGAATATCAGAGTTATCTAAAATAAAACTCACAAAAAACTCATAATTCCCTCTGGGAATTATTAAGAACTGACAGGTCCTAAGAAGATCATTGTAAGGCAGAAGTAACTAAGAAACTAAGGTGAAGTAAAAATTTTCTTAGATAGTAATATAGCAGCATGTACTTGTTTTCCCACATGCAGAATTCAAGATGCATTTTTTAAGTGGTTTTTTTTTTTTTAGGCCCCTCTGATTCTAAAATCTTCTGACATTGTTCTCTCCTCTTTGGAAAGTCTTCTAGAAAATGGACTTTTCAAAAAATCCATGGAAATTCTTCCCTGCCTATAGTAAGTATCAACTAATATATAATTTACTCTTACAAATTCTCTGTGTATACTAGGATTTAGCATATGAAACAAAAATCAAAGTTCAACAATCATGAGTTAAGTATTCTCTGCCTGTTTCATGAAGTCATAATAATACTGCATTGCACCAAGGAGTTAAATGCTTTCTTCCTTTCTCTGGCTTGTGATTTCCATTTCTGAAATTTTCCATGTTCTTGGCAAAAATTATGTTCATCCTTTTCATTTGACTTTAATACAATAGAGATTCAAGCGGTCTGTCAGCCTGACTGATCCACTGATTATTTCTACTAGCTCCCTTTCAATTTGCTATGCTCATTCAAAAATTTCAATCTGTTTTTCATCCCTTTCAGTTTTAATATGCACTCCCATGGTTCCCACTTTGAAGTCAATGGGAAAACCTTTGTGTGGAAAAGATGCCTTTGAGGGATAAAATAATTCAAGCTCTTTCTCAAATGAACATAAAAAATTGAGCACGTTCCAGGGATTGGAGATAGAGTCTGCCCTTTCTCTTCCATAGTTAAAAAAAAAAATCCTCATAATTTTTAACATTTGTAGTCAATGCTCTGAGCATGGTGATGATGTCTTGATGCTATATTTGAATACACAACCAGTGTAAACTCCACATCATGTACAACAATAATAACAGGAACTTATATTCCATGTATGTATGATATGGCAAAATATATTCTACTATCATGTACAACTAAATAGAATAAATAAATTTTAAAAATAAACATGTCATTATTTTTCTATACAAAATGGTAACTTGAAACTATGCTCTAACCCTTTACTATATTTCAAAATTTAGTTTTTCCCTTATTTTCTCCCTCAATTATCATCGTTAGCAATTCAGTTAGATAACGATGTACTTTTAAAAGGAAACATGAATAAGAGAAAGCACACATTAATTTATTCTGTTGTGAGTTTGACTTATTGTAACTATCAGAAAAACTAAGTTTAGTATCAAGTTTAAGCTTAATAACAAAAAAATAGATGTAATATTCATATTGCTAAAATAAAAACTAAGGTTGGACATGAAAATATAGAAAATATAAATATAATTCAGGCATAATACTAATATTAATTTTAATTGCACTTAGAATATGTACCATGACTCTTTAAGATTGATTTTTCAATAAAAACGTTCTTATATATGTCATTAATATTTGACATATTACTGTTTTCATACTGGCTCACAACACTTCCTTTGCAGATGCATTAAGTGAGAAAGAAATCTGGGATATTTAAAGCCAAAAGAACCCTAACAGAAAAGGAAATCTGCTCTCTCTGTTAAGTGCTAACTCTCCTTTCAGCATTTTTGGTATGCCAACTATACCATCTGTGCTCAATTACTTGTTATTTTCTAATGTCAACATCTGCTTATAAGAAAATATATGCTTGCACATACTAAAGACTTGCTTTCCATACAAGAATTTGCAAGTTCTTTATGCCGCTCCACATGTAATTAATTCTTCATTCTTTTTGCTTTCTTCTGAGTATTGAAAGTTTAGGCAATAGAATATTAGAAAAGGAAAGACCTACAAATCTAAGTTAGAAAACAAGAAGCAAAGATTTGAGGAATTTAATTTATGTAGACCTATATATTTCATTGTATATGAACTTTTGTAATAGGTGATGATTTGGTCATCTTATTTCAAGCTCCTTTTCCCTCTATCTGTTAACCAATATCATTACATCATGAATGCATTAAATTTGTAGATATTACTTATGAATTTTTATTTCATATTCCTGTAAAAAAATGATTTTGTGGAATTGAAATTGATGATGGCTTTTTTTTGTGTGTGATACTTCCGCCTATTGTACTGACTTCAGGGAGTTCTACCATTGAGTAATACCTCCAGCTCTTTTTATTTTTATTTTTATTTTCAGTCAGGGTCTTGCTAAGTTGCATAGGGTCTCACCAAGTTGCAGAAGCTGGCCTTAAGCTTATGATCCTCCTCTCTCAGTCTCTGGAATCACTGAGATTGTGGGAATGCATCACTAAGCCTGACTAAAAATGGCATATTTTATTTGTTTAGTTTTCTATGTTACTATTTATGTATTTCTTTTTAAAATATAGCAAAAGAGCTGTCAAAAATTAGAAATAATTATCTCAAATGTTCCAACATATAACATTGCCCTTTAAATGTTTTGTATGTTGTCCTTCTGAGTGCCTGTTTTCAGCAATTGATGCTTAGGTATCATTTGGAACTTACCTTTTCTCCTGCAACAATGGAGCAATGAAAGTGGATAGGACACCTCTCTGCTAGAACTTTAGTGTTATTCTTTCTTGGGTTACTCATTTTTGTACTGAAGATCATTCTTTAAAAGCTTCCTAAGTTCTTGGAAATTAAAACTTGTGAGTCCTCTCTGAGATCAGGAAATTACATCACAGACTTAGATATGGGCAAAACATTACTGAGGGTCCTTTTTATGGAGTGTTGGGCATTGTCCAGAAAACCCTTTGGAGATGGATTGATCTATAGGAATGTCCTCTCTGAGAGTATCTTCTTTGACTAAACTTGTAGAATTTTGTAGAGTTCTACAGATATTGAGATATTCCTTAAAATTATCTATTTAAAGCAATGCAAATGAATTTGTTCAGAACTTAAAAATACAACTGGAGAAAAAAAAGATGCAAAACATTACATTATTGCTCTATTTGGATAAAAACTTTGCTTATTTTGCAAATAACATTTTGCTATTTTTTTGTGTATATATATATGTACACACACTCATATATATATATATATATATATATATATATATATACACATATATTTCAAATTATCCTTTGAACTGTTGTTTTAACTTCAAATAAAATAGTAAAATTTTTGACTTGCAAATTCATAAATCTTCCTGTGTTTCTTTGGGTAGTTGGTGTGTGTGTAAATATTAATTTTAGATTACTGATTTTTAGAAATTTCTATGGTCATATTCTTAACTTCCAAGTATTTTCTACTTTCACCTGATTTTTTTTTCTTCCTTTATGGTATTCTTGTTATGCTAGGAATACAATGTCTAACAGTTAGAACTAGAATGATAATTGGGCAAAGAAAGCAGATACAAAGACTCCATGTCAAGAGATTGGAATTTGGAGAACATATAAAAATGCTCATTGGAGGAAGGAAAGTTGTAAGAAATGGGAATTAAGGGTTGTCTTCCCTCTTATGTTATTTTTCCTGTGATTTCTCATTTAATTTACTCTTTCTTCTGGTTTCTTTCTTTAATATATTTTTACCTTATTATTTTCTTTATTTTCCTTTCTTAAAACTTAATATCAAAGATTTATTCTAATTCTCCAAAGTCATATTTATTTCTAGTACATATCCTACCCTCCAAAAAATATTTTCTGTTTGAAAGCAAACTTTCACCTCTGTCCCTCCCCCATCCAGATCCACCCTGTGTCCCAGATTTCTATTCTGACTTTTCCTGAGTACTCAGCACTTATACCAGTTTTGTGTGTCACCAATATGATCAGGAAAACTACTTTAACTCTCTGGGCTCATTTTCAACATTTCTGAAACGTGGAGAGTAATTCTCATCTTAAAAGATTGTAGGTAGTATTCTATGAGATAGTGGCATTACATTAACACCTGATCAAAATCACCTTGAATTCTGCACACTGAGCAAAAGATGAGGATAATCAATTGTATTTCCATAAACATCACTTTAATGAATACATAGTGTTTAGAACCAAAGTGCCTTTGAAACATATTTAGAAAATTATGGTTCCATTAGCATACAGTGCTGACACTACAGAAATCATTCTTACTCATTGAAATGTCTATACATCAATGGCAAAGACACAACTTATAGAGATTGTTAAGACCCTTGGAAATTATCTTGCCTAAGCTCTCATTTTTTGTGGTTCCATTCTGTATCATGAAATTTAGCAACTAATTAATATGCTGTTTCCATTTTTATCTAAGTAAAATTGTATGAGTTTCATCTCTTTTAATTCTTTAAAGAGAGGAACCTAATATTTACTTTTTTTTTACTCCTGAGAGTGACTTTCAGACTATTAGTTGGATACATTTAATTAAAATAACACTTATTAATTAGTAGATGCTATTTATCTGCAATTAATAGTAATAGTCTATTGTTTACTCTTTAAGAGCAGGTGAAAAGTTTATTCTGGACTCTGGGGTATGGACATGTGAAATGTTTCCATTAGGGTAAGATCAGTCTGGCTTTAGTGAAAAGTAGTTACAAGGCACCTAGTTTAATGTTTTTCTTGAAACAGAACAAGAAAAGGGTATCACTGACCCCTTGTAGGCCAGAACAATGATATCAGTGACAGTCTCCAGAGTTAGTTGCATCCAGCAGAGAGAAAACTGCCCTGAGCTGCACAGCCATTACTTCAGAAACTAGTGAGGGGTGACAGAGGATTAAGACAAGACACACTAACATTTAGAGAGAAAGGTGGAATCAGGTGGGTACTGTCCATTGTTGGAGGAACGGTGATCCAAAGCTGGCTCCACATGTTTATTAGATAGGTTTCTATCATCAAAAGGTTATTTGTGAGAAAGTTTCTGGAAAGCAGGCCGATTTGAAGGCTACATCACAGGTGAGACATTATGAATGATTATCTTACTATGTTCAAAATCTTCTATTCCTAGGAGAGAGTGTCTGCAACTCAAGGTTAAAACTGACATCTCTGAACCTTTGCACAGAGACCAAGGGCCAGCATGCCATAGCAACTGGGGAATGTTAACCCTGTACTTTTGCACAGGGAAATGTTAACCCTATTCTTTCAGGCAGGGAAATCCCAGTGCAAGCACACCAAAACCAAAAGGTAATCAGAAACCTTGATTCACATCACCAATTCCCATAAACAATCTCATAGGCTTCAACTGTAGCAGCATTAACGTGAGAGCATCAAGAGTCCTAGGAGACAGTGGGACACCTGTATTCAGCATTTCTCATCTGAGAAACTATCAGAAAAACATTGAGGCCATTTGAGAAGGAAGAATAAATTCTGGCAATGAAACTGAAGCAGCCCAATGACATCATTAAATGAAATATCTATAGCTATCTTTCTATTATCTTAGAGAAATTAATGGATATATACTTTTCATTCTAAAGTTTTCCTCAATTTATGACATTGTGGATAAGCTCATTAAAAATGTTTTAAGTGTAACTTCAAGCACAATATTCCATCAGTAGATGTTTCATAATTTATTTAATATTTACTCATTTGCCTCCAATTTAGATTAGTACCAAATTACCACTAAACCATTTTTTTGTGAAATTATGATATAACTAGGTTATTAATTATGTTATTAGATAAAATTTTATGTAAAACTTTGCAGTTTTCATTTCATATGTCAAATGGTTTATCAAAAATCTGAAAATTTTCAATTTTATTTTTTCAACCATGTATGAGAATATCAGTTGCTTTATAAGTTCATTAGTATTTAGAGTTAAGTTATAACTTTTTTTTTTTTGCTTTCTACAGAAGTGAAAAATAAACTTTTTTTTTCCTGATAACAAGACTGAATAGACCTTTGGGATTCTTTTCCTTTGGAAAAAAATTTCCAATTTTCGATGAGTGAGAAGAAAGAGGAACATATATAATTGAATGGCTAACTGAGTAGTATGTACCAAATAATGCTCATATTCATGAATATCTTTCCTAAATAAACATGTTTTCTTAGTTGTACACATTGCCCCCTAGCTAAAGACTATACCTCCTAGGGTCTCTTTCTGCTGGGCTCAACCATGTGGCTACTTTGTAACCAATAACATGTGAGTAAAAGTAGGATATATAGGTTCCTTGGTAGAGCAGATTATGCTTAGTGAAGCTAGCCAATCCCTAAAAAACAAATACCAAATGTCTTCTTTGATATAATGAGAGCAACTATGAACAGAGCAGGGAGGAAGAGTAGGAAGAAAAGAGTAACATTAAACAGAGACATGAGATGGGAGGGAAAGGGAGAGAAAAGGGAAATTGCATGGAAACGAAGGGAGACCCTCATTGCTATACAAAATTACATATAAGAGGTTGTGAGGGGAATGGGAAAATAAACAAGGAGAGAAATGAATTACAGTAGATCGGGTAGAGAGAGAAGATGGGAGGGGAGGGGAGGGGGGATAGTAGGGGATAGGAAAGGTAGCAGAATACAACAATTACTAATAGGGCATTATGTAAAATTGTGGATGTGTAACCGACGTGATTCTGCAATCTGCATTTGGGGTAAAATTGGGGGTTCATAACCCACTTCAATCTAATGTATGAAATATGATATGTCAAGAGCTTTGTAATGTTGTGAACAACCAATAAAAAAATAAATAAAATTAAATTAAAAAAAAATTAAAAAAATGTGGGTGTGAAGGAAGAAGCAAAAAATTAGTCATCTCAGGAACTGTCTATTGAAGACAGCAGAGTATCACCTTAGAGGGAGCCCACTACAATCCTGATGAATGTGGAGATGCCATAATTGCTCTGATTGTCCAATCAGGTTTTTGCTTAACAAAAGAAATAAGCTTGCATCCTTGCATCATATTTCAGCCTCATGAACTTTTGTTGTTGTTTGTTTTCCTGTTATGGCAGAAACCAGCTATTATTATTGATGAAAAGGAGACAAAAGAGAGAGAGAATGTGATGGTCAATCTGAATTGTCAATTTGATTGCATTAAGAGATGCTGAAGATTATGAGGCTACTGGTGGTTGTCTGAATGAGGGTGTTTCTAGGAATCATGAAGGACAGCAAACTGAGGTGAAGACCCACAGCCCAATACTTTGGAGGCTTGGATGGAACATAAGTTGGAAGAACAAGGAAGCAGCAGTGGACACAAACTCAATTCTTAGAATGAATTCTTGATTATTGATGTGCCCACTGACGATATCACATCCAGCTTCTTCATACTTCCAAAACTGACTCTTCCCAGAGATTCTCAAGGGAATGTCCACACCTTTGGTTTTGGACTGGGACCCCATCTTTGATCTCTCTTGTTCTGAGGCTCTGACTTCTTAAGACTGAGCAGCTACTGATTCTTCCAGCTCTTCAGCCTGCAGACCATCATTGTGGGACACAGTCTATTCTTGTTGTGTAAGCTAATCTAATAAAAATCTCCTTTATATAATAATATATGTAATAATATATAATAACACACACACATATATGCATATTACATATACATAGACATAGACTTGAATAAATTGAGTTATATATTTTGCTCCTCTAGAGAAACCTAATACATAGAGGGACAAGTTAATTCTAAAAATTGGTCATGTTTAGTCTGTATACCGATTCTTATCCCAGTAATATTTTGATATTATATTACTTATTTTAATATCTTTTTACTTTTTCAGATAAACTTTAGAATCATTTTGTCGAGTTTTTAATTGTATTAAATTTAAAGTGTGAGCTATGTTACATTAACTTGGCTTTTAAATATTGTCTTCCTATTTAGAAACAAAATATATAACTCAATTTATTCAAGTCTTTTTACATATGTGTTATCAATGAGTTAAACTGACTACTTTTTAGTTGTGAAAATTATTTTACTTTTTATTCATTTTGTGCTGTACTTGAGGTTGAAAACTGGGCCTCATGAATGCTTAGGAAGCCCTCTACCATGGAGCTACATCCCCATCCCATGAAAGTTATTTCTAATCTATTTCCTATATGCTTTCTGAAAGACACATTAGAGCACTCAGTTTGAGTATTTATAGCTTATGTCCAAGATCTACCCAACATAGACAGTTTGAGGGTTTTTAAAGTTTGACTCATTTTATTATTTATTTATTTTACAGGGTCCCCCTTTGTTTTCCATGCTGGTCTTGAACTCACATTCTTCCTGCCTCAGCCTCCCAAGTAGATATTTTATAAAATTAATTGTCCTCAACACTCTGACAGAATGATATAATGATATTTTGTTTTCTTTTATTCCAGTTTTTCAGACTTGCTTTTGGGAATGTTTCCATTTTTATTTTTATAATCAGGAATGTTTCTGATATTTTATTAAACAATTTTCAGGTCTATCAGAGAGTCATTTAAAAAAAATAACGTATTGACATTTTAATATATTTCTTAATGTAAATGAAGCACATTTGGTTCATCATTATTGTGGATTGAATTGTGTTTGCTGGAGAGATATGTCAAAGTTCTGGCACCCAGTACCTTAGCATGTGAATGTTTTTGTTTGTTTGTTTGTTTTGTTTTGTTTTGTAAATAGCATTTTTGCCAATGTGGTTAGTTATGATGAGGTCATAATAGCATACAATAATTCCTTAATTCAATATGACTAGTGTCATTATAGGAAGATGATGAGAAGAAAAAGAAGGAGATACCATTTGATGACCAGGCAGAAATTGAAGGTAAGTCTCTACAAGTCAAGGTACATCAAAAATTGCCAGCAATACCAGAGGACAAGAGTAATGCTTGGAACAGATTCTACCCTGGAACTTTGAAAGGGCACAGTGCTGCTGACATCTTGATTTGGGACTTCTGGACTCCAGAACTGAGATAATAACTTGATGTTGCTTAAAGACACATACATCTCTTTGTTACAAAAAACTTTAAAATTCAAGGTAGTCATGTTTAGTTTGACTTTTTAAAATCTGCATTATAAAAGATGTGACGTTATATAGTATTTCCCTTCTCTGTGCTTCTAGAATGTCAAAATAGTTTTATGTAAAAATAAATAAGTTATATTTAAATATTGCTAAAATCCATCTCTAATGTCATACACATGGATTTATAGTTTAATCATTTGCTTAATTATATTCTTATACGTATACTATTGTCATTTGAAAGATTCAAACATCATTACATTGACCCATATTTGATACTTCTTCAATTTATTTCCTATATTATCTGTACTTAATTCTTATACATGGTAGAGGAACAAAACCCCATTTGAACCCCAACATCTATGTATTGCACAACACAGGGAAATAAAAATTAAAAATGTGGATAGATAAAATTTAACAGAAGAAATTGTGACTTTTGAGAATCTCTAGTTACAAGCTTAGTGAAAACCCAGTAATGTGATTCATGTAGGCGCACAAATAACTTGCCATTTTATGTTAATCTACAAAAAGATTTTCAAAAGAGCAAGTATGTTTGTCAGCTTTAGAATTTCTGTGAGCAAAATTACCCAAATAGAACAACTTAGAGGAAGGAGAAAAGGTTTATTTTGACTCACTATTTCGGAGGTCTCAATCCAAAGATGGCCAACTCCATTGCTTTGGACCCAAGGTGAGATAGAATATAATGGAAGAAGGTTGTGGTGTAGAGAAATTGTTCCTCTCATAGCAGTAAGTAAGGAGAGAGAGAGAGAGAGAGAGAGAGAGAGAGAGAGAGAGAGAGAGAGAGAGAAGAGAGAGAGAGAGAGAGGAAGTGGAAAGTGCTATAGGGAAGATTCATCCTTCCAGGGCACTACACCAGTGACAAACCTCCTCTAGACATGCCTCATGTGCCTATAGTTATCACCCAGATAGACCATTTAAACTAGGATGCACTGATTAGGTTATGGCTCTCACAATTCAATCATTTCACCTCTGGACATTCCTGAATTTACACAAGAGACTTTGGGTAACACCTCATATCCAAACAGTTTCTAAAATTCTGCACCTGGCCCCCAATGTCCATCTCACAACACAAAATGCATTTAGTCTTTCACCAAGAGTCCCGTAATCTTAACAGTTTCAGCATTGCTCAAAAGTTGAAGTCCAAAGTCCCACTTGAGACTCATGGTAAACTCTTTGGCTATAAGCTCCTGTAAAAATCAAAAGCAACTTACTTATATCCATTATATAACATGAGTATATCTTGCCCAATAATCTGAAAGCCTGAATAGAATAAATACTGACTTTCCAGAGCCTGAAGTAACTATGGAAACAGTATGAAATTTCTTAGAATATTAAAACTGTTTGATCCAGCTACACCACTCCTGGTTATATACCTGAAGAATTCAAAGTCAACATATTATTGAAATACTTACATACCCATATTCATTGAAGTAATATTCACAATAGCCAATTTAGGGAAACAACCTATATGCTCATCAGCAGATGAATGGATAAAAATTAATGTGAGATACACACACACACACACACACACACACACAGTATTTTTCATCCATAAAGAAGAATGGAATCATGTCATTTGCAAGAATATGGATAGAAATGGATAGTATCACTTTAAGCAAAATAAGTCAAACTCAGAAAGACAGATATTAAAGGTTTTATTTCATATGTAAAATCTAGGAAAAAGGGGTGACATGGAAATAGAAGAGGGACTATTACAGAAAAAGAAAGGACCAGGGAAAGGGGATAAGGGCGGGTGAATAAAATCAAAGCATATTATATGTATGTATGAATCCGTCATAGTGGAACACATTATTTTGTGTAATTATTATGCACTGATAATTATTTTTGAAAAGAAGTAACGTTGTCTGCAAATGGCCTGTGGACTTGAGATATAATATTAATTCTTCCCTGTTCTCCAGTTTGATAGTGTTTTTTATGGTTTTTTTTTGATAGATTTTTTTATGGTTTGGATCCAGAATATCCCCTAAAAGCTCATGTGTTAAAGACTTGGTTCCCAGTGCAGCAGTGTTCAGAAGTGGAGCTTTTGGAAAGGATTGGATCATGAGGGTTCTAGCCTCATCGGGGTATTACTCTATTTTCTGAATTAGTCATTTGAATGAGTTGTTAGCAGGAGGTAGAAACTAATAGGCAGGTGGGGCCTAGTTGGTAGACATAGTTCAGTGGGGTGTGCCCATGGGGACTATACCTTATCCTTGGCCCCCTTCTGTCTTTCTGTGTTGGAGTTCTGCCTGTCTAGAGTTTAGCAACTTTCTTTTGCCATGCCCTTCCACCATGATGTTCTGACTCACCTCAAGAGCAAAACAATGTAGTCATCTGTCCATTGATTGAAACATCTAAACCATGAACTAAAATAAGTCTTTCCACATTTAAGTTTTTTATGTCAGGTATTTTAGTCACAGTGACAAAAAGCTGACTAACACAGGCTTGAACTATAAAGCAGCTCCTCCTACATGCTATAGATTTAACCATGTCCCCTTAAAATTCAGATGTTTAAGCCTTAATTCCCAATATGACTATATTTGGAAGCCACGTTTTAGAAGATAATTAAATTTAAATGTGGCAATAATCATAGAATCCTAACCTGAGAGGATTAGTGGCTTTACAAGAAATGGAAGAGATCTCTTTTTTCACTCTCTACCAAGAGAGGACAGAGAGAAGATCCTCTCTAAATGTCAAGAAGAGAGCTGTAACCAGGAAATGAACTCTGCTAGACCTCCATCTTGGACTTCTTAGACTCCCAAACTGTGAGAAAATAAATTTTAATTGTTAAAGTCATCCATTCTATGGTAATTTTTATGGTGGTCCTCGCAGGGTCTCCATCTTAATAGCCTTCAACTTGAATAGTAACATTGTCTCTTAACTGGGTCTTCAGTCTGTTAGCTCATTGGGCAGATAATGGGAATTGTCCTTCTCTATTACCACATGAATCAACTCTTTAAAATAAATCTCACTCTCTATGTGTACACATCTTATTGATTCTATTTCTCTGGAGAACCAAGAGAGTATGTATGAAGGGAGAAGTAAGGAAAAATAACTAGAAGGTCACTGAGACCATCATGATTTCCATGTAATTCAAGCTAAGAAACTCGTCATTATCCTAAGAGCTCTGCAGAGTGGTTCCCAAACATTCAAATTTGCACTATTTTTTGTAAGTAGAAACAATCCACTCACAATTCACAAATACTTATGGGCATATGACATTCTACGTGCTTTTGTTTCTACTTGGATGTTATCTTTCTTATTTTCCCATCTTTCCTTTGTGTTTTGCTGAAATTTCTGGAAATATATTTTCTCTATTTTGTTTCATCATAGATTCTCACTTCTGCCTACCTATTTATTTACCCACGTCTCATTTGAAGTATAAATTACATTATTTTTGTAATGCACAAAATTGTTTCTTGTGTCTTTAATCTTTAGAGAATGTCTCAAACATGAAAAGATTCCTGGTTTGGAATAACAAGAAACTCAAATAAAAAATTTCAGACAAAATTCACTTAGTTTCTAATATATTTACAGTTTTTTTGTTTTACTTTAAAGAATAGGATACAAAGGAATCAGAAGAGCAGGAAGGCAGGAAGATCAGTGAAGCTCAGGAGATATGTCCAGGTAAGAATTAACTGGAGTTTAAACCAAGTAGTGCCAAAAACAGTGGAAAGAAAAGAAGGTTCTGAATTGGTGTGAAGGACACGGTAACAAAAAAAGGAAGCCCTTTCTTTCCCCCTATTTCTTTTTTGCCGACGAACACAAAATCAAATTCAGTGGTCTTCTAAGACCATTCAGTTTTAGTTTAGAGGAATCTTCTGATACTTCAGATTGATTTCCTGTTAGTTTTATATGTAGCATATTTTTCATACCATAACCATAGTGCTTATCATTTGGAATCACACATTGGATAATTGTCATATTACCCCTAAAGACAAGGCTTCAATTTAATTTGGCTTTTGCATTCTTCATTATAGCTTGGCTTGAGGCAATAAAACAATGGAGTAAAATAAGACAGGCTAACATAAAAATGATTGAATGTATGAGAGACTGTTGTTGTAATTAACATAAGAAATTTATGAGCAAGAAATAATTTAATAGAAAATTTGACTTCAGCTTTATATTGTTAATTTTGACGTGATGGCAATTTCTGAGGTATAAATGCACAGTTAAGATATTGAACTTAAAAATGACTCTGCCTTCACATAACTATTAAAAATGCCTAGAATTTCAGGTGGATATTGAGATTTTATGATTAATAAACTAGATATACTATTTTAAGAATAACTTAGGTTGAGATGATGTTTGAAGGAGAAAGAATTCGAATACCACATATGAATACAGAAAGGAGAGTGGGTGGTCAGAGATCTAGCTCTGATCTGTATTTAAATTGAGAATTTCAAAGATGGCAGTGTATTAGCTATGGCAAGACAGTTGGAAAATAACTGGAGAATCTGAACCAAGTAGCCTAAAAATTAAGATGAAAGAAGTGTTTTAGGAACTAAGAAAGTGATTTAAAATACTATACTGATACTATAAATTTTACTCAAACAAAAACCCACTCTGGATTAATAATATAAGAAATAGTGTTAATTTTTGAGAGGACCAGTGTTTTAAAATAGAGTGTTATTTAAGTATTAAATTAAGATTATAGTATTAAATAAATAATACTGTATTTTCCCTTTTGGTAAATGTTTAAAATAAAACTAAATTTTATTAAAATAATACAACAAGAGAAAATATGATGTAAAAATGGAAAAATATTCCTCCTATTCCATAACTTGGTCGCTAGTTTACTCAAATTTTCTTGCCCCATTTATTTGATTTCTTCCTGTCTTATATTCTCTTATTCAATCAAAACACATTATGGTGGCAGACATTAATATGATTCTCCCAGTTATTCCCACCTTCTGGTATTTACATCGTTGTACAATCATATTTCTTGAATATGGGCAAGACTAATGACTCCTATTACGAAAAAAAGAATATAGCAAAAGTGAGGATTGTTACTCTCATAATTCAGTTATCTAACACAAAAAATTCCCTGATGCCATTTTAATGGTATTGTTACATAATATTCCATCTTTTTTTTCTATCTATTCTTTTTTTTTTATTGTTGGTCGTTCAAAACATTACATAGAATATTCCATCTTAACATACCAAAACTGGAAACTCTCCTTATGAACACATTGGAGAACACATATAAGGCAAGAATTTGTAAATAGCCTTTTAGAGCTGTGGACAGCCTGTAGGATCTAAGGGCTTCCTATAGCCAATAACCAACAAAAAGCCAAGGCCCTCAATCATACAGAAGCTAGGAAATTAACCCTGCCATTATCTAGCATGAAGTTGGAAGTGCGGTCTTCCCTAGTTAAACACAATATGAGGATGCAGCTGATACCTTGAGTGTAGCCATTAAGTACCCAAAAGTGAGGGTTCGCCTGAGGTTCACCTGGGCTCCTGACTTTATCTTTTATCCACAGGCTAGGGAAGAAAGCTCCGTAAGAGATGTACTTACAGGGACACTAAGATTCAAACAGTGTGTTTTTATAATTTGCCCAATGAGTGTGATGAGCTTATTTTCTACTTATCTACCTATCTTTCAGCTGTATCCATTAGTAGTATTTTATATTAGATCTTTTCACAGTATTAATTCACTATCTGTAGGAATATGTTGTGTAATGCAAAAAGATAAGTATCTTCGAATGAACAAATTTCCTTCAACTTAAAATAATACTTCAAATATAATATTTCTTGTTTTTTTACTAAAATGTAACTCATTATGCTATTGATATGTGATTTTTCATTGTGTGAGTTCATTAAATGAAAGTGTTCAATTTAAAACTTTTGTGTCATTATCACATCTGTGAAAGACATCAGTGGAAATAAAAATATCAGATATTGGTTGGATTACTTTTATAGAAAAATCTGAAATTTCAGTTACACTATTAGAAGTAAATTTTGAAAGTTGTGAAAGGAAGAATGTTCGATTCTTGTCATACTTTTAAACCTGATTGATTATGTTACATAAACGAAGTTAGAAATTCTTGTAGAACAGAAAATATGTGACATCTCCTCCCACTTGCAAAACAAAAAGAGAAAGATGTTTGTCAGTAGCAACTATGCTATCCTATAAAGTTTCTAAGTGCAAAGACTGATTTTGAAGAATTTTTTTCCCAACATCACAATGCTTTTCTCTACTTCAAAATTTCATTAAATTACACAGCTGTCACAAAGTCATGGTCTGTGAGCCACAACCATTACTGTAGTAATATGTGCTAAGAGTACATTGTCGACTTCCTGCCATTATATGATGACTGATATTGTTTCATATATGGATTATTCATTTTTTTCATAATTTTAGAATTCATGACTGTCTGAAAAGATTCATGAAATACTACTAATTCTACTACTTGATTTTTAATGACCAATTCTAAATCTTTGACTTTGATGCATACATGAATACATAAACACACACGTATACATACCTACATACCACAATGTGAGTGTGCATATATGTTTGCTAAATGTTTAATTTTGTCTAAAAACTTGAAGTCTTAGGTATTATGTATGCTTAACTACCTACTAAATATTTGGGTTATTCTTTCTGTGTAGTCCTCCAATTTACCTTATATAAAACTCAACTCATCATCCCTGACTACTCTTGATTCCCAGGATTCTTTAGTCTAACACAAGTTATACAAGTCTCACAAACTTTCAATTACTACAAAAGGCACTATTTTGCTTATCATTAACATCCAAAATTGATTCATATCTAAATATATCTTATACCTATCTCATGTTCATTGTAATATTCTTACTTTTATCGATTTCCGAAATAGTCTTCTACTCAGAAGACTCTCCCTGCTGCCATTATTTCATGACATTTGAGTCAGATCTGGCCCCTTAAGGTTGGTTAATTAATATTCATGACTGGTGAGAATAAGAACATAGAATTGGTTTAAGTTATATTGACCCAAAAAGATAAGATATAAACAACGTATACCACCCCAATGTCTAACTAGCTCCCTATTAAAGCAGGAACAAGTTTTAGTGGTCAACACATGCAGACAAATATACCAGGTTGAAAGCTAAGTCTCATAGTTGAGATGGCTAATGAAGCATAAAATAACAGACATAATTAAGTATAATTATAGGGTGATTTGTGACTCAAGAATTCCACTTAATTACATGAAGAATTATAGGAAAGGCAGGTCACCAAATATTCTGTTGCTCTACAAAATATAAGTCAATAAAAAGTATGAAAAGAACAAGAGATGGGAGAAAAATATTGATATGACTTTATATGATATAGCAAATTATTTTCAAAATTGATGGTCAAATAACAATATATACATAATTAAACTTTAAAATTATATTTTTGTCCCTAAATGCTTTCAAGTCTTCTTTATATGAAAAGATATAAATTATTATTATAAAACATGTATCATCATGTTGAATTCTTTTTTTCTTTTTTTATTAGTTGTTCAAACCATTACAAAGTTCTTGACATATCACTTGACGTATCATATTTCATATATTTGATTCAAGTGGATTATGAACTCCCATTTTTACCCTATATACATATTGCAGATTCACATCGGTTACACATCCACTTTTTTACCTACTGCCATACCAGTGTATGTTGTATTCTGCTGCCTTTCCTATCCTCTACTATCCCCCCTCCCCATCCCTCCCTTCCCCTGCCCTCCCTTCCCATCTTCTCTCCCTACCCCATCTACTGTAATTAATTTCTCTCTCGTTTTTTTCCCTTTCCCCTCACTTCCTCTTATATGTAATTTTGTATAACAATGAGGGTCTCCTTCCTTTACCATGTAATTTCCCTTCTCTCTCTCTTTCCCTCACCCCTCTCATTCCTGTTTAGTGGTGATCTTCTTCTCATGCTCTTCCTCTCTATTCTGTTCTTAGTTGCTCTCCTTTTATCAAAGAAGACATTTGGCATTTATTTTTTAGGGATTGGCTAGCTTCACTTAGCATAATCTGCTCTAGTGCCATCCATTTCCCTGCAAATTCCATGATTTTGTCATTTTTTAGTGCAGAGTAATACCCCATTGTGTATAAATGCCACTTTTTTATCCATTCATCTATTGAAGGGCATCTAGGTTGGTTCCACAGTCTAGCTATTGTGAATTGTGCTGCTATGAACATTGTTGTAGCAGTGTCCCTATAGCACGCTCTTTTAAGGTCTTTAGGGAATAGTCCAAGAAGGGGAATAGCTGGGTCAAATGGTGGTTCCATTCCCAGCTTTCCAAGGAATCTCCATACTGCTATCCAAATTGGCCGCACCAATTTGCAGTCCCACCAGCAATGTACAAGTGTACCCTTTTCCCCACATCCTTGCCATCACTTGTTGTTTGAAAATAAAATACTTGGGAATCAACCTAACAAAAGAGGTGAAAGACTTATACAATGAAAAGTACAAAACCCTAAAGAGAGAAATAGAAGAAGATCTTAGAAGATGGAAAAATATACCCTGTTCATGGATAGGCAGAACTAACTAACATCATCAAAATGGCGATATTACTAAAAGTTCTCTATAGGTTCAATGCAATACCAATCAAAATCCCAATGACATTTCTTGTAGAAATAGATAAAGCAATCATGAAATTCATATGGAAAAATAAAAGACCCAGAATAGCAAAAGCAACTCTAAGCAGGAATTGTGAATCAGGCGGTATATCAATACCAGATTTCAAATTATATTACAAAGCAATAGTAACAAAAACAGCATGGTACTGGTACCAAAACAGGCGGGTGGACCAATGGTCCAGAATAGAGGACACAGAGACCAATCCACAAAGTTACAACTATCTTATATTTGATAAAGGGGCTAAAAGCATACAATGGAGGAAGGATAGCATCTTCAACAAATGGTGCTGGGAAAACTGGAAATCCATATGCAACAAAATGAAACTGAATCCCTTTCTCTCACCATGCACAAAAGTTAACTCAAAATGGATCAAGGAGCTTGATATCAAATCAGAGACTCTGCGTCTGATAGAAGAAAAAGTTGGCTCCGATCTACAGATTGTGGGGTTGGGCTCCAAATTTCTTAATAGGATGCCCATAGCACAAGAGTTAATAACAAGAATCATGTTGAATTCTAATATTAGTTTCATAAGAAATAAATATTATTTTCATTTTGGAAATTATATGAGACCAAAGATCATACTGATTGTTAAAATGGAGAAATCTGGATTTTGAATTGAAATTCTACATGTGAACTTCGTAAAGTGACTTGCAATGGTTTTACAGACTAGTAATCCTCAACTGAAGTGATTTTGCTCTCCAGAGAGCATTCTCAACTCTGGAGATACTCTTGGCTGTCAGAGTTGCAGGGAAGGGAGGTTGCTACTGACATCTAGAGGGTAGAGGCCAGAGACATTGCTAAATATCCTACTATGCACAGGACAGGACCACCCTCTACAACAAAGAATTATGTGACCCTTAATGTCAATAGTGCTGAGGCTGAGATGTCAGAAACAGATGTAATGTTACCCTGTTACTACAATAAGAAATAGAGAGTAACACAGCATTCCATAGGCCATATAACTTGAGGAATGCATAGAAAAAGTAAGAAAAGAAAATATATTGTGGAATTAGTAATAATAAGGCAAAGCAATGATGAATATCAATAACAGTTTACATATGACTTGGTTATGTTAAGTTTTATGACACTAATAGAAGACAGGGAATTATGAAAAATTTCTTCCTTTTCAAGACAAAAAGAGAAATGTGATTTTAATCATTTTAAACAGAGTTTGTACAAATAAAATGCAATTGAGCAGGGATTTACTTTGTGGAGTGTTTTATATAATTTATAAAATAAATTAATTTTTACATATTTCCTAAATTCAAGACAGTATACATTGTAATCCTGAAAGCTCAATGAAAGAAAAACAAGAACAAAGCATTATGTTTAAAAAAGAACTACAACAGTACATTTTCATATAACTGCAGACCATTTTAATCTTTAGTATCATAAAATCTACATCTCTTCCTCTTTTTTTTTTCCCTAATACCACGGTCTGACAACAGAGTTCTCATGCATTTTGAACCCAGAGTTCTCTACCTCCCCAGTCCTTCTTCCTTATATTCAATCCATCTAAATGATATTCTGAATCACTTCTACCAATACACACCACCTGACAGACTGCTTTGATAGTCTGCGCTTAAGAGCTTGAAATTGTTTGCATCTTGAAGAACTGCAATTTTACAACATATCAAAGAATTCCAGATTTTTATGTCTATTCCCTATTTAATAAAAACCCAAATTATTTGTCTTTTCAGTGCTGGAAGTCGAACACTTCTTGAAAATATTCTGTAAATTTTGACAGACATCATTTCAATGACTGAGTGATAGCTTTTTGTGACATGTCAATGAAATAGAAATCTTCCACAGTTTTATACTTTCTCTGATGGTATAAAGATATGTGGTTATTTCTATTCCCTAAACTGGATTTCTAGTCTTATGACAGATAATTTTAATGGTAGAGCACTTGCTTAGCATTTATTGAGAGACTGGTTTCAATCTCAAGCATGTAGGTAAATATATTATTTAAGTTAAATTACATATATTTATTACATATAACTATATTTTAAATTGTACATAATTTAAATTAAATTTCACTACCTCTGTAAATAATTCAGGTAATGACAATTAGATAGAGGTGTATTCTCCATGTTCTTCTCTTCTAATTCCTTTGGACACACAAGGATACACTGTGAAAATGGCAATAACCAGAGAGTCAACAGTGACTTCTTATCCTATAGACAGATTGGTCATCATGTTACTCTGATTCCAATTTTTTTAAGTGTTTTAAAATAATGGCTCTATAAATTGAATACTAAGATTATTGATCTTTTCATTAAGTTAAAATCATTTTAAAAGCAAAATTTTTGTTACTCAAAATGATTTATTTCATAATCTTCAAACTAAACTTTGTGGCTTAAATAAAAAATAGGTGTTAAGCATTATTATTGTATAATACAGAGTTTTATTCCAAAATGACAAGCTTTTTTAACTGTAAGAGAAGCATACATTATTTAAAAAATACTAGAGGCCATCAAAAATTATAGACTTGCATAAAATACTGTAAATACTGAATCAATATTACATTGGCATAAAAACATATTAAAGTAATGCTTCTGAATAAGCAATGTTCTTTGGGAAAATTAAAACTACTCTTAGAATCATGTTAACAAATTGACACAAGATTTACACATGTTCAAAATATTCTCTTTGATATTTGTCATCCTCATTAAAAGTAATTAGGCTTTAAAAAATACTTTTTCTTGTGAGAATTTTTTTTTTAAGCACTGTAACTTGAAATTGCTTTTTTCTTGGTTGCTACTAGTAACACTGACAGTTACTATAGCATCAACCTGATAATTACATATTTTGAAGAAATACTGGCAAATGGAAGGTGGCTATAATCATTGAAAGCTATTTAAATCATACATTTATAAGGTTATTAATAGATTTGCTTCTGATATAGGTATTATTAGCACATTTAACATATGGAAAGAGATGTAAGATCAATTAATAAAATCTATATATGCATGCTTTGAAGAGGAATGTATACCTAGAAATGTATAAATAATTGAATAGTTTTAGTGTCAGACAATTAGAATTATAATATCTATAATTGTCCCCTTAGTGAAAACATTGTCTCCAATTTTATATCAATTTAAAAAATTAGACTCATACAGCTATTTCAAAAGAAACAGTTTCTTGTTTTTTCTTTGACACAATTACTTAAATTTTATCTTGAGTCAGAGTTGAAATTTTCTTCACTAATTTGCTATATAATTTGCCATCTTCCATTACATTAAGACCTTTTTATAATTCCTTAGAGACAGAACATAAGAGGATTATGTGGGGATAAACAACATAATATAATTAGGAGAAACATTCCACACTGTTGATGAGATGCCTCTGCACTCACCTGAGTAATTGGCCGACTGACAATTTCAATTATCTGTAGCCTATCAATAGTTTTCAATGAGTCAAATATCCTTTGCATCAGACTCACTTAAAAGGTGTGAACTAAAGAGGAACAGTCCATTTATTTGTGTGGTAAAATAATAAGTAGGGTATGCTATTAAACTGCCCATATCTTCTTTCTTTAGTAATTACAAGGAAGAAGACTGAATTATGTGCACGTTATTTTTCTCTTGATGGGTGAGATTGATACATGTAGGGTTAATGGCTCTTTGGGAATTATGACAAATGAGCCGTTCCCAGCATAGATTTGTATGTAAGCTGCCTTCCAGGTATGAGAAAAGTCATGCCAACTATAGCAATCTGAGTTTTCATCCAGGACCTGGACTATTTAGGGTACATTTTGACATATTTATCGCATTTGAGACTGGTGATAGACTAAATTTTCTCCAAAATTATCCTCTGTCTTCCTTCCTGAAACATGAGTTTTATCTTTCTGCTTTTATCCAGTAGAATCTTAGCAAGCGTTAGAAGAAGAGGTTTGAAGAATATGTCCATCATTGGTGTTCCTCTCTTGTGCATAAGTCCACACAATGAGACCATAAGCCAAATATTACAAAAGAAAGAAAAACAAATAGGACAGAGCATAACCAATACCAGTCTTTTCCCAGATGCATGAATGTAATCAGCTGTGATCAGCTGAAATCAGTACAGCCTCCAAGGAGGGTGAGCCAAACCTCCATACCTTCAGTTGACCTCTAGACTGAAAAAATCATGTATTGTTTAAGTCCATTGAGTTTTAAAGTGGTCCTTTCAGTGGCAGTGTGTGTGTGTGTGTGTGTGTGTGTGTTTTGGGAACTTATGGAACAATGAACATGGAACTGAGATATAGTATAATTTATAAGCCAATGGCCATAAATCCATTTAATATGTTTGATCATGCATGCTATGGGTAAAATAAAATGTGGTAGAAATAGCCAGACATGCTTGAAATGAGGCAGAATCAGCCAATAAGAACATATTTCTGAATATTGCAGGACAATCTTTAAAAGAATACTTAATTTACAAACTACTGTTACACTTATGAGAAACCTATAGCATCACTCTAACATCATAGGAAAAAAACTTCATAATACTATGACTACATGAGAAATATTTTTGCATTCATTTATACGAAGTCACTGTATGGTAAAATGTAAAGAACATGTAAGTAAAACTAAACAGAAAAATTCATTTCTTTTGTGGGGGGGCGTGGTACCAGGGATTGAACTCAGGGGCATATGACCACTGAGCCACATGACCAGCTTTATTCTGTATTTTCTTTAGAAACAAGGTCTCATTGAGTTGCTTAGCACCTTGCTTTTGCTGACTCTGGCTTTGAACTTGCAATCCTCCTGCCTCAGCCTCCTGAGCCACTGGGATTATACTCGTGTGCCACTGCAGAAAAATTCAAATTGAAGCATTCAATTTTATATTAATGTTGCATTCTAAATTTCAGTATTATCATCTATAAAAGAAGAATATATTTTCATTAATGTGGCTTTTTAAAAATAAGATATGCTTCACAATAAACAGGTGTTATTGCTTGTATTATTCCTGGGACTGGCTCAGATGCTAGATCATAGTGGATTCCCAACAAGTGGTAATGATGATTATCATTGTTGTTCAATACAAAATTTAGCTTTTTGTGAAACTATACAATAAAAATTAGGAAAGAAACAGTTATGGCACTATCAATGCTTCTGATATAGATTATATATTTTAGCTTGAATGATGAGTGATTCAGAAGTCACTTTGAATGATAGCAAGCCTTTTCTATAGCCATGTACTTGATCTAAAACCAGACAAAGATAGACATCGTCTTCTAGGAGAAATTTATGGGATACTAGAAAACAATTCAGAGTTAACATGGGGACATAAAATAAGAACAATAAAATGAAAAGATAATCAAGAGAATTATTTGGCTTCTCATCATAAACAATTCAGGACTGTGTTCCCCAATAGGAGTAAAAGTAGGAGTGACAGAATTACTTTAATAATGCTTATGGTTACTGTATTATAAGTATATACATAAACTATTATATTTTGGGGGGTAAAGCTATATAAATTTACATTCATATGTGGATTAGACCTTATCTGGAATTTCATTGTTTTTATAAATTTATGAGTTGGGGAATCTCTTAATTTATAAGCACAGATGTTTAGTAGAGGCAACACTGATGCTCGTACTGACAATTAACATTCATTATACGCTAGATGGTGAGCTAAGAGATTTACATATTTTACTTAATCTATTTCTCCCCCAAAGTTTTCATTTTGCATATGGGAAAATCGAAGTTTCCAAAGAATAAGTAATTTGTTTAATGTCACAGTTGTTATTAAGTAGAGGAGAAAGATTTTGAATCTGAATTTGTTTTCCTTCAAAGCCTGTGCTCTTAAGCCTCAGCATGTGCAATTTTTACACAAGAGATTTGAACATAAACAGTGCTATCTTTGTGCCATTGTAGCTTGAGTTAGTTATGTATAAAAGCACTTTAAAAACTATATATAAGGATAATTTATCTATGTCCACAGAAAGTTGAATAGAGGAACTCATGCAACATTGTGTGTCCTTGGGCAAAATATTCAATACTCTGATGCCACTCACCATCTGCATTTTACTGGAACAATTTGACCTTTGGTTATTATACTTTTCTTTTAAAAAGTTTTTTAAATTAATGTACTTTCTTTCATGGGGCCAGTTTACTCTGATTACAGAGATATATTCCTCTCTTTTGAACCGTTTCATACATCTGATAATTTTTCTCTTTGTGCTTCTAAGTAATCTTGTAAACCACACCTACAACATCATGGTGAAGACAAGTAGCCTGGCATCAACTAGAAGGCACAGAGTGGGACTGGAGCTCTTTCAAAGCCTGGTTCCCAGAGAATTTTCATTTGCAATGAACACTTGATGAAGCCTCCTTATTCTCATGTTGAAATTTTAACTCCCCAGGGCTGGACATGTAGTGCAGTAGCTCAGTGGTAGGGCTTAAACTCTGGCTTTCTTCCACCAGCACAGCTCCTGCCAAAGAGAGAGAGAGAGAGAGAGAGAGAGAGAGAGAGAGAGAGAGAGAGAGAGAGAGAGAGAGAGAAAAGAAAGAAAATCTTAACTCCCAATATGTTGAAACTAGGAGGTAGGATGTTTGGGAAATAATTAGATTGAGAATGTGAAACCCTCATACCCTCATGATAGGAATTTCTTTATAGAAGCAAGCCCAGAGAGCTCTTTCTTTCTTTTACTGAATGTGAGAAAATGACTAAATTTGACAGTCTGCACCTCAGAAGAGGACTTTTATATCATAATCTAATGAAAAAACGTACCGAAACTCTACCATGCTAGCACCCACATCTCAGGCTTTCAGCCTCCAGAATTGTGGAGAAAGTAATTTTTTGTTGTTTACAGCCCTGAGGGTATGATATTTTGTTATAGAGCCCAGGATAACTACCCTTATGGGGTGTATCTTCATTTGTTGTGATTTAGACACTGCTCAGGACAAATAGTCATTTTTCACATGGGCATTTGTGGAAAACAATTATAAGTAATTATTTAATATTGCAGCTGCCTGAGGCAACAGAGTAAATAGCATGAACAAGCTGATGAACAAAGTTAAAAGAAAAAGCTGAAGAATGAGAAATCCACAGGAGTTTCAAAAAGTATAAATATATACTTTGGGAACTTACAAGGTAAATACATAGAAGCCTAAGAAAAACCTGTGAATGCCTTAACCTCTTACTTATGGCTGACTATGAGGCACTGAGAAAAGAAGAAGTGGAGCCTAGGATAGAGTTGTAAACTGGCTGCCTAAACATTCAACACACACTCTATAACACACACTCAGCTCTTTGGAAAAGCCAGAAAGACATAATAGTTCAAGATATTTAAGGAAATATCTGTCCAGGCACTAGTTAATCGCCAAACTAACTCAGCAGAGACTTCAGGGGCTATACATGATGATAAATTTGGATATATGGTATCTCCCCAAAACTCAAGTGTAAGACAATGCAAGAATTTTTACAGGTGAAATGGTTAGATTATAAGTGTTAAGTGGTAACTGTAAGTAGGTAGTGTGGAGTTGGAAGTGGTAGGTCACTAGGAGCATGCTTTGGGGTTTGTATTTTGTCCCTGGTGAGTAGAGCGCTCAGGCTGGTGCTCTCTTCCCCTCTCTCTCTCTCTCTCTCTCTCTCTCTCTCTCTCTCTCTCTCTCTCTCTCTCTGTTTCTCTTTCTGCTTCCTGATTGTCACATCCTGAACTGCTTTCCTACTCTATGCCCTCCCACCATTATAATCTGCTTACCTTGTTCCAGGACTGTGGAGTCACCCCTCTATAGACTGAGACCACTGGAACCATGAGCTAAAAATAAATTTTTCCTCCTATGATTGTTCTTGTCAGGTCTTTTGGTCACAGCAATGCAAAAACTAAGATAAATGACAATAAATACTTGCTTTATAAAAATTAATTTTAGAAAAACCACTAGGCAAATAAACACAAATAACAAAAGGAACAAAAATCAACTATAAAAAATAAACCCGGGAAAAAGAATCTAATTTCCATGGTTGTCATATTACAACTTTTAAATGTTCAGTTTTCTACCAATTTTATGACATGTAAGGAAACCTTAAAGTCAAGAATGATAAAAGTACATAGAAACTGTACCTGAGAAGTCACACTTGTTGGACTTATTATGCAAATATTTAATTCTGCTACTTTAAATATAGTCAAAGAACTTTTTTTTTTAGTCTAAAGAACTAAAGGAAAATATGAAAATCTCACCAAGTCAGACTATCCATAAGGAGATATAAATAATTAAAAATGAGGCATCCAGCAGCTGAGAAGAATAATACCTAAATGAAAAATGTGACAGGACTGGTGATGTGGCTCAAGCAGTAGCGCGCATGCGTGTGGCCCGGGTTCCATCCTCAGCACCACATACAAACAAAGATGTTGTGTCCGCCGAGAACTAAAAAATAAATAAATATTAAAAATTCTCTCTCTCTCTCTCTCTTAAAAAAAAAAAGAAAAATGTGACAGAGGAATTCAATAGCAGATTTGATCTGGCAGAAGAAATTTTCCATAAACTTGAAAATAGATCAACCAAAATTATCCAACCTAAAGAACAGTAAGAAAAAAAATTAAAGGTAAATAAACATAAAATTAAAGATCTCTAGATACTGAATATGCACAATGATGGTCCCAGAAGGAGAAGGGAGAAGGAAGAACAGAGAACATAAACATTAACAGCCCAAAACTTTCCAAATATCATGAAAAAATATTAATCTACACATCCAAGAAGCTCAACAAAAGATAAACACAGAAACATAAAAATCCAGCTTTTGAAAGCCAAAGACAGAGATGGTCTTGAAGCAGCAAAGGAGAAGTGATTCTTCACATAAGAGCTGTTTTCTCACAAGAAACTGGAATGCAAAGACACCAGGAAGACTAAGTGCTTAAAGCAAAAGGCTACTAATCAAGAATTCTCTATTGGTCAAATTACCATTCAAATATAAAGGAGAAATTAAGACATTTCCAGATTAACAAAAACAAATCTGTACTATAGCAACTACTAAAGAGTGTCCTTTAAGCTGAAATGAAGAGAAACAATGTAGTATCTCAAAATGAAAATGGTTTAAATACTTCCATCAAAAAAAGCAGACTAGCAGAATGATTTAAAAAACAACAAAAACAACACGATTCCACTTCAAATACATATATATATATATATATATATATATATATATATATATATATGAAATTTTCTTTTGGTATCCAGAGGTTTTTGCTTCTAGGACCACCTGTGAATATCATGATCTGTGGATGCACAAAATCCCTTATGTAAAATGACATAGCATTTGCATGTAACCTTCATGATCTTCCCATATACTTTAAATCATTTAGAGATCATTTCCAATACATATACAATGTAAATGCATGAAAATAGTCGTCTTGTGTTACTTAGAGAATAATGGCCAGAAAAAAAAAATGTTCTTACACGTTTGGTACAGATGACATTTTTCCCAAATAGTTTTATCTGTTCTTGGTTGAATGAATACAGGGATGCAGAACTAACAGATACAGAAGGACAAGTGTAGGTTGAAAGAAAGAGGATGGAAAAAGGATATTCCATATAAGCTGTAATTTAAAAAGAGATGGAGTGGCTGCTGATATCAGATAATGTGGACTTTAAGACACAAATCTAACCAGCAATCATTAATGGAAGAACCCAAAAAATGTAATCCAAAAAAAATGACAGAATTACAAGGAAAATGGAAAATTTTAAAAACATTAGCTTACTATGCCTTATTTTCAATAGTGAATCGAATAACTATAAAGAAGATTCATGTGGAAATGGAAAACTTGATAACTCTACAAATTACTAGACTTAATAGACATCTTCAGAACATCCATTCAAAACTAATAGATTATAGTAATTTCCACTTATATGTGGGGCATATGTTCCAAGACCCCAAGTAGACGCCAGAAACTGCAGGTAGTACCCAAACCTTAAGTAGACTATATTTTTTCCTGTACATATATACCTAAGCTAAAATTTGACGTATAGAGTAGGTGCAGTAAGAGAATAACAACTGATAATAAAATAGAATAATTATGAAAAGTCTCATGAGTGTGGTCTCTCTCACACTCAGACTACTTTCCTGTCCTGTTATGTGCTGTTGATGCAGTGAGGTGAATGACAGCATCATGACACAGCATTAGACTACTACTGACCTCCTCATTACGTGTCAGAAAGAGGATCATCTAATGTGGTTGAGTGAACTACAATTTCCTTTCTTTCCTTTCACCTTTGCACCTGAAGCATATTATGTCTTCTCTTTGGTCGATCCAAATTGCCTTTACCAATACAGAAGGCATAATATGCTGCAGGTGCAAAGTTGCAAAGAAAGAACAGGAATCCTAGTGAACTAGGGATGATTCACATACCTGATAATTTCAAAGGAGAACAATACAAGTTTTTATTATACTGATCAAAACAGAGTATAATATAAAACCTATGAATTTATTATTTCTGGAATTTTTCATTTAATACTTTTGGACCAGATTGACTACCTGTACCTAAAACCATAGACAGCAAAACTGCAGATGGAGGTAAATTATATATTTGTCAAAATCACATGTGAAGCCAGGCACAGTGGCACGCTCCTATAATTCTAGCAGCTGAGGTGACTGAAGCATGAGGATCACAAGTTCAAAGCCAGCCTCAGCAAGGCTCTAAGCAACTTAGCAAAACTCTGTCTCTAAATAGAATATTTTTTTAAAAAATGGCCGGGGATGTGACTCAGTGGTTGAGTGCCCCTGGATTCAAACCCCAGCATTAAAAAAAAAATCAATGAATTTTTAAAATTAGACAAGTTTAAGAACAAGAAAAACCAGGGAGATAGAGTAACACAGGAGGAGTGACAGAAGATGAGATTAAGAAATGGGCAAAGTCATAGATAGTAAGAGGCAAGGATTTCTTTAAAATATTGTTCTGTGTGTGATAGAAGACTCTGGAAGGGTTTCAGAAGGCTGAATGATCAGAGGGTGTGGCTAATACTCTATGACCACATTTTGTGGGACACCACCTATTTAAATGATTTAAAAGCTACTTTAGGGGTTGAGTGGAACTATAGGGTAGGATAGAAAAAAAGGCAAGCCATGAAGTTAAGAGAATACTAAGGATGAACGTGAAAGTGTCCAGACTAGGCAAATAGCAGAGGTGGGAGAAGCAGTCAGAACTGAAAGGCTTGTGGATGTACTGGATGAGAGGAGTTAAGAATCAAATGATTAAAGGACCATTCCTTCTTTTGGGCCCTGAGCACATTGTTGAAGGTAGTGGGAAAATCTTGGGTAAGAGAAGGTTTTAGAAACACTGTGACGTTTAAAATGTCTAAAATTATTTCAATGGAGATACCAATTAAGAGTTTATTTTAGTAGTCTGGCCTATTCACATTGAAGAATAGATCTAAGATTTAGTAGATTGGTGCCAAAGTTGTTAAGATCACAGAATCAGAGGAAGAAAAAAAAATTTAACAAAAAGCTGGTAAATTCCTGGTTAAGGAATACCCACCTTTATAATTTATATGCACAAAAGGAAAATGGTCTGAATAACAGTCTCCTTGGATGATGAAATCCTTGAGGGAAGGCACTGTGAGTTATTCATTTCTATGCCTTTTGTGTCCAACACAGAACATATGAAATAGTAAGTTTCAAAAGTCAATGTTGAATAATTTTAAAAGAACACAAGTGTATGGAGGCACAGATTCTATCATGACTGCCAATACAGGAGTCTTTTTTGCATAATTTTCAAAAATAATTTTATGTGCAGTTCAACAAAATTGAAATGCTTGCTGATAACCTTTTAGTTTGTGCTGCATTGAAATTTAATCTGGATTTGTAAAGATAGAAAGATTCCATTCTGCAAGTAAAAAACTAGAGTAATCCTATGCAAGAGCCAAAATATTCAAAACTAACACTTAAACTTTTTGTTTCTCCTTTGCTAGTTATCTACTATGAGTAATTGATTCCCAAGACTTTGAATGTATTTGATAATGTCCATGTTGTTTAAAATATATGGCACTTGGAAAATTCAAATATCTTTGTGGGGGGAGCTGTAGAAATAATAATAGAGTAACATTTTCTACTGTAGTGCCATGTTTAATGAGCATTAATAAAAATGATGTTAAATATATAAAAACAAATCTATAATTAAGAAGGAAAATTTTTAAAATTAGAATATGTATTAAGAACAAGAAGGTTCATGAGAGGTTTTTACTTGCTTTGGGAATACAACAATGTTTTGTGCTTGAACAATTCTTTTCAACTTGCTATTTAGTACACTGTTTTGATCTATAAATAAAAGCTGAAAATTAAAACTCAAGTCAAGTTTGATTTTTCCAAGAATAATCAGATATCATTCATAGTTTGAAAAATAATACCCATGGAAAACATCCACAAAGCTGAAGCTAAGTAACCTTTATTTTTTTTTTATCTTTTTAAGTGCATGCTGAGACAAATATAGTAGGTTATCAAAAAAAAAAAAAAAAAGACCCATACAAGTGTTAGAACCCCTGGGAAAGAAAGAACTTGGAACAATTATTTGTTTCTTATCCCAAGATTTCTGTAATAGAGACAAGAAATCTGATTTTTTTTATGTTATATAACACCGAGCAGAAAAGTACCATTCTGAACTCATGTCAACTGGATTCTCTCAGATTAAATAAGAGCTCACTTTTATTAATTACTTGCCGTGTGTTATCACTACATGTTGCTGTGTTTAATCCATGAATTCCCATTTGAGGAATCTAATCATTCCATTTCACACAGATAGAAAATTGGGCCAAAGATATATATTAAATATCTCTTGCATGGTTACACATTTAGTGAGATAAAGCCAGAATTCCTACACAGGTCTGTCTTACTGGGGAAAAAGTCTCTCTCTCTCTCTCTTTTTTTTTTTTTTATTACTTGACATGGTCTTAAAATACTTTAACACTAATCGGTGGACTATCCAGTTATTCACAACAACTATTCCAAATTTCATGCACGGTTCTCCAGATCCTCATTGTCCCCTTCACTTTGCTCCAGACATAGCATTTTACTTTACCTAGACCAAAGATTAAATCCTTTTCTCAAATTACCTGGCATGTCCCACTCTCATTCTAGGTTTTCATTGTCCAGTTTACCTGAACCTCATTTATGAGGGCTGTCCTTAAAGTCAACAATAACTTCTCTGTTCCTAATAACTGCTATCATTCTTTAAGTTCTGTTTTCATTTAGTTTCTCCACAAAGCTGATCTTGGGGCAGATTTGAGCTCAAGAGCATCACAAATGTATTTAGTAATTCAAGGAAACACTAATAGGGCAATGATAAAAGAGAAGTCTAATCAATAAAGCCTTTGTTATTAGTAATGTTGCTCCTGAGAGTAACTTAAAGGTCAAGCAAGCTGGGGAACTGCAGAATAACTGGGGAAATTCATATACTAGGTCATTTCAACTATTGGTTGAGGACCACTGGGATTACAGAGAAATTCTCTGACACTAGCCTGTGGTATGAGCAAGCACAGCATGTTCCTGGGATCAGAGAAAGTTTTCAGGAAGTGCAGGTACTAGAGTTGGAATTTGGGCAGCTTTGGAAATATCTGGTAAGTATGAGGGCATATGGGTACAATACTGAACAAATGTATCATCTGTTGCTTACAAATGATTCTAATGTTTGTAACTGATTATTTTCTTTTTATAAAAATTCTTTGTATGGAGGAATGAGATGGTCATCATTATCCTAAGTAAATGTATGAAGACATGAATGGTGTGAATATACTTCATATACAACCAGAGATATGGAAAAATGTGCTCTATATGTGTAATATGAATTGTAATTAATTCTGCTGTCCTATATAATACATTAGAATAAAAAATAAAATAAAAAATAAAAATTCTTTGTATTCCTTTCTAAAATCTTTACTTCTTTATTTTTTGGTAACTAGAATTCTTTTTCTTTTCTCATTACTGTTTAGTAATTTCAATTCTAACCCTTGTTTCTATAAATCAATATAGATGACCCTATGTCTACATTCAATTCTAATCTTTTTTCTTGTTTTTTGGTACTCTCTGAAGATATTATCTTACACTCTAAATTGCTACCAGGAGGCCTTTCCCCTACATTTGATACTTGACAATGTTCAAAATTGAGCTAACAATCTTCCTTAGAAAACCTTCATATTTGAAAAACTCCTTACACATTTTATCAAAGCCAAATTGTCAGAAAATTCCTAATCATCTCTAACACTTGTACTTACTTGCCCCAAAATTGAGTTCAGTACCGTGTCCAGTCAATTTTTCCTCCAAAACATCTCTTCTATTTCTTTCCTTCAATTTCCAGTTATCACCTTCATTCAGATCTAAGGATTTCATTATCCTTGACCTGGGCTATTTGAATAGACTTCAGACTCTTTTTTTTTGTGAAAACTTTGGTCCATGTCAGTGACTAGCAAGTTAGTTTCTTAAAGTACAATTTTGAACACAACATTTTTTTACCCAAGAGTCAGAAAGGCCTCTTATCATTTACAGAACATTGTTATAATTTAAAGAACATGAAACTTAGGTCAAAGAGAACTGGTCTAAATTTCTGCCACTTAACAACTATATTTTCACTGATAAAACCATTATACTTTTGTAGGTTTCAATATCCCCATCTACAAACCAAGAATAATTGTACCTTGTTGCTATGATGTCACACTAAATAAGGTTACACGTGCTATGATCTGCAAATCATAGAGCTCTATATCAGCTATGTTGTAGGCACTCAGTAAACAGATTATTTTCCTTCCCCCCACCCCAGGGCTCAATAGCATGGTGTTAGGAGTCCTTTGGAACTTATGGATATAATAACAAACTTACTGCACAAATGAAAGGCAAACAGATTCAGGAATTATACAGGTGACTTTTTTTTTATTATAGGAAAGAACTTCTAGACCAAAAAGTAGCAGAAAAACAACAGCAATAAATTTATGGCTGGAAGGACATGATTTGTTTTCTTTTTTATTAAAGACTCTATATCAAAAATATCCAAAATAAAGTGATGTATGTGTGTGTGTGTGAATGTGTGTGGGTGCATATAAAATATATGTAATGTATATAGCAAAAGCTTCTACTAATTAAGAAAACAGCCTGGCATGGTGGTACACACCTGTTATTTCAGTGACTGGTAATACTGAGGCAAAAGGATCAAAAGTTTGAGGCCAGCCTGAACAACTTAGTGAGACCTTGTCTGAAAATAAAAAAGATCTTGGGTTGTAACATAGCGGTAAAGGTTCAATCTCTAGTACCAAATAAAAGAAAATATAAAAACAATAGAAAATTATATGAGTAACCAGAATTGATAAGATAATATATGATGAACAAATATAAAAAAATTCAGTACTACCTGAAATAATAAAAATTAAAATATCATGTTAGTAAATCATTATTATTTAATTTCCTCTTCTATTCAGTTTCAATCTTTCTCACTATAATCTCCATTCATTGGTCTTAACTCCCAAATCTACATGGAAAAGACAAATTTTTAGTTCAAGTGTCTCCTTTCTACTAATTGAAATAATTCATGATTTTCTCATAGATTCTCTCCCTAATAATGGCTACTTACTTCAATGACCATTTATATTACTTAACATGAAGTCCATTGCAATTTCAGCATTCAGAAATGCCAGACTTCCAGAAAATGTTTGATTGTGGTGCCTGGGGTTAAAAATAAACACCCTGGAATCACAGGAGCAGAACTGGGCAGATCAGTTGTTAGATCAGTTGTTTTCAATTAGGGTAAATTTTGTCCCCAAGAGGACATTTTGCAATGTCAGCACTATCCTGGTATTTTGCACTTTGGGAAAGGGTATTTCCTTCTGGAAAATAGAGGATAGAGACTAAGGATGCTAGCAAACACCTTGCAATGCATAGGAAAGCACCGTGTGCATTGACAAAGATCTATCTTGCCCAAAATAGCAAGAGCACCACAATAGAGTAAATCTGATTTAGATGATGCGTTAAGCAATATCATACACAAAGAAAAGAAAGAAAACATTTTTTATTTTTTAAATTATTTGTGATTTTTCCTTAGGGAATGGGCCTCTATACAAATGGATATTATCAGACTTTGAAAAAGAGTATTCACTGAATAGCTCGATAGTGAATTAGAAATTTTCCTCTGGGGTCCTTCATCCACAATTCTTTTGTAAATGTTGCTCTCTTTATGAAAATGCTTGCATTCAGCTTGAGAAATAATTTATTTGGCTGATCAATTGCCTATGGCGCTCGTCTACACTTTTATTTCCAGACTGATATGGAGGCTATAAAGAGAAATTGGTTGCATATCTAAGGGATGAGTGAAGTAACAATTTGTAGTTAAATTGAATTGAATGGAGGAGTTCTTGACAAATATTAGTAGAAAATTTTATTCTACCTGAAAATTGCTTCATTTATTTGATTATGAGAAAAGAATATAATGTGAGGTGGATGGAAGTGCATACATCTCTTTGTGTGCAATCTGCACAAAATATCAGTCACAGCATTAACCTAACATGTCCTGAATTCCATTTCCCTTGTGTGAGCAAGAACAAGTAATAATGCCATGAAGTATATGTACCTATTGTCTAAAAAAATTTCTGATACCAAAATAAAATCTTCCTTTAAGCACATAAACTTTAAAACAACACAATTATCTTCTTGTTAAACTTTAAATATGCAAAATTTCCTGTTTTCTTATTTCTAAAGGAATAAGCTGAGCACCAGTATACATGATCACAGGTAATAGGATCTGGGCCTGTGCATGGCATGAAAACCATGGTAAAAGAGGTGAATCCTAAGTGAAGGAGTAATCTCCTTGCTTCTTTTTTGTAATATATAGCCAATGATGTTCTCCCTTATTTAATACCACTGGCTTATCACCTGGAAAATTGACGATAAATAGAAAGACACCAAAACAACAAATTCCAAGTGACTTGTGATAAAATATGAGCCTGTTAGGTTCTCTCGAGAAGAGGAAAGTTGTTGGGGTTTTTGTTGTTGTTGTTTGGTTTTTTCGGGGAGTTTTTTGGTACCAGGGTTTGAAGCAAGGGCACTTAACCACTGTGCCACACCCCCCAGACCTTTTCAATAATTTGTTTAGAGACAGGGTCTCACTAAACTGTTCAGGGTCTTGCTAAGTTGTGGAGGCTGGCTATGAACTCATGATCCTCCTGCCTCAGCCTCGATACTGCTGGGAAGAGGGAAGTTTTGATGATGGGATAGATTGGAGTCCCAATAATAACATTGCAAATATTTGTTGCACTGTAATTTACCTTCATATCCAGGGGGAGGGAGGGACTTAGAAGACACTTGAATATGAAACCATCATCATGTGAAGAACAGTAGTCGAATTGGTATTTAAATTAGTATATTTGGATATCAGGAATTAATAAAGTAAAATTTAACCCACATGAGTTTTAATCATTATTTGATATTATTTTGCATGTTGAAATCCTCATCCCCAGTACTTCAGAATTTGACTACATTTGGAAATAGGATCTTTAAAAAAGTAACGGTGTTAAAGAAAGGTCATTGGGGTGGGGGTAAAAGACAAAAGTCCTTATGTAAAGAGGAAACTTGGACACATAAATGTGCAGAGGGAAGACAATGTGCACAAACACAGAAAAGGTGGTTATGTGTAAGCCAGGTAGACCTACCTCAGAGAAGCAACACGCTGACGTCTGGACCTAGGATCTCTCCACTCCAGACTTTGAGAAAATATAATTTTCTGTTATTTAAGCCACTCAGTCTGTTTTATTCCTGTAGCCCTACTAAAATAATGCAATCTTCAAAAAATGTTTTTCTTGCAAATGGCAGATTCTTGAACGAATGTCACAATATTTTAATCTATATAGATGATTTACTCCCAATGATTTAAGAATCTTTCAATCAATTGTTACTTTTGGTTTCAGAGATGCAGTTTAAATTTTTAAACTAAGTTATGATTTAGATGCAATGTATTTTATTCTATCTGACCTGTTGTGGCAGATTTCTACCCAATAAAGAACGGTTCCATCATGTCCCAAATTCTTCCAAGACCTTGATAGTCCCAACCCTCACCTTCCCTAATTCTGAACTTAGTGTTTTCTCCATACAGCTTTGCATTTTGCAGAATGTCATATAAATGCAATCGTGCAACTTGTTGTTATTAGAGACTGATATATTTCACTTAGCTTAATGCACTTAGGTCTTACCCAAATTTTTTGGAGTACTCTATTTCCTTTCATCTCTGGGTACTATTACACTTTGACTATGTGTCAATTTGTCTATTTTCTGGTGAGGGATATTTGGATTGCTTCTTGGCAATTACAAATAAAATGATTCAAAACACTTGCTTTTAAAGACTTTGAGTGAATATAGATTGGCTTTTCACTTGGGTAAATACCTGTGATCTAGATTACTGAGTCATATGGTAATTTTTTGGTAATTATAAAAAAAATACCAAGTTGTTTCATTAAAGTGGCTGTGGTATTTTATATTCATGCCCACAATATATGAAAATGTTATACTTTATTCAGTATATTTATATAATATATATATATTATATATATATATTCAGTATATTTAGTATTGTCAATATTATTTTTTAAAAATCTTAATTAATTTATTTATTTTAATTGTAGTTGGACACAATACCTTTATTTATTTTTATGTGGTGCTGAGGATCTAACTCAGGGCCTTGCACATGCTAGGTGAGCACTCTACCTCTGAGCCACAACCCCAAACCATAGTACTGTCAATATTCTTAACCTTAACTATTCTAATACTTATACAGTGTATTTCATGTTTTGTGTTTCTTCTATTTGATCTTTTTGGGTTTTGTTTTGTGAGCCTTGGAATCGAACTGGGCAAGCCCTTTACCACTGAGTTACACCTCCAACCCTTTCATAGTTTAAATTTGTATTTACCTAATGACTTATAATGTCAAGCATCTTCTCATATGCTCTTGTCTCATTCATATATCTCATTTAGTAAATTTGTATTCAAATCTTTTGTGCATTTTATTACTGAGTTATTTTAGATTTAATGTGTTCTGAGTGTTCTTTTTTATGTTGGAAAAAAAAAGTATATTTAGAATTAGACAGCTGGACTCTGTTTAGATGATCCCAATTTTGTTGGCAACATCCAAAACATCATAATCAGGAGCTAGTCGAACATATATGCCTTTTTCTCTCCATCAGGCCTGATCAGGGTGTTAACCTTGGCCATATCAATGCCATAGAGCTTCTTTACAGCTTGTTTGATCTGGTGTTTGTTGGCCTTGCCATCCACAATAAACACAAGTGTGTTGTTGTCTTCAATCTTCTTCATGGCTGACTCGGTGGTCAGAGGGAATTTGATGATGGCATAGTGGTCAAGTTTGTTTCTTCTGAGGGCGCTCTTCTGAGGATATTTGGGCTGCCTCCAGAGCCGCAATGTCTTGAGTCACCGGAAGGTAAGTGATGTGTGGATCATCTTCTTTTTATGACTGTTGACATTCTTCAACACTGCCTTCTTTGCCTTCAAAGCTTTTGCTTTGGCTTCAGCTTAGGGAGGGGCAGGAGCTCCCTTCTTAGCTTTCGGCGCCATCTTGGTGAGAAGGTCTGAGTGTTCTTAATATTTTTTAATACAAATACTTTAGCAGATACGATTTGAAATATTTTTTCTAGATAATGGCTTATATTTTTCTCCTCTTAAGTGGTGTCTAAGAATAGAAATTCTTAACTTTGATGAAGATTCATGATATTTTATTTTTATGTATCCTGCTTCTAATTGTTTTATCTTTGAAATATTTGCCTAACCCAGGGTCACAAATATTTTTACTGTTTTCCTCTTGAAGTAGTGTAATATTAGGTTTAAATTTAAGCCTATCATCTGTACCATCTAGTTTGATTTATTTTTCTTTTATGTGCAAAGTATTGATCATTTTTTGTACTTGGATCTCTAATTTAACATTTATTCATGATAGAAGCCCTTGGGAAAAACCTAAAAATAGAAAAAAAATCCCTAAGCTTGAAAAATAACATCTGCACAAATACATGCAGCCAACATCTTAGCTGAGGGTGAAAGACTGAAAACCTTCCCCTGAGAGCAGGAATAGAGCAGACTGTCTGCTTTTGCTACCTCTACTGCTCTCATCAATACAGTAAAATAAGAAAAAATTAGTAAATAGTGAGTGGGAAGAAATGAAAACATCTCTGATTGCCTATATAGAAAATCTCAGCGGATCTAAAAACTGGTTTAGGATAAATAGTCATTGTGAGTTTTAACAAAGACTTGGCACAACATGGATTTCCTTTGATTTGTGGGTTTTAGATCTGAACCCTGGATCAAGTCCAGAAACTTGGCAAGGGTTTGTGTAATGACCTTTTTACTAGAATGGTTTACCCTCTGCCTTAGAGCTTTCATCCTTGATATATTTTTAACCATTTTGATTTCTTATTGAATTTATTGCATCTAAGTATGCGATGCTGTATTATTTGTCTATAAAGTCTCTGTGGGTCAGGCCCCTTTATTCCACTGGTTAAACTGCATCCACTCTTCTTCTGAGAAGTTTCCAACCAGATTTCTATAATTTTATTTTACTTTAAAAAATATTCACCCATTTATAAAATTTCTATTATTTTGTTCTCTTAACATCTTCATTGCTGTCTGGGAGCCTAGTCCTACCATCAGCATTGACCTCAGAAGGAGAGGCTCCTAATGATATCAGGGATCTCTTGCCTGCTCTTTCCTTAATGCTGAGATGAAGGAATCTTCTCCAAGTTCTTCCACACAACAAAGGTGACTCCTGTATTTTTTTTTTTTTAAAGAGAGAGTGGGAGAGGAGAGGGAGAGGGAGAGAGAGAGAGAGAGAGAGAGAGAGAGAGAGAGAGAGAGAGAGAGAGAATTTTTAATATTTATTTTTTAGTTCTCGGCAGACACAACATCTTTGTTGGTATGTGGTGCTGAGGATCGAACCCGGGCTGCACGCATGCCAGGCCAGCGCGCTACCGCTTGAGCCACATCCCCAGCCCGACTCCTGTATTTTTCTGGCCTGCTATCATCTTCACTTCTATAAACTTTTTCATTCTTCAACTACCTTACTTTGTAGTTCTGGTAAGTACTCTTCATTTAAAGTGGGCCATTGACTTCACTTTTTCTAAGAGCTGTGTGAGATTGCCAAGGCCAATACCTTCCATTCACATCTCAACCTACTTTGTTACAAGTTGACATTTTAGCAGTTTCACCAATAAAGTGTGCTGGGAGCTGTCCACATACCAGCTCCGATCAGTGATAGGGTTCTCGTATCTCCAAAATGCCATTGTTGAGCCTGCTTTTTAAGAGTATTTCTGGTACAAATTGCCTCACGTTTGGTTCCTAGGAATCAAATTCTGACATGAATACTTGTGTGGAAGAGTTTTTTTTGTTTGTTTGTTTTGTGTTTTTTTTAATAAACATTTGGAATTTTATTTAAAAAAAAAATCACAACCATGAACATTATTACAATTAGAGGCCCTCTTGGTTCTCCACATTGATACTGAGCATGCTCACAGGGGTTCCCATTGTTAAATCTTAGTTAAACATCCATTTTTAAAAGAAGGAAAAAAAAATTCAGCACACTACAATTTAACTTGTTTTAATGTTTCTTCACAAATGGTGAAAAATACTAAAGTACAGACAAGGAATAATCATAATGTTGTGCCCAACATTATAAATATGGAATTATAAATTTAAAACATTTTCTGGTTTAAAAAATAAATCTGGTAGTCAATGCAGCTCTGTGGGGTCTGTGTCTAGTAGGCAGATGTCTGCGTTCCTGAGGGTGCTCGCCTTTATCCATTCTTCCAGGTCCTCCGCGTCCACCTCTTCTTCCTCCCATCTGCTCCATCAAAAGTCCAGGGGACCTCCTGGACCACCTCGTTTTCCTCCACCAAAGCCACCTCTGTCCATGCCACGGCCACCACGGAAGCCACCCCTGTCTCCACCACGGCCACCTCTGAACATTCCTCCAGGACTGCCGGGGTCCATGAGGCCACCTCTTCCTCCCGCATGCCACCAGGGCCACCTCTTCCACGGTCACCACTCAGGGGTGGGAAGGGTGGTGGGAGAAAGCCCTCAGGCTTCGGGGCCTTACCTGGTTGCATTCTGTTCTCCAGGCGAAGTTCTGGTTTCCACAACCTGGATTGGGACATTGCCAGTCCCCAGCTCGGTGCTGGACGTTTCCTCCTTCAGAGGGATTCCCTCGGGAACCCCGTGGCTCTCTTGGGGGAAAACCTCCTCTGTCTCCTCCACGGCCTCCCATGTGACCCATGGGTCCCCCAGGACCTCCTGAGCCACCTGGACCTCCACGGAGTGGTGGTGGCATCCCTCTGCCCTCACAGGTTGGCCTGCCACCCCGCATGCTGTTCATTGGAGGCTTCTTTCCAGCAAGAGTGACTTTTAGTTTGCTTCCTTGAAAATCTTTTCCTTCAAACCACTCCACAGCAGCCTTGGCAGTTGGCGGGTCTTCATAGGACACTGTGGCATCGCCTTTGGGCTTTCCTGTTTCCTTGTCCAGGTAGATGTGGATCATGGGTTGCCCAGTTCTCTTATTCATCTTAACAACCCCACACTGCTTAAAGAAATCTGCCAGATCATCAAGAGTCACATTGTCATTTAATCCTTGCACATAAACTGCACTGTTGTCAGAGTCTTCATCGGGATCTACTGGAGGGCCTAGATCAAGGTCTGGTCTTTCATCCATGGGTCCACCAGGCTTAATGAAGCCACCTCGCTCTCCAGCGCCGCCCATTCCACCGTGTCCTCCTTCCTACCCACCTCTGCTCATGCCTCCACGATCAAATCCCCCTCTTCTCCTGCCCCAGTATCAGGGCCACTCATGGAGGAAAATCTCCTCTGTCTCAGGGGATTCTCTCCTGGTCCGGAAAATCCTCCAGACTCCTGCCCATAAACACCCATGCAACTGGGGTGGTCCTGTCGGAATGAACTCTGCTGACCATAGCTGCTGCTCTGTTGGCAATATTGACTTGGAGCCTGGCTGTAGGATCCAGTCTGGGGGGTGGGTAACTAGTGGGAGGCTGCTGCCCATAGCTGCTTTGTTGGCCATAGCTATTCTGCTGTCCATAGCTGCTCGGTTGCCCATAGGTGTTCTGTTGAGAGTAACTGCTCTTATCATAACTAGTCAGGTAGAGGAATAGCTGGTAGGAGGATAGAATGGAGGCATGGTAACTGGCTGCATGGGGGTACTCCTAGGAACCTGGGGATAACTGTAGTTACTCTGTCCATATCCTAGGCTGGGCTGATTATAACCCCCTGTGCTAGACTGAGGTTGACTAGTCTCAGCGGGCTTGTTACCATTCTGCGGTCTTGCAGGTGCAGTGGCTGCTGGCTGTTGCCCATAGCCAGGGTAAGCAGGCTGAGTCCCATATGCAGACTGGGATGCATAGGGGGCCTGGGTGGTGGTGACAGTTGTGGTGGTGGTGTCACAAGCACCAGTGCTGTACCCCTGGACAGGCTGGCTGTATGCTTGAGGGGCAGTTGGGGTAGTATAACCAGTGGGAGGCTGTCTATAAGAAGTTGCATATGTGTTCTGCCCATAGGTGGCAGTGGTCTGAGCCTGGGTATAGCTGACATCAGTAGGCTGTCCATAAGTTCCATAGCTTTGTTGCCCATATTCCTCGGTGGTCTGTGCATATCCTTGAGTTGGCTGGGCAGTGTAAGCACTATAGCCCTGCTGGGCTGCAGCTTGGCTGTAGGTACTGTAATCCGTGGACACCATTTTCTCTCCTTCCTCCTGGTTCTCTCAATGTCCGTCTTGGAAGAGTTGCTTTTTTTTCTTTTTCTAGAGAAGTTTTCTCATTTAGATATTATAAAAGAATGAGGGAAGCAGGATTGGGCAGAAGGAGCTAAACCATGATGAAGTTGCCTCAGAGGAATCGGTTGATCCCATGAAGAGTTCTGAAGCTGCAGTGACCCTTCAGAGTTGTCCTGAATTGAGGACAGGGTGTCATGCCTTTGCATTCCAGCCTAATTAATGTATATTTGGTAATGAAGGTATCAAATATACATTATCTCCAGGGAAGGAGCATCCAATTGGGTAAGGAACTTCCATTAACTGAGAGTAGTTCCCAAAGAAGATCTCACATGGGGGCCATGAAACAGAACATTCTTGACCACTAGGGAGATCAATAATTTTGATCTAAATGATGATGTAGACAGCTCATCACAGTATCCATCTGTTATATAGTTTAAATTTAAAATAATGTAATCAATTATCTCAGAATCCCTAAAGCCTACAAATAAATGCAATACAGTTATTTCTCTTAATATACTTGATGCAAATGTGACAAATCACTATTTACTTACTAATTACTATGCCAGATGCTACAGTTTTTGCTTTGAGAATTAGATTTATTATAATGATTAATTTCACAAAAGTGACAGTAATTAAGAAAAAAGTTACTTTATTAAAAGAAAAAAGAAGTTAAAAATTATTTCTGAAGACAAAAGTTATGTACTATTTAAAATGTTAAAGATTTGTATTAAGTAATATAAATATTACAAATTTTATTAACATTTGTATAAGTGTTAACTATATAATGCAAATGTAACAATATGTACTAATCCTACTATAGATATCTCAGGTACTATGTTATGCTAAATATTTGCACCAAAATAGTGGCTCTTAACTAGGGGAAGTTTTGCTCTCTCAATCCCAGCATCATTTGAAGTTATTAAGGAGGGAGAGGTGAGATGGTTACTGAAATCTGGAGGGTAGAGGTCAGATGTTGAAGCCAAACATCCACAATACACAGGACAGCCACTCACACTAAAGAACTGTAACAGTAGTTCTGAGGTTAAGAAATCCTGAACAAGCTGGTTGAGGTGGAGCATGCCTGTAATCCAGTAGCTCAGAGGCTAACAGAGGAGGATCACAAATTCAGTCAGCCTGTAAATCCAGTCCCTGGCTCAAAATAAAAAATGAAAGGGCTTGGAATATGGCTCAGTGATTGACTGCCCTGGGTTCAATCCCTGGTACAAAGAGAGAGAGAGAGAGAGAGAGAGAGAGAGAGAGAGAGAGAGAGAGAGAGAGATTATGAAATACACAAATACACATAATCATTCTTATTTTATGGGTAAAAAAAAAGCAAGAATTTCAGAAAGGTATAATGTAATAATGCAAAAGTCATGACCTTTGGTACCAATCAAATCTATAAAAAACCTCCTTGTTCCAGGATTAAATAGTGTGTGACTATTTAGTCACATTGTTCAAAATGAACAATAACCTTTTAATATCAGAGAGATTTAATGTTAAGGGGCAAGTTTATTATATTTTTATGTTTTTGTTTGAAAAAAATGGTTATATTTTATAATCAATATAAAAATGGTCTCTTTCTCTTATGCTTCTAATAATATAGACTAGGGACTAGATTATTGATTTTTATATGCAAAATTTTTATCAGTTATCTACAATGGTAAACACAAAAGTCTTCCATTTAAAGGTTTATGATCACCTCTGACAAAATCCCATTCAGGTGAACTCATTTCTGATTGCTTCTGTATTTCACAGACCATTTAAAAGCATTTGAAGGACATTTTTTGCCCACTAATTAAGTCTGCCACCAAAATCAGAACCAAATACAAACAACAACAAGAAAACAAAACAACAATGTAAACTAAAAAGAACTAAAAGCAAAAATATGCTGTTATCTACATATTACAGATAATTTTAATTACCTAATTGTGGTTTGTATCACAGTGAATGAACATTTGCTTCAGATCTTGTCTCCATTAACTTTGGCTCTACTAGCTTCATTGCCAGCAAATCTGTGTAGTAAACCTACAGTCAAGCTATAGACCAGTTTTTATGCTTACCTCGACCTAGCAAGTGAGACAAATGTAGTTAATTTTGAGTGTTCATATATTTTTATGCCTATCATATAAGAGAAAATATGTAGATATGAGATTAGAAATATGGTGTGATAATACATCATATATATCTGATTGTACATTGAGTACATATCATATAATCATAATCAATAAAATTATATGTAATATTTATATACTCATATATTAAATTCAATATTTACAAAGTTATTTTGATAGTTATTAACCCTATTTTGCTATTGTTCATTGTAAACAATGTGACTAAATAGTCACACAGCTATTTAATCCAAGAACAAGGAAATTATTTATAGATTTGTTTGATGCCAAAGGTCATGACTTTTACATTATAACATTATGCCTTTCTGAAATTATCTCTTTTTTACCCATAAAATAAGAATGATAAGAATGATTATGTGTATTTCAGGATCTCTCTCTCTCTCTCTCTCTCTCTCTCTCTCTCTCTCTCTCTCTTTGGTACCAGGGATTGAACTCAGGGCACTCAACCACTTAGCCACATTCCAAGCAGAACAGCATAACAGAAATTAGTAATAAAATAATTCTCAGAGAGATTTATTAACTTGCTAAGAAGTCTACATAATTATAACTGCAGAACAAGAATTTGAACCAAGGTGTGTCCAACTTGAAAGCTCATGTCCTACATTGAGTAGGATCGACATGTAAGATTTATCCCCTTGGCATTTGAGTCCCGTGAACTTTTTTTACTCATTAATCTTTCTAGTCATCTATCAGTAAGCTTAGTATTCCTGACAGATATGACCTGGTCCAATACAAGTATTTATTATTAGGTACAGCTTTGGGGAAAAGAAACGGCTAGAGAAAAAAGAGAAGTTTGGCTGCTTTGATCCTCCTATAAAATGCTTCAGGGCAGAGAGGTAATATAAAACCCCATTCCATCCAAACAGTGTTGTTAGAAAAAGATGATAAATAGCAAAATTGTATGCATAGTGACAGATTATGTTTATAAGCAAAATTATAAAAGTATGTGATATTACATCTCAAAAAAAGCTTTTCTGAGGCTACAAAATGTGAGTGCTAGTAACTAGACAGTAAGCAAGTCAAATAATCACATACTTTTAGTTTCTAAAGCAATGTCCCTAAAGTACAAGTTATCAAACTGAGATATATGACAGATAAGCAATTAATTTAGTTTTGTGTGAACACCATCTTGTGAAATAGTCAAAAAAATTTAAAGTCTATTTATATTACTGTGAACCCCACAGGAAACTATTTTTTTTTTAATTCAGGAAAAAAATATTCTGGTAAATTTCAAAGCAAAATACAATTTGCTTTCCATTTATAGCAACACAGCATTTGGTTATGAACTCTTATTAATATAGTGCTAACTTTAGAGGATGGAGCCTCCTTGCTGTTTTTTAAAGAAGAAACATAAATATTACTGGAATGTAGATATATTCAGAGCATGTATATCAATATGAATATCCATATGAAGTGATTTCCCCCTTGGCAAAACGTTGTTGTATTTTAAATTTAACAACAAAATTGATGTAATGTACAAGAAAATTTACTTCAATCGAATTCAATAAAGAAAATAAATAAATATGTCTTCAAGGACTTACAAAATGATATGTATTCATACAATTTTTAAAGAACTTTCAAGGTAACATTTACTTATTCAATTTAAACATTACTATACTATTTCAATATGACTCTGTGGATGGACTAAAATCTGAACTCTACCACAAATCAGTATTGGATAGTAAGGATCACCTTATATATTTATTTATTATAGAATTTAGAATATATATGTATATAATAGATATATCATAGGTTTGTCATGATAATTAGGTAACACATGGAAAGAAGAACCATAAATTCTGCTTATTTATTAAACCAAGACAGAGAGCAAGTCAAATAATCACATACTTTAAGTTTCTAAAGCAATGTCCCTAAAGTAGAAGGTATCAAACTGAGATATATGACAGATAAAAAGAGAAAAGTTTCTCAAATCTTAGTTCCCAAATCCATATGCCAGCCACTGTTATAAATGCTAGGTGTGTGTCATGGAGAGAAAGGATGTGGTGTAAGGATATGGAAGTAAATTTTCTTGTACATTACATCATTTTTTTTCTTTTTTTATTGTTGGTCGTTCAAAACATTACATAGTTCTTGATATATCATATTTCACAGTTTGAGTCAAGTGGGTTATGAACTCCCATTTTTACCCCGTATACAGATTGCTGAATCACATCATTTACACTTCCATTGATTTACACATTGCCATTCTAGTATCTGTTGTATTCTGCTGCCTTTCCTATCCTCTACTATCCCCCCTCCCCTCTCCTCCCCTCCCCTCTACCCTCTCTACCCCCTCTACTGTAAATCTTTTCTTCCACTTGTATTATTCTTCCCTTACCCCTCCCTTCCTCTTGTATGTAATTTTTTATAACCCTGAGGATCACCTTCCATTTCCATGCAATTTCCCTTCTCTCCCCCTTTCCCTCGCACCTCTCATCCCTGTTTAATGTTAATCTTCTTCTCATGCTCTTCATCCCTACTCTGTCCTTAGTTATTCCCCTTATATCAAAGAAGACATTTGGCATTTGTTTTTTAGGGATTGGCTAGCTTCACTTAGCATAATCTGCTCTAATGCCATCCATTTCCCTCCAAATTCTATGATTTTGTCATTTTTTAATGCAGAGTAATACTCCATTGTGTATAAATGCCACATTTTTTTTATCCATTCATCTATTGAAGGGCATCTAGGTTGGTTCCACAATCTTGCTATCGTGAATTGTGCTGCTATGAACATCAATGTAGCAGTGTCCCTGTAGCATGCTCTTATTATGTCTTTAGGGAATAGACCGAGAAGGGGAATAACTGGGTCAAATGGTGGTTCCATTCCCAGCTTTCCAAGAAATCTCCATACTGCTTTCCAAATTGGCTGCACCAATTTGCAGTCCCACCAACAATGAACAAGTGTACCCTTTTCCCCACATCCTCGCCAGCACTTGTTGTTGTTTGACTTCGTAATGGCTGCCAATCTTACTGGAGTGAGATGGTATCTTAGGGTGGTTTTGATTTGCATTTCTCTGCCTGCTAGCGATGGTGAGCATTTTTTCATGTACTTATTGATTGATTGTATGTCCTCCTCTGAGAAGTGTCTGTTCAGGTCCTTGGCCCATTTGTTGATTGGGTTATTTGTTATCTTATTATCTAATTTTTTGAGTTCTTTGTATATTCTGGATATTAGGGCTCTATCTGAAGTGTGAGGAGTAAAGATTTGTTCCCAGGATGTAGGCTCCCTATTTACCTCTCTTATTGTTTCTTTTGCTGAGAAAAAACTTTTTAGTTTGAGTAAGTCCCATTTGTTGATTCTAGTTATTAACTCTTGCACTATGGGTGTCCTATTGAGGAATTTGGAGCCCACCCCCACAGTATGTAGATCATAGCCAACTTTTTCTTCTATCAGACGCCGTGTCTCTGATTTGATATCAAGCTCCTTGATCCATTTTGAGTTAACTTTTGTGCATGGCGAGAGAAAGGGATTCAGTTTCATTTTGATGCAAATGGATTTCCAGTTTTCCCAGCACCATTTGTTGAAGATGCTATCCTTCCTCCATTGCATGCTTTTAGCCCCTTTATCAAATATAAGATAGTTGTAGTTTTGTGGATTGGTTTCTGTGTCCTCTATTCTGGACCATTGGTCCACCCGCCTGTTTTGGTACCAGTACCATGCTGTTTTTGTTACTATTGCTCTGTAGTATAGTTTGAAGTCTGGTATCACTATACCGCCTGATTCACACTTCCTGCTTAGCATTGTTTTTGCTATTCTGGGTCTTTTATTTTTCCATATGAATTTCATGATTGCTTTATCTATTTCTACAAGAAATGCCGTTGGGATTTTGATTGGCATTGCATTGAACTTATAGAGAACTTTTGGTAATATTGCCATTTTGATGATATTAGTTCTGCCTATCCATGAACAGGGTATATTTTTCCATCTTCTAAGGTCTTCTTCTATATCTCTCTTTAGGGTTCTGTAGTTTTCATTGTATAAGTCTTTCACCTCTTTTGTTAGGTTGATTCCCAAGTATTTTATTTTTTTTTGAGGATATTGTGAATGGAGTAGTTGTCCTCATTTCCATTTCAGAGGATTTGTCGCTGATATACAGGAATGCCTTTGATTTAGGCGTGTTGATTTTATATCCTGCCACTTTGCTGAATTCATTTATTAGCTCTAATAGTTTCTTTGTAGACCCTTTTGGGTCTGCTAGGTATAGAATCATGTCATCTGCAAATAGTGATAATTTAAGTTCTTCTTTTCCTATTTTTATGCCTTTAATTTCTTTCGTCTGTCTAATTGCTCTGGCCAGTGTTTCGAGGACTATGTTGAACAGAAGTGGTGAGAGAGGGCATCCCTGTCTTGTTCCAGATTTTAGAGGGAATACCTTCAATTTTTCTCCATTCAGAATGATGCTAGCCTGTGGCTTAGGTTAGATTGCTTTTACAATGTTGAGGTATGATCCTGTTATCACTAATTTTTCTAGAGTTTTGAACATATAGGGATGCTGTTCTTTGTCGAATGCTTTTTCTGCATCTATCAAGATGATCATATGGTTCTTATTTTTAAGTCTATTGATGAATAACATTTATTGATTTCCGTATATTGAACCAGCCTTGCATCCCAGGGATGAATCCTACTTGATCATGATGTACAATTTTTTTGATAACATTACATCAATTTTTAAGGAGTTTGTGGTACAATGTTCATTGAAACAAGATCTCTCACAGAGATCTCCAAGAAGCATTTGGAAAGATGAATGATTCTGTTTGTGGAGACGATATCTGAGACCACCTTTAAGAATTGATCCGGCTAGAATTATTTCCAAAATAGCATAGCATAGTGGGAAGATTTCCATTTTAGCTCTATTGGTAACTAAATGATAAGTCATATAAACTTATAAAAATTTGCCTCTAAAGTAAAATATTCCATGAACTGAGAAGTTTTGAAGTTCCAACATTCTGTTCCTCTCTATTCTCTAAAGTTTTTAGTTAAAGTATTTAGGTAATGGAATTGTAACTGAAAAAAATTACGTTTTCATTTGAATATATTGTTGTTCAGCTTGGGCCTGCATCAGCTTAGTTATTGTAAGTGCAAGCTTCTTCTATTTATATTGCCTTATATTTATTCTGAATTTTCACATCACATAGGACAGAAGTTCTCAAAGTGTAGTTTAGAGAATCATGGGGGTTTCAGAGACCCTCCCAGAGGATCCACTGTGTCAAAGCTATTTTTCTAATACAATGAAGCTGCCTTTATCATTGTATTGAAATTTCAGCTGACAGTACAAAAACAATAGTAGGCTGGTACCTTGATATGAATAGAGGCAGTGGCACAAAAATATACTGGTAGCCTTTTAGTGGTCACTGCCCAGTACTCAGAGTAGCCAGTTTCATTTAAAAAATATCTTTAATTGAAACTTAACCATTATTAATCCTGTGCAGTCTTTACCCTTGAGAATATAGTTTTTCAATATTCTGCATGATAAAATTGGAAGTATTAGCACATTTCTGAGTAATATGGTTGTGTGAACAAAATGCCCATATGTGATTGGGTTGAGAGATGAATGAGGGGTTTTTCCATCCTAGGAAATAGCATTTTTACTTGAAAGAATAAGTGATTGATCAACTATGGCCCACAAATTAGATATTTGAAAGACATTTTCTTATAAATGAATCAAGTGAGCATTTTACTTTGAAGCAAACAACTGAGAATGTTTATCAATGATAAAACCTAATCTTTCAGGAAAAATGAGTCTTCTCACATCCAGCAAGATAGCTTCCAAATACTTGAAGACTTGTCCAATGACATGAGTGGAGTCATTAAAGAATGTGATTTTTAATGTTGTGTAATATCATGTATTTTCATTTGGAAGATCAGCAAAATTCCTATTTTCCAAACAGTCAATATACAAGTAAAAGATCCATTCATAGTACAAGACACAGCATTGAGTTTTAATATGAAAGAGTATAAAAGTTCATTGATATTTTAAGATTTGATACTAAAACTGACATCAAAAAATTACAAATAATCAAATCTTGATATTTCATTTTAAAAAAAGAATAACCACAATTATCTAAAAATGTTATTAAAATAATCTTGTTTTCTAAGCACATTTCTGTGTGAGAACATATTTTGTGCATGTATGAAAGCCATGTCTTCTAATCAATTAAATGCAGAATCATAGTCATATTCTATTAAGTTAGCCTATAAAAGATATGAAAATTTTAAAGCAATTCCACTCTTTTCAATAAATATGCTTTTTATTGTGGAAAATATAGTAATGTCTTATAAAATGCACTATTTATATTAACATAATGATTTAATTATTGGTATTTTTTGTAAATAAATATAAACTTTGGAACTTACAAATAGTCTATACTCTGTTCCTTTATTTTGTTAATTTTACCTTTATTTGCTAGATGATGTATGCCAACTCTCTAAGCCTCAGTTCATGTTTTTACCTTGCCTGAAACGTTTCTTATCTCTGCATAAAGAGTAGACCAGCTATTTAAGCTGGAACTTACTTATACTTCCATGATGACTTCTTTTTTTTCTCTTTTACTGTATGATTTATCCATTCAGCAAAGATTCATGGGGCACCTATTATTCTATACTGATATAAATCTGTGATGTAAACTTATAAATCCTTGCTGTAATGGAGCTTACTTTCTAGGATGAAGAGAAAGATATTTTTAATGATTAAAAATGCAAAATGTATATTCACTGGTGGAAAGTCTTTAAAGTGAAAACTGAATCAGGAAATAGGTAGTGTGAGTGGCTTGAGATGAGAGGGATGTGAATCTTTGTCTGAGTTTCTAGAGAAGGTAACACTGAGAAGGTGGCCACTGGGGGAAGACCTGAAGGAGAGAGGATGAACTGTTCACCTGTAGGAGAAGAACAGACCCACAGGTTCAGTAGTGGGAACCTACCTGATAGGTGCAAAAATATCTGTAGGATAAGGAGAGTGAACTAGTCGGAGAGTCACAAGGGACAAAGTCAAAGAAGTCACCTAGGGACTCTACATCTTACAGAAACTGACTTTGACTCATCCAGCCTGGATGACAATTAAAGGATTTTCAGCAGAAGAGCTGTTTTAAACAGATAATTCCAATTTCTGTGTGAAAACCGGACTAGAATGGCAAAGACAGAAGTACAGATTAGGAATCTTGCAATAATCCAGGTCTATCAGGTGGAAGTAGGAAGGCTAATGAAGAGTAGAGGATTTGTGACTATATTTTGAGGCAAATAAGATATTCTGAGGGATATGTGCTAAAGCCACTAGACAAAGAATGATGAAGAATCATAAAATGAGCTCCATACAATAAGATGGGATAATATAGGACAAAAATTGGCAGAACAGGTTCATAGGGTTGGCGGATAGTATGGTGGGATTGTGGGAATGGGAAGAGTGTACAGTGAGTAGATGAAGAGCTTAGTTTTGAACCTGTTAAATTTGAGATGTCTATAGACATTCAAGTTGCAGATACAGAGGAAACAACTGCATACATGTTTGCAATCAGGAAAGAAGTGTGGTTTAGAAATAAAACTTGGGAACAATCTGTATATAGATGTTAGTAGGCTATGAGACTAGATGAGACCACATAATGAGAAAATATAAGTTTAAAAAATACAGAAATATATCCAAGGACTCAGTTCCAGAACATTTTACGGTTTAACAGAGGAGAGGAGGGACCAGCACAATAAACTGAAACAGTACTGCCAGAAAGTTAGATAGAAAACCAAGCAAATATATTTTCCTAAAAGAAAGAGTGTGTTTTTTTTAATGTATAATGTTGCTGATGAGTCTTGGAGTACAATGACAGAATTCATCTCTGGATTGAGCAATTCAAAGGTCAATGGTGACACTAGTAATTGTAGTCTTGATGGAATACTGAAGGTGATGATCTGGAGTGGTCTCAAGAAGAAAGAAAGCAGCCAAAATGGAAATCATTAGTATAGAAAAGATCTTGATAGCATTGTAGTAGGAAAAGTTGGCAGCATTTGCAAAAGGGAATGACATGAAGAGGCTTTTTAGTTTTTATTATTCAAGAAAGGGGAAATAATAGCATTGCTTTATAAGTTAATGTGATAGATTAAGTAGGAAAGGAAAAACTGACATTCATAGGATATGTTCTAATGATTCACTGCAGAATTCTAAATGGAGACATGGACGAGAGACTGTAAGGGACTCCATCTATATATGTCAGCCTAGAAAGCCAATTAAGAGTCAGAGCCCCTGGTTTGGAGCCTCAACTCTGCCACTTACTAGCAATATGACTTGGGCGAGTTATTAACTTTCTGTGTTTCATTTTCCTCACCCCTAAAATAATAACTAAGATAATAATAAGAGTTAAACATTCCTCAGAAAGTTGATGTAAGAACTAAATGAGCTAATATTTGTGAAGGTCTTAGCAAAGCAAGTACTTTGTCATGTTTGTTGAATCGGTACAAGTAGACTGGCACTCAAATGTACAAAAATAAATAAATCCCTAGTAATCTTCCTCGTGTCTCAACTCCATTTGTTCATTTAATTCAAATCACACTGCTGACCACTTGCTGTCTCCTATACCAGTAACACTCCACTAGACTTTCAAGTTAGACAGCAGCAGTTAATACTGTGACCTCCTGCAGCTCAGTTTTGTCAGAACTCAGACTGCTCAGCTGTAAGAAGAGAAAAAAATATATTAATTTATTTCCTAGAGTGTTTGAGAAACAAATGAAATAAGACATATAAAGCACTTTTCTTAGTCCCTGTAACCTGGTATATGCATAAACAAACATTGATATTTTTATGCTGCTCTTAGATTTTAGCAGCTCACCTGCCTTTCAATACCATATGGGAAAAAGAGTGAAATCCACTGAAATTAACCAGCCTCTCCCGTGTGTCTTATCATGTTTATCATCTTATCTACATTTCATGTTGAAAGACAAAGTTAAAAAAAAACAATATTGGCCAGAGAATGAAAGGATTTGGAACACAATGAGATTAACAGATGTCTTGGTTCAACAACCATCATTATTAATGATAGATCTTATAACATTTTTGACAACTAGTTTGGCACATAGTCAGAACTATTTATCAACAACAAAATTGTTTTAAATACTTGGGGATTTGTGTGTGTTTTTGTGAGGAAGTTTCATATATCATAAAAGTACACATCTGCACATAAATCAAAAAACTTTGAAAAAATAAGATTGAATTAACAGCTAATTTGAAATTTAAAGTAATTCAAATGAATAAATTAGCTACTAAATAAGATCGAATTAATATGTGTAAAGACAATGACATATGTAGAAAAACATAGTATCTGCAGAGGTAACCAAGCAACAGAAAAATAAGTAGTTGACATGGAGGCGCTTGAATTTTTGTTTATTCAAATAATTACTGCTGGACTAAGAGTCATCATACTCAGAAATATGTGGAGCAATTGGACAGGTTCCTCCAGAGATGCCCACAGTAAAGCCTGAATTCTTCTTACTGAGGTTTCCTCTCTTTGATGCTGGACTAGGTTGTTAGACCAGAGGAGAAATCCAGAGTTGGCTAGGCAATATGGAATTAGTACGGGAAAGTGAACCCTCTGAGGTAAAGCAGAAAATTAGAATTGACATCTTTGTTTTTTACCTAGTTGCCATCTGAAAAGTATCTTCCAGGATTTCTCAAAGCTGAAATTCTTTTTTGGATTCATGTCATGTAAATAACTTTAACTGGAATGACAGGGGAAAGAGACAGTGCAATGAGAAGAATAAACAGTGTTCTTTGTTGAATAAAGAGAGGAACTGAAAGGCACCCTGCAATTAATACTGGGTTGAAGCTCTCTTACATTGGGGAAATTATAACCCAATATAATTAAAAGCTATTTTCATTTCAAATGCTTTTTTTAAAGTCATAAACAAAAATGAGAAAGATAATAGTGAGTTGGGATTTTTACAAACATCAGTTGAATTTCATCTTAGAAAAGAAAATGGATATCTGCATAAACAGGCTTGGTTTTTAGCTGTGTGATGTTAGGCAAGGTATATAAAGTCTAAAAATATGATTGTGTGCATCAGTAAAATGACTGCACCAGAATCTTCTTTAAAAAGATGTTGTAAAGATTGCCAATGACTATTTTGGGTCTAGTATAATATTTAATGCATACAAGAATCCAAATACTTTTGTTCATTTTATGACCCAGATTTTGAACAAATTTCAAATACCAGGCTATTGAAACAGAAAAGAGAGTAGTCTAGTTTAGTTGCTGAATATCCTCTGTGCGTTAAAGTCCTGGTCCCCAAGGTGGCACAACTGGGAGGTAACAGAAACTTTGAGAGATGGAGTATAGTGGTAAGTCATTCCATTATTGAGGGTATACCCCACAGCAGACTGTGTGACCTTGGTCTCATCCTTTTTTGGACTCTTGACTCATGATTATAGGGCTTTTGTTCTTCCATGAGTTCCTATCATGATGTATTACATCAGCACAGACTCAAAATAGTGGGGGCAATTATGGACTGAAACCTTCAAAACTGTGAGCCAAAATAAATCTTTTCACTTTATGAGTTGATTCCCTCAGGTAGTTTGATATAGTGATAGAAACTAAAAAGTTTCTTCTCAACAAAAGAAACAATCTATGAGGTGAACAGAGAGCCTACATCCTGGGAGCAAATTTTTACCCCTCACACATCAGATAGAGCACTATCTCTAGGATATATAAAGAACTCAAAAAGCTAAGCACCAAAAAAACCAAATAACCCAATCAACAAATGGGCCAAGAACCTGAACAGACACTTCTCAGAAGAGGATATACAATCAATCAACAAATATATGAAAAAAAATGCTCATCATCTTTAACAGTAGAGAAATGCAAATCAAAACTACTCTAAGATACTATCTCACTCCAGTAAGAATAGCAGCTATTAAGAATATAAACAACAATAAGTGTTGGCGAGGATGTAGGGGAAAAGGCACACTTATACATTGCTGGTGGGACAGCAAATTGGTGCAGCCAATATGGAAAGCATTATGCAGATTCCTTGGAAATCTTGGAATGGAACCACCATTTGACCCAGCTATCCCTCTCCTAAGTCTATACCCAAAGGAATTAAAATCAGCATACTAAAGGGACACAGCCACATCAATGTTTATAGCAGCATAATTCATAATAGCTAAACTGTGGAGCCAACCTAGATGCTCTTCAGTGGATGAATGGATAAAAAAAATGTGGCATATATACACAATGGAATTTTACTCAGCAATAAAAGAGAATAAAATCATGGCATTTGCAGGTTAATGGATGGCACTGGAGAAGATAATGCTATGTGAAGTTAGCCAATCCCCAAAAAACAAATGCTGAATGTTTTCTCTGATAGGGAGGCTGACTCATAGTGGGGTAGGAAGGGGGAACATGGGAGGAAAAGATGAATTCTAGATAGGGTAGAGGGGTGGGAGGGAAAGGGAATGGGCAGGGAGTTAGCAAGGATGGTGGAATGTGATAGACATCATTACCCAAAGTGCATGTATGAAGACACGAATTGGTGTCAACATAATTTATATACAACCAGAAATATGAAAAATTATGCTGTATAAGTGTAATAAGAATTATAATGCATTCTGCTGACATTTATTTTTTTAAATCAATAAAAATTAAAAATAAATAAAATTTTTAAAAAAGAGGGAAAAAACTGAGCGAAAAAAAGTAAAAAAAAAAAAAGAATGAAAGAAAGAAAAGAAAAAGAAACTAACATCCATCCAGGAATTCAAGGCAAGTACAAGTCCACTGTCTCCAAAAGAAAAAGTAAACAGAAGAGATTTATTTTTTTCCTTTACTCCTCCTGGTAGTTAGAGCTTGATCATGTATAACTTAGCAAAACATTTAAATATTGAAAGTATGAATAAAAGTTTCCAATTTATTAAAGATATTTGCTTAGCATTGTGTTTCTCAACTGGAGCACTTTTACAGTGCTTGGAAACATTTTTGATCATGCAATCCAGTGTGTGCTACTGGAATCTAATGGGTAGGAGCCAGAGTGCTTCAGTTGAGCAACGCTGGCCTAGCCCTGAACATAGTAGTGTCATGGCAGCAGTTTGTATGGATGTGGCTGATGTCTTGCTGTGTGTCTAAGCCACAAGGTCCTGAGCAAATGGCTTCAGTAGCAATACTTTGGCATCTTGGCTATGCCTTGCCTTTTGGGATTCCTGCTTGATCTCAGATCTCCAGGGTTTTACTAATTTTATACATGACATACTTATCAAAAAAAAATCCTTAATACTGAAGTTAATAAATTTTCATGTTAACTGTCAAGAAAATCTAATCAGTAGAGATAGTTCATTAGTAGAGATAGTTGCATTTATTCTTATGAAACAATCTAACTTACTTTTTGGAAAATAAACAATACTCACCATTTATTAAGTACTTCTATTTGCCAAAGGAATATACACACAATATCTAATTTATTTTCTATGCCACTTTGGGAAATAAGCATCAATGTCTCTAAGAAATTGTGAAACTACAGCAACCTTAAGGCATCCACCTTATAAATATCAGACCTTAAGTTTCAAATCAAGGTCTTTTCAATTCTAAAGGCCTTTACTCATTAACCAGGCCTTTTTGCTACCTCACTTTTATATATATATATATATATATATATATATATATTAGCATTCATATCTCATATCTCAGAAACCAAATTCTAACCTTCTCTAAATTACTGTCTATTTTACTCATCTCTATTTAACTTCCATCCCACTCTATTCTGGCTTTTTATTCTTAAGATTCCATTACCATATCTCTTCACAAATCACCACTGACTTATAGGTTTCAAATCTAAGCAATCTGTCTAATTCCTCCTTGTCAAAATTCCATCACCACTCTATCTTCAGGACATCTTTTATTACTTGGTTGCCTTAGCGAAGTACCCCATCTCTGTTTAATTATAGGCTCTTTTAACTCTGTCCAACTCTTGAACATTGGTGCTCATTTGTTCTCCCTCTTTGTCCTCTCTCCCCTGGTGCTGCATACTCACCCCAGATAACCTCATTTATGCTCAATGTCATTTTATAATTGCTTATAAGATTATTTTATATTAAAATTAATTTAATCAAGAACATTATACAAAGAATGTAAATGCTATAGTTAAATTCACAAGCCTTTAGATAGCTACCTGTATGCTTGACAAATGAAAAATTCCATCTACTTTTAGAAAAAAAAATATTCTCTGAAATAATACTTAGCCTTTTGGGTACTTCCTTATTAATTAAAGTCACATCATTCAATGCTTCCAAAGTTTGACTTAGGGTTTTCTATGAAATGTTATGTTCTATGCTTAAAATAGTACAACGTGAAATTATTAAGTTATCCCAATCTCCCATGCACAGGTGGAGAGAATGGCTTTATTTCCTTGACTGCTTTCTTTGTTCCTGCTTGAGGCAAAGATGGGTTACTATTACTTAAGGATAGAAAGCTTTCCCAATGTGTCTGAAAATTGTGCCTTCTTACACTGTGGCTGTGATTATAGATATACAGTGGGAACTGCATACCGAGATCCATTAAACCTGAAGAGACCTAGATATTTTTTCCATTTGCTGGCTGGCCTGTAGCAGTTTTGCCAAGTGGGTCACAGCAGGGTAGGAAAATCCTCTCTCCATACTGTGATTAGCAGTGGTTACTCTATGACAAAAACAAAACAAAACAAAAACCTCTTTCTAAAATAGCATTACAATGTCACACAGCTTTATAAGTTTAAGTATATACTTGCCATTTTCCAGGAAGCAAGCTGTCCAGTGACAGCATGGCTAGGTCAGAAGGGGAATGAGGTCTCACATACACAGTATTCTAGGAAGTGGTTTTGAGACCATCCATATTTCTCCCTCCCTTTTGGGGAATTTCTTTTCAGGAAGATCTGCTATCTGCATATGTCAGCTGACTTCAGTCAAGCCTTTTCAATTTATCAAAGATATTTTAATAATGCTAAACTTCTAAAGGAAAGGGGGGTAGGGTACTATATTGGTTTGCGTTAAATAAAGGGAATCGTCTCAGATAATGCTGATATACCCACTACCAGTAAAAGAAATGCCTGCCAGTTTTTATCAGTTTATTTCACTTGGCAATCAACCATAACATGAAGGATAGTTTTACAGAAAATAGTTCTTATTAATATTATTAAGTAATAGTGGATAGAAATAAGATCCTTAATTGATATTTTTCATTGGTCTTTGTATAAAAACAGACTTATGAATAACATACTCAAAAATTATCCCCATTTCCATAAATATTTAAATTAATTTTCACCAAATTATTAAGCATAGGTTGAAATATGTTATACAGATTTTGACTGGGTTTTGGTACTTCTTAAGAGATTAAAAAGAGAATGGCATTTGCATTTAATATCTAGGATACCACCTGTCATGAAAAAATGTCATATTGTAACATTTATACTTTTATCCTTTAAATACAAACTGGAAAATTAAGAATTACTATCTCAAATGACATTTTTTTTTTGTATTTGCATTATGCTTGATTTCTTTTAAGGCTCTTCCTCAATTTCCCTAAATTGAAATTCTTTTAGTAAAACCATGAATTATAATCTTGATATTAGGAAGATGTAACTCTGGAGAAGGAATCCTAAATTGACTAGGTTATAAATGAGAATTGGAAAGGAAGTCTCCTAGATAAATGGGAAAATACAAAACAGACACATTTTTTAGATTGTTCCTAGTTTGATAAAGCTAACAAAAGTTATCACAAGCATCAGATATGGTATTAAAGAAATTAACAAGATAATCTTATTGTCACTATTTGATATCTCAGAAATAAGCAAAACAATCAGATAAAACTATTATTCATTGTAAAGGCTATACTCACCAAATTAAATAAATGATAGGATATTAACACTAATGAAACATTTCAATAGATATTAACAGATATCACACAAAAATCATTAGCTCCTCTAATAGAATAGTAAGCCAGGAAATATTTCATTCACAGTGGGTATAGAATATTTAAGAATGTGAAAAAAATAATTTTATAGTTTATTGTTATAAAGGGTAAGATACATGCTATTTATGAGAGGAAAAACTCTTATAAAAACAAATCTTACAGATTAAAGGCATTCCAATGAGAAATGTTTTTTTTTAAATGAAATTCAGTGACTTTTTAAAAAATATATGTTTTTTTTAGTTATCGATGGACACAATGCCTTTATTTCATTTATTTATTTTTATGTGGTGCTGAGGATTGAACCCAGTGCCTCACACACACGAAGCAAATGCTTTGCCACTAAGCCACAATCCCAACCTCTAAGTGAGACTTTTTAAATACAAGATTTGTTTGAAAGAGTGAATATCAAAAACATTCTATGAAACCTAAGTGGCCAGCAGGTGGAACTTAGAAAAATGATAGCTGACATAGAGGACCGCCATACTGCTTTGGACCAAGGAATAAAAGTGCACTGTTGTTAGTTCAGAGCCCTGAATGAATCCCACATCTGATATGTCTGAGGAAAATATCACATCAGCACTATTTTTGTGACCTGATCTTAAGTAAACTTATGTATATAAAAAAAATAACATGCCATCCAATGTTTGCCAGTACTAGGCCACCATTCTTTAACTGGAGTTTTTCCTAATACTCAAGACTGACTCATAAGCATGATTCTAAGAACCTCATAGGACATCTGGTTCTCCACATTAGTAGAATAGTTTGAGGTGGGATGATTGGTGTGTCCTGAAGTGGGGAATGAAACACCAAGTGTTTGAATCTGGGACCCTGATTCCAGATAGGTCTACTGATCCCACCTGGTTCCAAGCTCTGGATGGAAATTTAGAAATTTCTAGGAATATTCCTTATGTCTGGCATCCTAACTCACCAGGTATCATGAGACACAGAACCAGAAATTATCCCAATGTGTACATATTCTATATGCTGAGCAGGGTAACTATAAATGTACCATCTGCTTTTCTTTTTTCTAGAATTATAAAATTCACATTTTATCAGAATTCCTGTTTTTGTGGAGTATAAACTATAGCTGTGCTACAAACAGTGAATTTATGTGGATGAACTTACATTTTTCTTAGTTATATCTTAGTATATCTATTGTACAATATGCTCACAACTTAATACATAATATTATGACCTTCCTCTGCCACACTTCACTTATGAGAGCTGAATTTGGAGTGTTCCTAGGATTTATTTAAAATCTGAATGAAAGGAAACATATATTTGAGTTGGACTGACTTTTAACTGGTTTTAGTAGGATATTTTAAATTTGATTTGTAGTCATTCCTGTATGTGTTTGTGCTACTGCTTATGATTCAAAGGGCCTTCAGAAAGATTTCTATCATTGACTACATTGATTTACCATGTGAAATACAAGGACCCACTCTCTAAGGTGCAGGCTGGAGGTAATATTGCAATATAAGCATGCCCAATATCTCCTGCTTGGCACCAGAAGACTGTGGGTAGTGGAGGGAAAAAAAAGGTTGAAACATACAGAACCAGAATTAGAACTATTCTGTGGAAAATTATTCCAAACATTATATATATAAAATTTTAAGCAACTGATTTTGTTTGCTCTAATGCCTAGCAAGAACAGAAATCCTCTATTGTTAAAAATAAGCATCAAATACAATTATAAGTTCACCATTTCTTTGTTTTAATGGGAAATGTGCACTATGTGATTTATCAGAATTACTGTGTTTGTAGGATACAGACTGAAAGCAGCCCTGCAGTACCTGAGTTTGTCTGCATGTGAAGTCTCATGTTTTATGTATAGGGATCATGTTTACCATATCTAACACATTTGTCTTGATGAAGTCTAGCAGTTTCAGATAAAGTGATGTGTAAAATTGACACCAATGCAGAAAAACAGCATGAAGAAACAGTGTTCCACTGATAAAACTCTTATATGTTTGTCAATAATTCAAAATACATAGTGCAAAAGCAATTTGTTGTATTAAGTAAAAAGTATCTCAGTGCAATGTAGAGACAATGTAAACATATATCTGAAGGGCTGCCTTGTAGGCCTTAATTTCAGATTAGTTTTCTACATTTTTTTCAGGATTATTGATCTTGCCAAAATTTAAATATGACAGGAAGAAAGTATATTAGTGAAAGCCAGACTTTTAAATGGAATGAAGAAAAAAATTAAAAACACAGTAGGGTTTCAACATTCCCAAACTATATCATCACACAAGAAATTAAAACATATGAAGATTAAAATTACAAATAAACTTTTCTAAACTTTGTTTTTGGAGGTGGTTCAGGGATTGAATTTAGGGGCACTCAGCCACTGTGCCACATCCATAGTCCCATTTTGTAATTTATTTAGAGACAGGATCTTACTGAGTTACTTAGCACCTTGCTGTTTCTGAGGCTGGATTTGAACTTGTGATCCTCCTGCCTCAGCCTCCTGAGCCACTGGAATTATAGGCATGCACCACCATGCCCAGTTTAAACTCTTAATAACACAAATAAAATTTAGTTAACTAAGATAGAGGAAAAGCTAAATTATCCTTATATTGACTCTAAAGAAAATAGTATTTTAACCTTGTGGTTTTATGAAGAGATGATAAAAGATTATGTTAAAAAAAATAAAGAATAAACATATTATACGGGTTTACAGAAGTCTGAAAGCAGTGAAAATGTTCAATTTTTCTATTTAATGATTTGTAGTATTTTTTTTGCAAGGATATAAAATAAAATAGTATCCTGAGAAAACAATTATAAAATTTCTATCCACAGTCTAAACAACAAAGCCAAGGTAAATGATTTATTATATCACACTTAAAGCAGAGAAGGTCAATTAATGACCTAAGTATTCAAATTCTGGGAAATAGTATCTAATCCATGTATTTTAGTAATTCCAGTATAGTACTCAGATATGATGTGTTTAATTCTTGAATTACCAATGATATACCTTTATAGAGAGCTGAATGATAGCTCCAAATACTGTCTTTGAATGCTTAGTCTAAAATCCTTGGCAAATTATTTTCCTATTTCTTTCTCTCATGCCTGCTATCTAGTCTGACAGTGAATTGTATAAATTCTACCTCCAAAAAGTACTCAGAATATAACCACTTCTCACTACTGCTCTTCTATCTCCCTGATGCAAACCATCGTCCCTCACCTGCATTATTCCATTATTCCATTATTCCATTATTCTTAACTGGAGAGCCTTCTTCCATCTTTGTTGTTCTTCCCTCCTATAAGTCAGCTGTCACACAACAGCCAGAGTAAGCCTATTAATGTCAAATGAAGCCACTCCTGTGTTAAGATCATTCTAATGACTTTTCATCTTCTTAACAAAATCCTAAGTCCTGCCATGATTTGCAAGGCTCTGTGTGATATGGACCGCGCAACTCTTGCCTGGTCTTATCCTCTACTACCTCACCTCCTGTATGCTTTTGTTGTGCTGACCTCTCAGGAAACACCACTTTTCTGCTCAGGAATACTGCCTTTCCTAGAAATCCTCTTTCTTTATACCTGCTTGCTGTCATTTTCTTCAAGACTTTACTCAAATCCACTTTCTCAGTCAAATAGTCCCTATTAACATGCATTTTTTGGCCCTCAGACACATCTAATCCTTTTTCTTGTTTTATTACTCTCTGTAGTATTTGTCAGTATGGAATACAGTATATATTTTTCTTATTACTACTGTTTATTTTCTTCATTCTCCTATCTGGTATGTAAATTTTATGAAAGCAGGGATTTTAAAAATGTTTTGTGTTTAATTATATCTATAGAATCCTGAAGATGCCCCCAATGGGGTAACTACCCAATAAAATTTAGTTTAACTCTCATTAATTTAAAGTAAATATTTTGGAGTGATCTTTTTTAAAGTAGTCCATATATGCAACTTAAGTTGTATTTTGTCCTTTTTACAACATGAATTACAAGTGGTGCTGCTTCTGGTCATTGCTTTCCAATCAACCAGTAATTCTGTAGAATTACTGTAGCAGCTTAGGACTTACCTATGTGTTTCATATTTTGTTATATTTCTTAGTGAAGTTGGCATGCTTTTTCTCAAATACTAATATGGTCATTTCAGTCCTGCTAAACATGCTTCAGTAGCTTAAATCCTAGTGTTCTCATTACAAGGTAGTTTCTTCAGGTTCAAGGAGGAACACTGGAAAGATGTGAATGAGAATAATGCCTTATAATGTGATATGAGCTTAGATTCACAAAAGTGAAATTATTTACTGAAAAGATAATTATTTATGAAGTTTGGTACTATAGTTTCTGTTACTACAAAACCTTGATGATGTACATCATAACTCATCACCATGGATATGTAGAAAAAAAGACATTGATAACCTGGGGTTTTAAAGGAAAGAAAATGCATCTTATTGTTTTGTTTTTTATTTTATCTTATTTTTTGGTGGGGTCAAATAACTTAGACTATTTCTAATTTTCATTCATGGCATTTTGACCAGCTGCATGAACTAGGGGTGTAATCTTGGCTTAATTTAACAGTAATTACCTTCTGAAATTCCTGAAATCTTAATTGCAATCTTAGTTTCTTCTTTTAAATGTTTATTAGGTACCTCATACTTTTAGTAACTGTCTTGAAGTTTTTTCCCAGAGACTTAATAGTCCTTTGAGGTAAACAAAACCACAAAGTTACTCTATGAGATGTTTTCAACAACGTGCTGCTACAGGAAAGGCCCCATAGTGATACACTTCATTGCAATCTTAATTACATTTGAGCTAGCCAAGTAACACAAGTGATTCATATCTTTGACTGATTAGGTGGTCTACACTGAATCCTTTTCAATTTATTCAAAATGAAAATTTAATGTATGGAAATACTACATAATACTTTAATTGTATATAACAGAAGTCCTAGAGCTAGAACTTAAATTGTAATCTCTGTTGAATATACTTAGATTTATCTGGGTAGGCACAAGTAGCCAACGTAGCTTCGTTGGTAGGAATTTTGGTTTCCCTGTGAACAGTGTGAGCAAAAGACACTTTGGGGCATGAATGGAATGTCAGCATTTTGATAGTGCAAGATGGCTGCTTTTCAGATAACCTGCAGAGCTGAAAAAGTCAGTTTGTATTTACACTAGTATGGAAAGTACAGTATGTAAGTAATGTTTGCATAATTGTGGGCTAGGAGGAGAAAATAAAGCAGTTACAAAACAGAGAGCACATGCTGGAAAATAATTACTGGCCTATGAAACATCTCTCCAAGTAGCCAGGCACCATCTTCTTTTTGGTGAGAATAACTCCTCCCCCCATTATATCTGTCAACCATGGAACACAATCCATTATCCTCAGGAATGGGCTCGTGATTCATATATATATATGTGTGTGTGTGTGTGTGTGTGTGTGTGTGTGTGTACACACACAACACCACCCATACTTGCCTGAAGGATTTTGGAATTGGAATAAAAGAGAAAAGTTTATTTACTCTCTGATTGTAAAATGCAGATTTCTGAAAGTTGCCAGTTCCAAACCTCCAATATTATCTTTGATATAACAAAGGTAATCAATGGAGGTGAGAAAGTATAAGAGAGAAGAAGGAAAAGGAAAAGTGAAAGATAGAGATTGAGGTATGGTGGCACTGGAGTTTTCTAATTGTTATAGCTTAGCATTAACTTTGCCTTTCTTGTAATTGTGAGTTTTCTAAGTGTTAGAGTCAGATTTTGTTTTGTTTTGTTTTTGCTGCTATGATCAAAAGAACTGACAAGAACATGTTTAGAGGAGGAAATGTTTATTTGGAGCTCAAGGTTTCAGAGGTCTCATTCCATAGACCACCAACTCCATTGCTCTGGGCTGGAGGTAAGGCAGGACATCATGGCAGAAGGGTGTGGAAAGGAAAGCAGCTCAGGACATGACAATCAGGAAGCAGAGAGAGTTCAACTCACTAGGGAAAAAACATAAACTCAAAGGTATGTTCTCCCTGACCCATCTTCTCCAGCCACTGTCCACTCACCTATAATCTCCACTCAGTTAATCCAATCAAGTGGATTAATGCACTCATTAGGTTAAGGATCTCATAACCTGATCATTTCACCTCTAAACCCTTTGCATTTTCTCACACATGAGCTTTGTGGGAATTCCTCCTACCTAAACCATAACTCTAAAAGGTATATTTATCTTTTCATTTTTTAAAGTGGATTTTCTTTGAATTTCTGAACTTTTTATCCAATAAAGTCATGTGTGTTACAATATCCTTTTAATCCAATAAATTTACAAATATTATAAATGTTAACTAATATGACTGGTGACCTATCAAAATAATAGAAAGAAGCATAGAAAAGTATGCAAACAAAAATGAATGACAAGAATTCACAATGGGCAGATTTTCAGTTTAAGACAGTCCTTTGGATTTGTTACCATATAGTTTTCTTGATCCTAGTTTCTTTTTGACTTTATTCTATTTCATTGTTAGTGCTTTGATCAAATTTGCAAATTTTGAAAACCCTGAGGGTATGATTTTTATCTGGGTCTTGGAAGGCATAGGATTAATACCTACCACTAAGAATAACAGCTGTAATTAAACATGCTATTATTTATGGAGGTAGAAGGTGAGAGAAATTTCACCTGCTGTGACAAATTTGTGATTTACAAAATAAAAATAAAAGTATCTGCTCTGACAGATGAGAAGTTTTTTATCTAAGGAATACAAGAACAGAGTTCAGAGACAGATTTCTTAGAAGCAGAAATGGTACTGAAGGGCAAAAGACCCTTGGACCTGAAATACTTGAACAAATATTGACATTAGAGTTGTAAGAGAAACAAGATTATGCGTCACAGTTCACAGCTGAATGAAGATTCTTGAGTGAGACAATGCAACTAAAACATGATGGTAAAGGGGATGACTGCAAGTAGAATGTCCTCTGGGTACCCAGAGACTTGTAGCATTACTCAAATCACTTATGCATACATAGCTCTAGGGAGCATACTTCATGCATGCATAATGAATCGGAGTTTGGGGAAAGTATTTTCCATCTTAGTGCATAGTTCCAGCCTTTTCTAATGCCACCTAGTTCCTGAAACTTATTTTGCATAAATCAAAGAGTGTATTAAGAGTTTCTGTTTGAATGTTCAGTGTATTCTGTAATAATCAGACTATGACCTTCTCCTGGTGTCTGAAATGCCTGGACACTCTGGGTAATGTCATGCTCTCCTAGTAGTTTTGCAGGACACTAAGCACCTATTCTCTCTTCTGTCAGTAGCATCTCACCCTTTCCAATCCCACATTTTCATGATCTTTATGGGGTTGGCTCAACAATATACATTGGATATGGGCAGTGTTATTGGCTTAGATATGACCATATGGCTTAGTTTTTTCCAGTGATACTTAGATATAAAATTTTGTATTAGGGGAATACGACAGACACACAGACACACACATATACACACACAGTACTCGACTCTGGAAATGACTGTTTTTGCATTAAACATTTGACAGAAGCCAATGTGAAAGAGAGCAAAATTAGATATTTCTAAAAGTAGGTCTAACGATATCATATGAAACCCTGGCATTAGTACTATCCTGTCTATTTATTTATTTTGTGTGAGTGGGCACATTCCTCTATTTATTTATTCTTTTAATTTGTTTTAACTTTTATGCTAAAGTAATCATAGTCTCATATAATATTGCAAAAATAATCATGATTGGTTTCTTGTACCCAATACTTGTACCCAATGGTGATATCCATAAAACTATAGTGCATGATCAAAATCAGGAAATTGACTGGTACAGGATACTTAACTAAACTACAAACTTTATTCTGATTTTATCATATTTTGGATGCCTTTATTGTTTATTCTGTTGTGTATAATTATATAGAAATTTTTATACACGTATAAATTCATATAATCATCATTGTTATTAAGCTGAAGGACCGCTCTTACATAATTATATCTTTTCTCCCTGCTACACTTGTCCATTCCCATTTTCTATACACAGGTATAGAAAAATTGTCTCTGTTACTGAAGCCAGTTGAGGTATTATATCACTTCCATCTGTGTTCCAATTCACACAGCATCAAGATAATGTTTATCTTAACCCCTCTGGTATTTGCTCATTCAGTGTAACTGAGCTTCCTACTGTTTCTTTAATTAGCTTTAGTCTGCCCACAGGGAATGCAATCTTGCTGAAAACTACCTCAGCATCAGAGACTCCAAGGAGTTGGTTGGCTCTGGACTTCTCCTGCCTTTTGCTCAGTAACTATAGCTCTCAAATATTCAAGTTCTCTACAGTGTCCTTCTGGAAAATGGGAGGTCATGTTCAAGGTTAATATGTCATTTTCAAAATTCTACTTTAACAGCTATCATAAAGACATGATTTCTGTATTTATAAGATTACTTTCACATGATGAAACAGGAAGTATTAAGAACCCTCTATCTATTAAAGAAAAATGATTCACAAATATGAACACCCCCAAAGAAAGTTCCAGGGGCTTATGCCAAGCATGGTAAATTCTAGCAAATATTTAAGGAAGATATAATGGAAGTGACTACTTCTCAACTTGTCTATAACATCACTATAAACTTGATGATGAATTCTAACAAGGATGCTATAAAATATCATAAGAGATTTATATTCCTTATGAATACAGATGCAAAAATATTTAACAAAGTATCAGCAGGCTGAAATCGGCAATATCTGTACAAATTCTCAAAAATATTTCATGAACAAATGAGATTGAGATTTATTCCATCAAGATAAATTTGTGTTAACATTTGAAAATCAATCAAAATTATTAATTGTATTAACAACAAAGAGAAAAATACATCAGCACCCCAAAGGATACAGTAAAAGTATTAGACAAATTTCAGCAGCCATTCATGATAAATGTTCTTGGAACACAAGAAAGAGAAAGATCAGCTTCAATCTCATAAAGAACATGTATGAAAACCTACAGCAACTGTACCTAATGGTGACAAATGAATGTTTCCACCCTTAGTTTGGAAAACAAGTTACATATGTCAACTTTTGCCACTAGTACTCAATACTGGTTTGGAAATATTTATGAGTGTGAGGTAATAAAATTAAATAGAAGATATTCATATTGTAAAAGAAGTAAAAATTTTCACAGATGACATTGTAGTTTATGTACAAAATCTCAAGGAATCTTCAAAGAAAATCTACTAGAAAAAGTACGTAATTTAGCAAGGTCACAGCACTAAAAGTAAATGCATAAAAATTGATTGTCTTTTCATATGTTAGCAAAGAACAACTAGAAAATGAAATTTTAAAACAGCATCCAAGAACATGAATAGTTATAGATGAATTTAACAAATTTTATGCAAATTCTGTATACTATAAACTACAAAACAGAGAAAACTCAAATAAATGGAGAGAGATAACATTCATGTATTCTAAAATTATTAAGGAATCAATTCTTCAAAATGTGTTGATAGGCTCCATTAAATTCCCATCAAAACCCAATTAGTATTTTTATATAAATATAGATCCTGGCTTTAGAATATATAGAGAAATGCAAAGATCCTAGAACAGTCAAAACAATCTTAAAGAAGAGTGTAATGTCGGTAGATTTTCACTTTCTGATTTAAGACTTACCTTAGACCTACAGTATTCAGGATAGCATGATATTAAAATAAGAATAGGTAAATTGATCAGTGAAACAGAAAAATCTAGAACTTCAGTGATATATACAGTAAATTAATTTTAAACAAAGGTTGCATGCAACTCCATGGGGAAATTAAACATTTCTTAACTCCTGGATACTCATACGTAAAAACAAAAGCAAAGCCTCCAAATTTGATCCTCCACTTCACTCACTCATTCAGTTCTAGAAAGATCATAGATCTAAATGTAGAAGTTAAAAATATATGTCTTATCCATAAAATATGTGAGAATATTTTTCAAGATCTCAGAGTACACAAAGATTTCTCAAGTAAAACCCTCAAAGCATGCACTATATAGGAAAATATTTGTAACTTATCTTCATCAATTCAGACATTTCCATTAATGGAAATTCTTTAATTAATTAAAGATACAGTTGAAATAAATGAATATGTAAGTCTTTAAATGGGAGAAAATATATATAATACATATACATCTGATAGAAGATTTGTGCCTAGCATTTATTAGGAATACATGGAGCTTTAATATGGGTATATACGTATGTATGGATATACATATAATATAAAAAATACACAAATGATTCCTAAAATGCATTACTAAAAATACAAAAAAAAAAACAATTTGAAAAAATAAACAGAAAAGTCTACAGTTAATAAACACTAGACGTGTGCAGTTTAAAACATTGCTAGGGAATTTCTAATTAAAGCTGCCATGAGGTATCACTTCTCATCCATTAGAATGGCTAAAACTAAAAGCATTTGTTAGGGTCTAAGACCATTAAAACACTCATAAATTATATTGATAGTATAAAACAGTGCAACCACTTTGGGAAACAAATGTATTGTTTCTTTAAAAGTTAAACAAATTTTCTAGGCATTGAATTTCTAAGTTTACCTAAGAGAAATGAAATCTTATATTAATAAAAATATTAGCACAAAAAGGCTCATAGAAACTTCATTTAAATAAATAAATTTTTTTAAACACTTATCAACAGGGGAATGGATAAATCATGATACATTTACACAAAGGAATATAACTCAGCAATAAAGTTGACAATTACTGCTATATGCAACTATTGGGGAGGAAAAACAATATCATTTGTACACCTACTGCAAGGTTTATGGCTGACACTTCTATAAAATATAATATAAAATCATTTAATATAAGTTTTACATGGGACAGTAGCCTTCAGAAATGAAGATCCAAAGAAACAAGAAAACTATATTTTTAAGTTTAATGAAGACTGGAAAGCAGTGTAGAAATATGAGGAAACAAGGGGTTATGATCGAATGGAAATACATCAGGGAAAGTTAGCAAGGCCTACTTGGGTTCAGATGTTTCTCTGTGTCCCTGTGTCCATGAAGAAGACACCTCCTTTCCTATGGAAATAGAGAAGGTGCATATGTAATGAAGCTTCTATGAAGTACTTCAGGAGAAGATAGACTAGGAATTAGGGCCTGCTTCGAGGAAGAAGGGATGAGAAGAAGGTGAGGGAGACGCCCTTCTTCTACTGTCTCCTTGGCTATCAGGAGAATATATTTTGGGGTAACATGTCCTGAACACCAGCACAACAATGTGAATAAATTACACAAAATTTTTTTTCTGAATGAAATAGCCAAATAGCCAAATTCTGTAATTACATGTGTATATTGTTCAAGAACAACCTTCTTCAGTGAAAGAAAACATTGTTAAGTTCAGAGTCCGGAGTAGTAGTCATAACCGTCAATGAAAGCACATCTTGGTTGGGGTATTGACTACAGGAGTGTATATATTTATAAAAATTTATAATGCAAAAGATATGTTATAACTGATACCTCAACTTAAAAAAAATTGAAGATTTTCTTGGATACTGATTGTTGCTGTTTCCATTTCTTCTTCTATCAATATCAGTTTTTCAAGGCCAAGCACTCCCCAGTTCCAAACTGTGCCCTTTCTAAATGGAAACATGTTTAGGTCCCAGCATATCTCAAAAATAGTTCTGTCTCAATAATGAAAAAAAAAACTCACTAACAATAACAACAAATGTAGAAAATTATCTGTAATTTGCTGATTCCTCATAATACTAGATAGTCAAACCAATCCAGATAGCCATTGTACTCAGTGGATATTGTGTAAAGTCAGTTATAAACTTGATACTGTCCTGGTCATTTTGCTGCACTGCTTTAACAGATTAGGAATTAACTTGCAGCTGTTTTTTTTTTTAATTGATCTTTTCATTTTTCTGGCATTTCTTAGCTGCAAAAATAATTGTGTTTTCATATAAAATGATGTAACTGTTTCCATCATCACATGTTTTATGATCAGCAATTTCTTCAAATAGCTCACATATTGGCAATTCACATCAATATTAAAAACGAGGCAAATGCATTGGTCATGAGATTTTTAATCACATGACCCATGATTGATATAAATATGTGTCACTATCTGCAAAGTAAGTTTTTTAAACCAGGTTATATAGTATTGAGAATAGTTCTATATAGTTCAATACTATTGAGACAAAATGAATCAAAATTATATTCATTCAGATAGAATTTAGAGAAAAAACATGAAATTATCAAAATTTATGGTAAAATATTTGTCTTCTGTCATATTTTTTTTAAATTCAAAACTATTTTATATTTCTTTGGCTATGTACATACCGTGTTTAATATATGACTGACTTGAAATCAAGGACATCATTAAAATATAGGCTTTTACTATTGTTACAACTATTAGTAAATCATATTACTAACAAGCTCTGTGGTAAGAAATTAAAAAAAAAAAACATTGTTTTGCCAGGTGTGGTAGCACATGTCTGTAATCCTAGTGGCTCAGGAGGCTGAGGCAAGAGGAACATGAGTGGAAAGCCAGCCTCAGTAAAAGCAAGACACTAAGCAATTCAGTGAGACCTTGTTTCCAAATAAAATGTAAAATAGGGCTGGGGATGTGGCTCAGTGGCTGAGTGGCCCTGAGTTCAATCCCTGGTACTCTATCCCTCCTCAAAAAAATAATATTGTTTAACTTATTCAAATAGTTCAAGCAGTCAAAATTACCAACTCAGTAAGCATAATTTGTTTTCATGTTACCAACTTACTACATAAATTAGATAAGATCAATGTAAAAATATTTAGCTTTTTTTCAACAGTTCTAGATGTATATATTATTTTTACCAAATTTTGCTCTTACATTACTGAGTTGTATGCTATCAAATTTTTGTCTTATGAATATAAAAGCAAATAATAGCTAACCAATCCTATTTGCCAAAAATCCTGAAAAATAATGAAATATTAGAGTCATTTAGAAATATTTTAAAAGATTTAATTAAACTTTATGGTAATTGTAGCTTTACATTTAATAGAAATAATGTCCACCTTTTCTCCATTCTAAAACTAATTGCATATTGATGTTGTTAGTCAATTTTAAAATGTGTTTTGATCTATTTCTTTTTAATAAAAACTACTTTGTTACATAATATTTTTTCTAAGGATATAAAATTAAGCAAGCTTTTACCTGTTCAACTAGTTCACTTTTGGCAACCAACAGTACTTATACAGTTTCTATCTAACTTTATTATACTAAGGAACTAATTTATAATTATGATAAATGTGTCACAGACATGAACAAAATTACTGGTTTAATTTATTTGCTATCTGGGTAAACATTAAACTGAAGATAGATTTTTATTGATTTTAATTTCAATAGGGAGTATTCTTTTTGAAGTCTATAATAGTCTTCCAAAAGTGAATTAAAAATAAAGACATTCTATGCTACAGTTAAGCCACACCTAATTAAACTTCATTTTTTTCCATTTGAATAAGAGACTTAACTCAATGGAGTTTGGAAGCAAAGGGAAGTCATAAATTAGACATAATGTTCCTGTTTATTGTACTTTTTAAAATTCTGACAATTAATACAGGAGATTGCCAAGTGTCAGACCTTCTTCTTAAGTTGAAAAGGCAGGCATTCAAGCCTTCTCTTTCTGAGAAACAAATTGAGAAAACCTACTTACACATGTCGAGATTTCTTTTTTAATTCCTGGGCGAGTTTTATTACAATCGTGTTGTGGCATGACTCTTGCTCTCTGGTCTTTGCCTTACATTGTCACTTAGAAAGTGCAATAAGCAAAACATTTCTCTTCAGCATAGTGCAGGGGGTCTTTCCACATATATGAGTCCACTTTCATGGGGTCCACTAATTAGCTGTATTTGGCTATGTAAATTGCAGGGACTTACCTTGAAAATGATTTATTTATGATTTCTATTTATAATTTCTATTTATTGATTTATGATTTCTATCAGTTTTCCATTTTTATATAAGAATGTCAAGGTTATCTTGACACGTGACCCATCATAGCAAGATATGTCAGAGGACATGAATCAGTGATTGCAATAAATGGAATACAGTTAATAAAAGGCAAATACAGTTGTAGCTTAGTGGTGGAATGCTTGCCTAGCAAGAGTGAGGCATTGGGTTCGATTCTCAGCACCACATTAAAAAAAATAATAATAATGCATAAATAAAATAAAGATATTTATTTAAAAAAACAAATACAGCATATTTTGAGGTGTAGTCCTCTTGAACAATAGCAAAATTTAAAATATTAAATATTAAAAACAAAAATATGTATAAATCCTAAATATAATGTAAAGTGTAAGATGTATATAAATTTTTGTTCACACTTGAGGAGGAGCAGTAATTTCCAGGTAATTTTTGTGATATGACAAATATTGCTCAAGTGGCTATCATGTTTGTTGAAATGAGTTGGAGTCAATTTAATTAACTGGGTAAACTCAAGAGTATTCAGACCTTAATAAGTGAGTTTCAGACTAGTCCTTTAAAAAAAAATCTGCCTGTGAAGACATCTGTACAAAATAATAATTACAGCGATGAGTTAAGATATACTTTACAAAAAATTATTCTCTTAAGAGATTTTTCAGAATAGTTTTGTCCATGTTTTTTTTTTATTTAAAGAGATTCCTTTATTTTTTTTAAACAGGCCTTTACTTTGTTCACTTATTTTTATGTGGTGCTGAGAATTGAACCCAGTGCCTTACACATACCAGGCAAGCGCTCTACCACTGAACCACAACCCCAGCTCTTACTCAAGTTTTTGTTTTTGCTTTTTTGTTTCTCAGTTGCCACTACAAGTCCCTGTATCCATGTTCTCTTCCCTAGACTTTCATTGTTAAGACATTGATTCTAATGTCTTAACTGTTCCTCATTGCAGAGATTATGTAGATTCTGGTGGCAGATTGTCCTACCTGCTTAACTTTACCTGTCTGCCCCTCATTCTCTTTAGGGGCATTTATACATTTAGGATATTCTATACATTTCAATATATATATATATATATATATATATATATATATATATATATATATAATATTATTAACTGTAGTCATTCTGATATACATTAGATCTTCAAAACTTACTCATCTGGCTAACTGAAAGTTTATACTCATCTTTTTCCCTTTCTCAGATTCTGGAAACCACCATTCTATGCTATTACACAAAAGGACAGGGAGAAGAAAATAAAGTAAGTGACCCCAAACAGAAGAATTTGGAATGCTATATTAAGCTAGATGTAAGAGCTGTGAGTCCATAAGAACTTATGTCAATTACATTCATCTACTATATTCTCAGCTCACAAATACTATTGATATTTTAATTAAATAATTCAGAACTAGAATCATATTGTGATAACCTTGAGGTCTCATTCTACATAGTTTTGATTCTTCTATATTTGTTAGTAATTTTGAGAGAATTTGAGTGATCATGCCACTGAAATTTCATAAATTTGAATAACAATATGTATTAAGAGATTTTTCTCTTATCTTTATTGTTGAACTTGTAAAAATTTAATTTCAATGAAAAATTATGAATTACTCTTTACAAGGAAGTCATCTTATTTTGCTTTAAATTCTGTAAAAAGAGCACAAAATAGAAATTCTAACTTGGTTTAAATACTCTGAGTACATGCACTATTTTTCAGGGATCAGGAAATACAAGGATACAAAAAATGCTTGTTGACTAAAGAATCAGGATAACCTTCAATATATTTTTTAAAAATAGAAGAAAGACTGAACTCTCTTGGTTTGTGTCAACAATGTTATAATTGTCAAATATTTCAAGTGATTTTATTGGAAAAAATATCAGTAGAGACTGAATACATGTAGGATCTGTACCAACAGAAACTACTCTACTAATGACATAGTATTTTGCTTCTATATGTATTTTCTGAATCAAATATATTAAAGTAATTTAATAGTTAAAGTTATATATATATATATATATTGTGTGTGTAGTAAGGGAAAAAATTTTGACAGATGTTAATCAAAGAAAGCAAAATGAAAATGTGGCAGATATTGATATTCTGACGATATGGTATGGAATTTATGTTATATACTTAGGTATTATTGTTGGTGTATATTATTAAATTCTCTGTCTCAACAAAGGTGCCAAAAACATATGTTGGAGAAAGAGAGATTTTTATTAACAAATGATGGTGAGAAAATTGAATATTCATATGTGGAAGAATGAAATTAGGTTCTCTCTCACCCTGCACAAAAGCAAACCAAAATGGATCAAAGACCAGAATTAGACCAGAAAACTTGCAACTGTTAGAAGAATATATAGGCTCAACACTCCACCACATAGGTGCAGGCACTGACTTTCTCAAAAAAGACCCCTAAAGCTCAAGTAATAAAAACAAGAATCAATAAGTGAGACACCATCAAATAAAAAAGCTTCTTCAAGGCAAAGAAAACAAGAGTGTGAAGAGAGAACCTATAGAATGAGAAAAAATATTTTGCCAGCTACTCCTCAAAACATGAAATTAATATCCAGAATATATAAAAAACTCAAAATACTCAATGCCAATAAAATAAGAAACCCAATCAATAAATGGGCAAAACAACTAAACTGACACTTCTCAAAAGAAGAAACACAAATGACCAATAAATACATGAAAAAAAGTGTTTAATATCTCTACCGATCAGGGAAATCCAAATAAAAATTACACTAAGATTTCATTTCACTCCAGTTGGACTGGAATTATCAAGAACTCAAATAACAATAAATGTTAATGAGGATGTGTGGAAAAATGTACACTGATACATTGTTGGTAGAATTGCAAATTAGTGCAATCACTGTGGAAAGCATTATGAAGATTTCTCAAAAAACTCACAAGGGAACCACCATATGACCCACTCCTCAGTATATATCCAAAGGATTTAGCATACTACAATGACACAGCCACAGCAATGTTTTTAGCAGCACAATTCACAATAGCCAAGCTATGGAGCCAAACTAGGTGCGTTCAAAAGATGAATACATTTTTTAAAAAGTGGTATGTACACAATGAAGTATTACTCAGCAATAAAGAATAATGATGTTATGGCATTTGCAAGTTAATGGATGTAACAAGAAAGAGACTATCATGCTAAGTGAAATGTGCCAGTCTCAAAAAGTTAAATGTTGAATGTTTTCTCTGGTATGCAGAAGCTAATCCAAAATAAAGGTGGGGTTAAAAAAAACAGATTAGTGAAGTAGGCAAAGGGGATTGAAGGGGAGAAAGAAGTGTTAGGATAAGGAAAGAACAGTGGAATGTATTTTACATAACTTTCCTACATACCTATATGAATATACTATAGTGAATCTCACTATCATGTATATCCACATGACACTAATTTTACATATGTATATATATATATATTCATATATATATATATATATATATATATATGAGTGTATATATGTAAATAGTGGAAATATCAGTAGAGTAGAGGGAGGGAACAGGATGGGGGAGGAAGGGAGACAAGGGGTAGCACTTGAAACTGAATTAGAACAAATTCCGTTCTTTTATAATTATGTCAAAATGAATCTTAATGTTATGTATAACTAAAAAGAACCAATTTTAAAAAGTCAATTTAAAAAAAGAACAAATAATAATAATAAATGCTGGTAAGGATGTTGGGGAAAAGGTACACTGACACATTATCCATGGGACTTCAAATTAGTATGACCACCAGTATAGAGATTCCTAAAACAATGTTTATAGCACACGATTCACAATAGCTAAACTGTGGAACCAACCTAGATGCTCTCCAATAGATGAATGGATTTAAAAAATATGGCACATATACACAATGGGACATTACTCAGCAATAAAAGAGAATAAAATCATGGCATTTGCAGGTATATAGATGGAGTTAGAGAAGATAATGCTAAGTGAAGTTAGCCAATCCCAAAAAAACAAATGCCAGAATGTTTTCTTTGATATAAGGAGGCTGATTCATAGTGGGATAGGGAGCAGGAGCATGGGAGGAATAGACGAACTCTAGATAGGGCAGAAGGGTTGGGGGAGAAGGGAGGAGCATGGGATAATTAATGGTGGTGGAATGTGATGATCATTACTATCCAAAGTACAGGTATGAAGACACTAATTGGTGTGAATATACTTTGTATACAACCAGAGATATGAAAAAGTCTACTTTATATGTGTAATAAAAATTGTAATACATTCTGCTGTCATATATAAATTAAAAAATTATATAAGAAATCCTGTTTATATGTGTAAATTATAGGCATGGTAGAGGTTTTAATAATCACATTCAATTCTTTGAACTCCTTCATAATTTCATGCCAAAACAACAAAATAGACTATTATTAAAATTTTTATGTTTTATAAATCATTTGGCAAGTAGATTCACTTATCCTACCGATATGTTGAAAGCAAAGGTAATGAGACAAAATAAGTTACAAAACTTTAAAAACTTTTTAAAAAGGAATGAAACCATCATAGGACCTAGCTAATCCATTCCTGGATATTTATCCCAAAGAACTAAAATCAGCATACTATAGCAATACAGCTAGTTCAATGTTTACAGCAGCAAACACAACAGCAAACTTATGGGATCAGACTAGATGCCTGTGAATAGATGAATGGATCAAGAAAATGTAATATGTACACACACATACACACACACACACACACATACACACACAAAGTGGAGTTCTACTCATCCATAAAGAAGAATGAAATAATGTCATTTGCCAGTAAATGGATGGAAATAAAGAAAATCACTATATGAAATAAGCCACGCTCAGAAAATCAAGGGTTTAATGTTTTCTCTCATACTTGGAAGCTAGAGCAAAAAAAAAGGAAAGAAGGCTGGGGGTGTGAATCAGATACATAAATATATAGAGAAGATAAGTGGAGTAGAAGGAGGAGAACCAGAGGGAGGAAGGAAGGATGGATAAGGGGAGGAAATATGAGATGAGTTTAACTAAATCATGTTCTACGTATATATATAAATATACCAGAGAATTTCACATTTATGTGTATGTAAAAAGTACCAATCAAAAATAAAGGAAGGAATGGACAGAAGATCAGTAGAATAGAGGAAGAATAAGGAAGGGGGAGGGGACAAAAAGCAAAGAAGAAATGGGGATCAAAATCAAATTCTTCGCATATATCATTTTGTCAAAATGTACCCAACTATAATGCTCTTAAAAGTAAATCAATAAATAAAACAAAGGGCACCAATTATTTCTATATCTTATTGTTGTATTGATGATAATAATTAATCCACAATCCTGAGTTCTAAAATTGATCATTTCCTTTATTTAGTAAATTTTTAATAATCTTAAATCAGCCTACTATTTCTAATCCTTCCTTCTAATACAAATATTGTTCAATACAATTATCATCAACATCAAAGATATTTATAAAAATAACAGTTTTATATAGCCTTATGGAATTTCTCCCAGAAAAGAAACATTTATTTGGCTTTAATGTATTGATACATGCTTTGTATGGAGAAAATGTGTCTCCAGGAGTCCCTAAAATGGACTGTCCCTGTGTGTGAAACCTACTTCCTACCTGGCTGTCCTATATGAATGGGTGTCACACTGACTTGTTGGGAATTCCAGATATTGCACATGCATCAAACTGTATTGCTTTCACAAATTCAAAATCCCACAAACAATTCAGTTCAGCAAAAAAATCATTCCATTTTTACCTAATTCATATGTTGTCAAGTTAAGCTGTAATTCACTTCTTTAAGATAAAAGCGCAATTTCTTTTATTTCACAAGTTCTTGAAATAAGATATCTAGAAAAGCAGAGCTTCAAAAATAAATACATAAAACTCTAGAGCATCTTTATTACCATATCCAGTGATGAATACATAAGAAACCGTTGTTCAGTGTTTTTGTTGTGACATATTCAAGAACATATTTACATACACTCACAATATTACAGCATGTTATATTACACAAAGAAAACAGTACATGATAGTAAAACACTGTCATATACACAAGGATAAACAATTCTTTCCAAAATAAAATTATTAATACTAATTACAGACAGTTTTTTTTTTTTTTACTAGAAGGAAACAAGATAATTAGAGGGATGTTTGGAAGTGAGTTATGGGAAAGGCAAATAAAAGTTTTATTCATCACTCAGAAGAATTCTTCCTGTGAGAACTCAGAGCGTAGAAAGTATTTGGTGACACAAGTCAAGTGAAGGTGTAATGATTTTAATTTACACTAGTTTCTATGATGAATCCCCTGCCTTCAAGGGCAAAGGAAGTGAAACAATGTAATTAAATTACCATTTCCTGAAACCAGGTCAATAGTCTTCTTATGAAGTGAATCTCAGTGAATGACCAGGCCAAGTCATCAAGCAGCTAATGAGCTTCAGAATAGCGTAGAAATACGAAATTTGTTTTTTTATGAAACTGCCACAGAATAAAATTATATGCTTTGTGATTAAGTTCAGTTTCTCTGAAACTGAGCAGATAAAGTTCTTTAAACATTGTAATTGTGGTTATGTTAGTGAATTAATTTCCAAAGTATAAATAAACTTTCAATTTCAGTAACTTTTAAAAGCATTTTCAAGTCATAACTTGACTATTAACCTCCTAGTTAAAAAAAACTCCACAGGTTCTGATTATATGTTTGGGTATTTATTTTCAAAAAGATTGAATCGCTACTAGTAGAATAGAAATACAAGGGAGAAAAATTTATAAGGCTCTAAAACAGGAGTTTCTAATGAAGCATAAGCACTGAAATTAATATATTTTAATGAAATCTTCCAATAGTGAAAAGATAAACTGAAGTGTATTATTATCAGCTTGACTTTTGTATATGTAAATATATCCTCTTTATTTCTGGAAATATTACTGATATAAAAAATCTTGAAAAGGTTTTGTGGCAAGACAACAACCAAAACACAAATATGCCAAATAAAATGGTACTTTTAATTATTAAAATATTTGTCCAAGAAAATCAGTTTTGCTAAAACTGATATCTTTTTGTTAATAAAACCAATACCTAGATAAGATAGTATCTTCCTTATTGGCTACAAATCATATTAGAGATTTACTTTTTGTACATACAGCCAAGATATAGTTGGAATTATTGGTTTTATTTTCATGTTTGTCAGTTTATATGCTACATTGATTTTGTATGTAAAATAAATCTGTTTTGTTCTGGTTTGCTTTTGTGTGTGTTTGTGTACATGCATGTATGTGTTCAAATAAGAAGTAATAGGGTAATTAGTAATTTTTTGATGATTGTATGCTTTCAAGAAATCTTAGTCAACTTCTTTTTTTATAGTTCTCATCTTATTGACTTAACAATTCTCTCTCCCGTATGGAAAAATGTAAACATGAAATTGTGAGTCTTAAAAATCATCAATATGTTTCAAGCCAAGCATAGTGGTGCATGCATATACCCTCAGCAGCTCCAGAGGCTGAGGGGAGGATCACAACTTTGAGGTCAGCCTGTGCAACTTCGTGAGACCCTGTCTCAAAATAAAATTAAAAAAATGGTGAGGGATGTAGATTGGTGATATTAAAGCCCCTGAATTCAATCCCTAGTAGCAAAAAAGTAATAATAATAATAATAATGACAAAGATCAATATATTTCAAATATGATATGTTTTAATTTTTTTCCTAGAAAGATAAATATCACATAAGTACAACAAATGGAATACATATTAAAATAGTTCAAATGAGAAAACTTTATAAAAATATTGTGCCAGCTTGGTGCTTCTTAAAGTTGCTACTAAAGAAGAGCAGGACCTTCTCTCCAAATCCATATTAAGTGAAGTAATGGAATATAATAAATGTTTCTATATTTAGTCATTTTTGCACAAAGAGAAGCTATAACAGCAGTAGCCTTTTTGAAATTCATTTTCAACTGCAAAAAATAAGTAAATTCTGTTAATACTCTAAGTATGCCTATGGGAAGGGGTCCAGATAGGCTTATATATGTAAAGATCTGTCAAAGTCAATATACATTGCATAGATTTTAGAATCTGCATGATGCTAAAAGTTGTTTGATGTCATTTTAAGAAGAAAATAAAGGGACCTTCTTGACCAGCCTCTAGCTTCCTTGGAAACCTGAAATACCTTCCTTTTTGCTTATCTTAAAAGAAGCAAAATTATTCATTTCCTACCAAAAGAGGGTCACCCTTGATTCCAGCAAATGACAAATACAGTAAAAGTCAGATAATAATTATGAACTATTATTTTTATGTTAACTAAACCCTAAGTAATTATTTGGGCTTTTTCCTGACTTGCTAATGTTTAAAATTATCAGGGGTTTCCGGGCAACAGATACAACTTACTTTTTTTTTTTTTTTTTTTTTGCTTTGTTTTTGGTATGAATTTAGTGAAATTTGAAAGATTTCCTCCCCAAAGAATACTTATTAAGAGCTCCTGACCCACCCACCTCTTCCTGCAGGAAATAATTAGGGAAGACTGATTTCTTTGGACAGGAAACAAAAAATGTCTGCTTTTTCCTCCAGGTGGGCACTGACCAAGGCCTGTGAGGGTATCTGAACCTGAGTTGACTTTAGCCCCCATCCACCCCTCAGCCAGATGCAAAGGATAAGAATTCTTTAAGACCTCTATGGTTATCTATTCTTCGATCCCTAAATTGAATAAATTCTTCACGTCAATGGGAAGAAGTAAGCATCTACTTTTCAATTTGATAAAAAGTGAAACTTTCATTCAGTTTTTGAAAATAATTACTGGAGAAGTAGCTGAATCATTGGGGCACAAATCTCACTGAGAAGCCTTCCTGGGCTTGTCCCCTCAGTTACTTTCTACAACCTTGCTCTGTTCTTGCATTCAAGGACTTAAAGGACCTTGCTTATCTCTGTATATTTCTGATGGCTCCCTCACCTTCAACATTAGCCCTGTGAAGGCAAAGGACATTCTCTGTGCTTTCATCACTGTGCTGCAGGTACCCATCACTGTGCTAGAAAAGGGACCACTTAGTGGGAAACTGTGTGTTCAATGGGTATCCATTGAATGTTATGGTTCGTTGATTCATATTTGTATTTATATGCTGCAGAGAATAGATAGGGAAGGAGAGAAGGAAGAGGGAGAAAGGAAAAAAGGAAGGGAGGGAAGGAAGGAAATGCTAACATTAGTTTATATTCTCCACAGTTGGTAAGCAGTTGAATAAACTGATGTTTACAATGCTGGAGGAAGGGGCAAAACAGATAAACAGAACTGCTATTTTGGGAGAAGTAGGGGTGACACAAAAGGCTCAGTGACTATCTTTTACCTTTACATTGGGGATGGTCAGACAATAGAAATTCCTGATAGAGATTATGTCTGCCTTAAGACTGAGAAGACAAGTGGAAGTTAGATGGGAGAAATATTTATTGCAGATGTTGCCAAAGGAGTTCACTGACCATTGTTATTATTTATTAATGTTATTATTCTAGTGTTATTATACTAGTACTATTGCTCATGTTGTGATCATTGTTCAACTTTTTAAAGAAAATTAGTTAAAGCAATTACTAAATAAAATAGCCTTTGCTAAGAGTACTAAAATCTACTGGGAAGATTATAAAACCCATGGAGTTGGGGCAAAGGTGCTGAAAGAAGTAATTGCACATCTCCAGGTTAACTCACCTTGTTATTACAAAGTACTTTGTATAATCTCCAGTGCTTGTAAACCTGATTTACTGGTATTGGTATGTGTGAACCCCTCCTTACAGATTTCCTTTAACCCTCTCTTAAGGAGTGAACATGCATACAGTCAATGGCAAGGGATATATGTGATATTCTCTGGTTCATGAAAATCAAATAAATGTTCTATTCCTTCATCATCCCATAGTCATACTACCTCCTTACAGTGAACATTCCTTAGTTAAAGAAAATGTTTCCACTGAATTTTTATTTCTGTAATTTCTTTTTTGACATGGTACATCCCCAGGGCCAAACTGTTCTCCTTAGAAATCATTTAGAATCATTTGGGCTCCCACCTCTACTCTCTTTCAGAAAAGGAGAAATTACCTTTAGGAAAAGGGACAAGATATTCCTCCCTTGCTTCCTCATATGGTTCCTGTGCAACTTCAGTATAATTATAGAGAAATTGAACAAAGGTGGGATTGGTGATGATAGCATGCTTGGGGAGTTAATCATCTGCCTTAACCCTTTATTCATTTGAAAGGATCATAGGCAAAGAGAAGCTGAGCTCTTCTGAAACCTGAAGTTTCAGGGCAGAAAGGTTTCTGGAGTAGGAGCAAAGCCTGTGAGGTTAAAATATTTTTTCATGTATTTAAGAGGGAAACTGGAAGAAGAGAGCTTTTATATTTTCTTAAATACCACTATATTAATTTCTAGTTCTACTGCTACAAATTGTGATAAACCAAATGACTTCAAACAAGAGAAATTTACTATTTCACAGTTTTTGAGACTACAATTTCAAGATCTAGCTGTCCTTCATGTCATCTTCAGAGAGATCTGTGGGCTCAGGGGAGATTCCTTTCCATGTCCTTTTCTTAGTGTGGCTCGCAATCCATGGTTTTCATTGGCTTATAAAAGATGTCTAGGATTTCAGTTAATTCAACAGGCTTCATGCTGCTCTCTCTGTAACATCTGATGTGGTGGACAATATGTAGAGGTTGAATGGGAGCCACCTGAGGGATGGATTTTTATCTGTTTTATCTCTAATGATTCCTTGATGCCTATATCAGCTTTGGAAATACAGTAAGACTTGATGAATCAATGGACCATCCTAAAATGTGGCTATCATTGCTTGTTTAGGTGATATATATTCTGAATTCTAAATTGGCAATTAGCGAAGTCTATGAGACCAATGTGAATGTGAACTTCCTGTATGTTTCTCTGAGAGATGAAGAGTAATCCTGGCAGTGTGGCTAATAAAAGCCTCTCACTGATCATAAATAATTTGATTGCTTTGATTTCTTTAAAGCTATTAGATTAATTATATATTGAGCACAGTTACAAAAGTACTTTGTTATTAATAATAATTATTACATGGGTAATGTAAATGCACAATAGGAAAGGGAATAAATCTTTTTTTTAAAAAGAAGAAGATATAATTAAAATCAACCTTTTATTCTTTTATTCTGTCCATGCAAACACTTTTGTTAGTATATATTATTTTTGATTCGTTTATTTAAAAATGGAATCTTATTTTATCTGCATTGTAATAAATGTAGCGTTTTTATTGAAAATATATTTTCTTCATTTCCTATGCCATAAAATGTGATTACATAATGTTAATGGCTTCATATTATTTCACCATATAGGTATTTTATGTCATTACTTATTTAAATATTTCTCTATTGTTCAAATATGATTACCAACAATATTTTTATGAGACTGTTGTGAAAATTCTGTTAGTGTCTCTCAGAATTTTCCTTGGTAAAATTCTAAAAGTAGAATTACTGGGTTACAAGATAAGTCCAATTCAACATTTTCTTTATTTGGTCTTTTTAAAAGATTAATTTATTCAGAACAAAATATGTGTTTATCTATTTGAAATAACTGATAAAGGCACTAGCTGCTCAATTAACAGAATCACAGACCTGACAAAATTGTTTAAGTGACACATTTGTATATATTATATACAGGTATACAGAATACATAATAGAGTTAGACTAAGGATAAACCTCTTCACATGTCATTATCTATATATTGAAAGCCTCTGAGAACAACTTATTTGGAGGAAAATATATGATTTATCACAACTAATTATAGGGAGAGATAATAGAACATGTTTTCCTTGACTTTTTACTCAAGCAATTTGTTTAGTTTCTTGAATTTCACCAAGAGGAAAACTGAGGCAGACGCTCACCTGAAGTGGTGGTGATAATTGTCCATTTAAAATTAGAGTACTGCGGATAGCAATGTTTTACAAGTCTGCTTGCAAAATGACACATACAGATGTTTTATCCTAAGCCTTTCACTTTTATGTATTTTTGTCATACTCTCTGTTACTCTACATTCTAAAGATTTCATAAAACAAACCAATTTCTGAGCAAAAATGTAACTGGTGGCTTTTTATACATCAGATAAAATGTATTCCCTCTGATAGCCTTCTATTGTTCTTTTTTAGGAAATAATTTTTTACTCTCTGATCATAGCCATGATTGTCCCTGAGGCAGGTCTGGATGCAACAAAGTAAATATTTTGTGAATGACTTTATTATTTCAGTTCATGGGATGCCACATCAATGGCAAAAATCCAGCCCCACACAAAAATATTCAGCTGATAACTCAGAACAGGGGTCAGGAAAAGCACAGTAAGCTTGAAAGATTCTCCAAATCATCTGCATTTAACTTAAACTTTTAAAATAGTTTCCCCTTAGGCTTTCTTTTCTTTATTAAAAACGGGAAAAAAAATTTTATCTTGTTTTGTGAAAAAAAATATGAAGCTTATCAAAGCAAATGGAAGCATTTTTAATTATAAGTTTTAATAAAATTGTTGGCTGATCTTTATTTTGAGGAGAGATAAAGGAGACATGTTAGAGGAGTGCCAAGAAAAAGCTATGAAGACAAATTTGATGGAATATCATCACAATGGTCAAGAAGTCTATAGGTTTCAAAAGAAAGGGAAAAAAGTACTTATGAAAGGAGAAGATACAAACTGATGTATTTCTAACTAGAATAAAAAAAAAAAACTCTTACAATGTATTTCCTCTTAGATTTATATCCACTACAGAATTGCTACATACTTCTATTGTTTCATTATCTTCTCTAAAGAAAATAATGGTGTACAGTCTTCCTAAATGTATAAAAATAGGTGGGACTTCAAGAAGCAAAACACTATTTTAATCTCAGCTACACTAAGAAGTACAAGGCTGGATTTTAAAAACCATATTGCCCTACCCCCACACTTTTTATCTGGGGAGCATTCATTTGCCCCTAACATAAAAGGACTAAGAGCTAGAAAAAGAAAAAAATCACAAATACATTCTTTTCTGGCAAGATAGATTGTGAGAAATGATTGTCTCGGAATCTTCTTCAGGGAATCAATTTTTCTCCTGTAGCCAGGAGACTTTTTAATTTGTATGCATGAATTTTTATCTTTAGTCTGCTAAGATGGATTGATCTGAAAAAAAAAGCATCCGTCAAGTGACAGAGGATTGTGGTGACTTGTGGTAGAAAGTGATTGGTGAAAGCAAGTAGTTAGCAGTTAAAAAGTGGTTGGCAGGTGATAGCTGTTGACACAGGGGATGTAGCAGCAAGGTGCAGTTGGTAAACCCTGCCTTTCAAAGTAAAAGTGTAAAAGTCCAACAGGGACTTTCTTTGATTTAAAAATCTCACAAAAATGTAGAGAAGTATGTGCACTAAGTATTGCAGTTATACAAGTACTTTGGAATCATTATTACATACTAATGTTCTTAATTTATGTAACTTCATATTCAAATTCCTTCAGTTTTTTTTTTAGTGCATTTCTTGCAATAATAAGGTATTTTAGTTTTCTTCTGGGTTCAGTTTTAGGGAAAACTTCAAATAAGTTAATTTATTCATTTATTAGAGTAAAAACAATTTAGACAACAGGCAACACCCAGAACCAGTAACAATTCAGAGACCTCCCAGAACAGTATGGGCAGGGAGTACTGACAGACAGAAGGGAAATGTGCCACACAGAAGTAGCTTGCTTGTTTCAGGTCCATGATTGCCTGATTTGGATGTAGTCAAATCAGTTGGCGGTCTGTGACTGGCCAAAGTTTGACAGCTATGATTGGCTGTGACTCAGCTAATTTTTTTTTTTCCAAAAATAAACTCCTAGTTAGGCTTTCATTTTGTTCACAAATTAATTCCAAAGTCCTGCATGAGGAGGCAACTCTGGGATAAAGGAAGTAGTTGGGAGTCAGAGAGGAAAACAAGATGATTCCATGATGTCTATAAAAGAAAGATGGTAGACTACAAGGAATTTGGCAAGGTGCTATGGAAAAATGCTTAAAATCAGCTACCAGAAAATGCTGGGCTTCCCTTATGATCTTTCTGGAAACACATAATTTTTCCACTTCCACAAATCTTATTGAAAATTTCCATGTGGTTAATCACTAATTTAAAAAATAATATAGATATTAATTCTTATGAAAAAAACAAAAGCAAACTAGAGTACGTGAAATCTGGGTACTAAATATTCTGTAGCTTTCATGATGGACTCCTTATTGTAGAATAATAAGTTACAAAACACAGTTTATTTTCCTGATCAAAATGTACGTGAAGAGGGGAGGAGATGAGAGGTATGGTCTGCTGGCTGTGACTAAGATTCCTTGGTGACAGGAAATAGTGTCATCAAGAAAGTAAATCCACAGATAGAATGTTGAAATAATAGATAAGCAATCCAGCTTTGTACTGTTAGGAGGTAGCTGACAACAGAGCACTGCCTGGAACTATCTTTAAAATGAGAAAAAATAAGATCAGTAAGTATTGATTTTCAAAGTGAGTAAAACCACTCCTCAGTGAGTTCTGAACTCACTTGTTATAGGTCAGTAATTGTAGACCTTCATCTTAGAACCCAGTGGTTTAACATCTAAAGTCCTATTAAGCCTAAACCTATTTCTAGAAATTTTAAGCAATTTAAAGGGTTTGAGGCATCTATAGATCTAAATAATAATGTCTTCATTTTCTCCTTTTTCTGTTGCCCACACATAACTTACATGCTGCCACCAGGACTCCACAAGGTTCAAAAGCAAAAAAAAAAAAAAAAAAAAAAAAAAAAAGTTAATGTCCATTTATTGCCAGTATCTAAGCCTGTTTGATTATAAAGATAATTACTATGGTCTGAATGTTGTGCCCTTCCCTCAAAATTCATATTTTGAAATTTAATCCCCAGTACAGTGGTTTTGGGAAGGAGAGGGCTTTGGGAGGCCATTCATGAACAGAATTGGTTCCCCATGAAAGAGTCTATTGTTCCTGATGCCATGTGAGAATGCAGTAAGGAGGTGTTACCGGTGGGGACTGGGTCTTTCTGTACCAGATGCCAAATCTTCTGGGAACCAATCTGGGGCTTCCCAGACTCCAGAACTGAGAACATTAAATCCTATGGTTTATAATTGACCCAGTCTGTAGTGTTCTGTTACAGCAGCCTGAACTAAGGTAGTGTCATAGTCCATTTTGTGCTGCTGTAACAGATACCACAGACTGGGTCATTTATAAAGAACAGAAATTCATTGGTTGAGTTCTGGAGTGCAAGATGTTCAATGTAAAGGTGGTGGCATCTTGCAAGAGCTTTCTTGAACAGCCATCAGATAGCTAGAAGTGGAGGGATGAGAGGGAGACCCCACTCTCAAAAGCCCCCTTTTAAAGGCATTAAACCCACCCATGGGTATGGAACTCTCATGACCTAATTACCTCTTAAAATTTCCCCCTTCTTAAAATGACAAATTTCAACATGAGTTACAGAGGGGTCAAACACTGAAATCATTGCAGACAATAACACAGGATATAGACAAATACTAGTAAAACACCACTTGCCTCATAAGACACATACAACTTTTCACTGTAGTTATTCTGGTTTAGGGGTTTGTTATGCTATGTTTTTGGTGGCTTGCCTACATTTCACCTATGGGAATGATACATGTAATAAAAACCATATAATCTATTATGGCAAGTGTTTCTTAACTAGATTACAGCATTCTACATGGAGATTTTAAGACATGCTTGAATTAAGGAAGATCATTATTTTCATTGCCTAAGGGGAACAATTCTTGAAAGAACTCTAAGTCACTTAGTTTGGGTGAGTTTCTTTTCTTTAAACACAAACAGTTTACTGTTTCCACAGAGTAAAAGGATTCTCTTTCTCAAGGAACATAGACTTCTGTTTATCCTCTGAAGTACAAGTGATGACAGCAAAGCAGTATTGGACCTACTGTGAGCTTTACTAAATTGTTTTTAAAAATGTTAGCTATATTTTAATTTTTTTTTTTTTTTTTGGTGGTGCCAGGGATTGAACCCAGGGCCTTGTGCATGTGAGGCAAGCACTCTACCAACTGAGCTATAGCCCCAGCATGGATGTATAACCAATGTGATCCTGCAATTTTTACATGTGGAAAAATGAGAATTCATACCCTATTTGAATCAAATGTATGATATGTCAAGATCATTGTATTGTCTGGAGCAACTAATAAAAAAACTTAAAAAATGTTAGCTATAGTACTAAAATCATAAAGTTGAATTATTTTGCTTTTTTTTAAATTCATTGTCATTGTTGAAATAAAATTTGGGTAGGAAATCATTTTCCACAACTTTAAAGCCTTGTATTTTATTAAAGTTAGAAATAAATTACCTTTATAACATTTTTTTCACAATTTCAAAATAAACTTTTAAAATGCAAATAAGTCACACTATTTTTCAAGATTATAGACCTAAGTAGATTGCTATGATAGCAGTAAGTTATTATGATTTTAAAATAATTGCTCTAATAATATGTTTGTTTCATGTGACTAAATTTAGGTGGCTATTAGAACTTACCAGATGAAAATGTTGTGGATGTTAGACACTAAATATAAAGTTTCCTATGTGTTGAATAGTTCCTATTTAGTGGGAGTCATCTTTTTAATCTCCACATCCTTGCCATTGTAATTATGGTCCCTAATTTTTCTAACACATCAGTCAGTAACTGAATTACTGATAACAATAGGGCAGTCAGGTAATTTAGCTATTAAATTCAATTACCTTGTCTGTCAGACCTTCTGCTCTCATGGTTTTAGCATATAAAACTCAATTCACCATTTCCCCTTTGGTCTTTCTTCTGTCTGTCTGCCTTTCTTCATTCCCACACCTTGTTCTGCTTAGAGATCATAGGAGCTCATGGCTTTCTCTGATTCTGAGGATTAATTTTCCAATGACTATATCCAATTTCTTATATTTCTTATTGTCCAAGGAGAAATCTCATCATTATCTCCTCTTAAACTTTCCTTCTGTCAGATCCTGCTCATATTTCTTAGTTTACTCATCTTTTTCATTTGTGGCCAGAAAAGTATCAATAATGCTGTTTCTTGCAATAAAACTAGCATGAGACAGGAAGTTTGTATGTGTGATTTCCATTCACAATTTCTAATAATCTCAGTTTTGGAGACCATGCTCTCATTCAGGAATTCAGGATAGTCACTTCTAAATGGAGTATCTAAAATAGATTGTCTTTAAATTCTTTGCAACTCTAATTGTACTTGTTATGCAAATGCCATTATTTCTGAATATAGTCCAGCTTCCTTAAAGTGACTGTACTAGAATCAAAACAATTTATTGTTTGGATTACCTGACTCTATGTTACAGAAATCCTTTGGGAAAATTATCTAAATAGGGCTTAAGAAATAATTCTCAGGCCCATTCCCTCTCTTTTTGCAACTTCCTTTTCTTCTTCTGGACATAGATTTAGCCAGTTTTTGAACATTATTTTTTTTTCAAAAGTGTACCAATATCTCTGGGCCCTATGGCAAGATTCCCTGAAGTCACCAAATCCATTGCTTAAAGTCCCTTTGCTTAGTATATGTATATAGCCATAGATATCTTGGGGAGAAATTTAATCTTTATATCTCAGATTAAGCAGAAGAACATGTGCCCAGACTTCATCAGTAGCCATAATTTCTTCCAGAGTGAAGTTTTTGACAAGTATCAGAATACTCATCCTTGGCTGTAACAATCAATTGGTGGTGCTTTTCCTGCTTTTTTTCCACCTATGGAAACCCTCACTGACTTGTGCCCAAGGCTAAAGAATGTCAGCTTTGGGTTAAGAACTATTCAAGCAGCAGAATACGAAGTTCTTTTTCCATGAGCAGAAGAACAATTAGATTTATAGATGTCTGGCCATTTTAATTTAGCAGGAGGAATAAAGGCAGTGTGAATGTTTTTATCCTGCCCATGGTGTTCATGTTTTTTAGAAAAGAACAGCATTGGAAATTACAGTATAGGAGTCCAGGAGAAGAAACATCCCTGAGTACAGAATACCCTACAGCCCTAAAATACCTGTCAAGATATACAGCAAACAGATTTCATCTACTGCACTGACTAAAACTAGAAAACAACACAACAAAAAATAAAACGAGTTAAGGGTTATGCCTAAAATAGAATGTAGTATTGAAAACAATGTTCTGATAATAATCAAGGTACTGAAAAGAATGTTCTGATAATAATCAAGAGCCTATTATGATAATTTATGAAATGTTATAATGAATAATTAATGTATGTCTCAGTTTGTAAGAAGTGTATAAGATAGAGTATCATTGTATAAGATATTGTACAATATAATAATTAATTATATAAGATTATATATCATTGTAAGAAATATATAAGACATATAAAGTTCCAGACAAAGTGGTTGCTACATAATATGAATTTTCTCCCCTAATGTTAAAATATTCATTTATCTAGATATTTCCTTCTTATGGCCTTATTTTAAAATATGGCTCTTTAGATTCATCTTAACAAATTTTCATCTTAACAAAGTTTTCTTCTTTCTATTTGAGTCTAGAAATTAACTCATTTTAAGTTTCCCTAGAATTACTTTTTCAATAAATATATTGAGTTAGCATCCAATAGAGTTACATTCTTAACCATCCTGGGAACTGTTAAGTAAAATTCAAATTACGATCACAAGTTCAGCTAATTGTATTACTTCATGAACTGCTTGTTTCATAGCCTGTTAAACAATATGAACCCCCACCTTATTTTTAATAAATTGTGAAGAATAAGCTTTCCTGAGTTCAATAATTTCCTGAGATTTCTGCTTTCACACAATGCCAAATTTTATAAAATATACACTTCAGCCAGGCGCAGTGGCATATGCCTGTAATCCTAGTGACAAGAAGGCTGAGGCAGGAGAATCACAAGTTCAAAGGCAGTCTCAGCAAAAGTGAGGTGCTAAACAATTCAGTGAGACCCTGTCTCTAAATAAAATATAAAATAGGGCTGAGGATGTGGCTCAGTGGTTGAGTGCCCCTGAGTTCAATCCCCAGTAACTCCCTCCCCCCAAAAGTGGTTAGTGTGCATAAGATTGACTTATTTGTATCAAATATTTAATGTTAATAATGAAAATTTCAAATTCTGAAAAAATGCATTGAATTAATATGATTGTTAAGTGGGGAACACACACAGAAAGGGGCGAGAGACAAGATATCATCCCCAATCGCATACCTCTATTGACCTACTTTCTTCAACCAGGTACCACCTAAAGTTCCCAATAATTCCTTCAAATAATTAATCCATTGATGAGGGTAGAGCCCTCATGATCAAATCTTGTCCCAAAAATCCCAGCTCTCGACATTGTTGCATTGGGAACCAAGCTTTTAATATACAAGTCTTTGGGGCACTTCATTTCTAAACCATAAGGACATCTATCAGTATGATCTTGGAAAGGCTCTTAAGAATATACTGAAGCATATATTTCGAAGGTGTTAATCTTGACATATAATTAAAACAAACTAGAGATACAGTGAATGACCAATACATTTTTAAAACATCAGTTAAATGATTCCCAGTATATCACTATGATGAAATATTATGTAGAGAAATGACTTTTATTTGAAGAAAATATTAAGATACATTTGTATGTCTTATAAACATAGATCTCAATATGACCTTAAATCATTAACATTCAAATATATTTTAAAATGAATTAAACTTACAGAATTTATTTCATTTGAATAGAAATATAATTCATAATTTATTTGTTGTCATACAATAGAAAAGATAAGGTATTCAATAAATACTTGAACAAGGAATGATTAAGTTAGTAGATGAATAGATGATCTGAATTTAATAAAAAATTCAACTTACAATTTATTATTATGGAGTATAAAATGTAGGAATAATATTTAAAAATTAACATTATGTACATGTTGACCTAACAAATACACACACCTAAACACACACACATACACACAATTGAGTCTGTGTGAAAAGATATAGATGCTCCTTGACTTATGATCATTTGATTTACTTTCCACTATACAATTATGCGAAAGTTGTACACATTCTGTAGAAACCATATTTCAAACTGAAGGATAACAATCATCCTGGACCAGTGATACGCAGCATGTTACTCTGCTGTGATGCTGGTCAGCAGTTGGGAACCACAGCTCCCAGTCAGGAAGATAAACTGATACTCAGCGTACTGTGCTGACAGTGATGATGTTCAGTTGGTACAGTGTGTTAAATGAATTTTCCAACTTGCTGATTTCAACCTACAATGAATTTCATCTGGATGTTAACCACAATGTAAGTCAACAAGCACTTATTTTAGGAAAACTTGATATCATTATTCAGAATAAAATAAGCACATACAAAGTGAGTTGATGACCAAATCTAGATCTAACAGATTTGATAACTAAAATATAAGTAAGTGATAAAACAGAACTTAAGGATCTTATACACTATCTAGAAAACTAACTGAAGACTTGCAATGGTCATGCTACTTGATCAATTTAGATGATCAACTTAAAAATGGAACCAACATTTTCTTTGGGTCTGAATTTTCCCATACTAAATTTTCCATGGATTAGGTTAACAAAACTATTATTGTAGCTCAATTTATCCTGTGTACAAACTTCAAAGTACATATTTGATGTTTTCAACTGCATTTTATAGAAAAATGGGCATATTGGGGAAGAATTGATAATGCCACACTACAAACAAAGAAATCAAAGTCCATGAAATAACACATTTATAACAATAATCCTGACATGTCCTAATTGTAATCACCTATATTTCTAAGTGAATTAAACTATTTTATTCTTATTCTAAAGACTGTATACCTCCAATAAATTTTACTTTAGGAATATCCCTTATTCTTTTAATAAAACATAAATTGCACATTGTAGCATGAGGAAAAACTATTGTCCAGATGAACAAATATTTTCAGGAATGAATGATATTTTTACCGGTATGAAAATATTCTCTAATACAGGGAAGAAAACAAGTTTAAAGCAAACATCCCATGTTTTCCTACTAGTAATAATCACAACCCAGTCAGTTTATCTTGTTAGTTGTTGCCCTGGAAAAAAAATACCCATATAAACTTACAACGTATTAACACTTTCAGCCTGAATTAAAACACTATCAGCAGATTCAGTGTATTTAAGAAGAAAAACTAGGTTGGTTCCACAGTCTAGCTATTGTGAATTGTGTCGCTATAATCATTGATGCAGCCGTATCCCTATAGTGTGCTCTTTTAAGGTCCTCAGGGAATAGTCCGAGAAGTGCGATAGCTGGGACAAATGGTGGATCCCTTCCCAGCTTTCCCAGGAATCTCCATACTGCTTTCCAAATTGGCCTCACCATTTTGCAGCCCCACCAGCAGTGTACAAGTGTACCCTTTTCCCCACATCCCCGCCAACACTTGTTGTTGTTTGACTTCCTAATGGCTGCCAATCTTACTGGAGTGAGATGGTATCTTAGGGTGGTTTTGATTTGCATTTCTCTGACTGCTAGAGATGGTGAGCATTTTTTCATGTACTTGTTGATTGATTGTATGTCCTCCTCTGAGAAGTGTCTGTTCAGGTCCTTGGCCCATTTGTTAATTGGGTTATTTGTTATCTTATTGTCTAATTTTTTGAGTTCTTTGTACATTCTGGATATTAGGGCTCTATCTGAGGTGTGGGGGGTAAAAATTTGTTCCCAGGATGTAGGCTCTCTATTTACCTCTTTTATTGTTTCTCTTGCTGAGAAAAAACTTTTTAGTTTAAGTAAGTCCCATTTGTTTATTCTTGTTATTAACTCTTGGGCTATGGGTGTCCTATTGATGAATGGATAAAAAAAAATGTGGCATCTATACACAATGGAGTATTATGCAGCACTAAGAAATGACAAAATCATAGAATTTGCAGGGAAATGGATGGCATTAGAGCAGATTATGCTAAGCGAAGCTAGCCAAGCCCTAAAAAACAAATGCCAAATGTCTGCTTTGATATAAAGAGAGCAACTAAGAACAGAACAGGAAGGAAGAGCATGAGGAAAAGACTACAGTAAACAAAGACGAATGGGGGGAGAGAAACGGAGAGAGAAGTGAAAGCATATGGAAATGGTAGGAGACCTTCAATGATACATAAAATTATAAGAGGTCATGAGGGGTAAGGGGGAGGGAAAAAAAAGGGAGAGAATTGAACAACAGCAGGGGAGGTAGAGAGGGAAGATGGGAGGGGAGGGGAGGGGAGGGGGGAGAGTAGGGGATAGGAAAGGTAGCAGAATACAACAGTCACTAATATGGCATTATGTAAAAATGTGAATATGTAACAGATGTGATTCTGCAATCTGTATTTGGGGTGAAAATGGGAGTTCAAAACACAATTTGAGTCAAATGTATGAAAGATGATATATCATGAGCTATGTAATGCTTTAAATAATCAATAAAAAAAGAAGAAAAACTAAATACAAAAAAAAATAGTAGTGAGATGCAGCTGGTGTCATACTGAAGTTTCAGTTGTCTGATTCTCATCACATCTGTCAGCCTCAGCAGTACCAGGAAACACCTTTTAGGTTTACAGAATACACTAGCGTACGCACCCATTTCAGGATAGTCATAAGCTTCTCTTAAATAAAAATAAAATAAAATTAAAGTTTAATTGTTAAGAACTATAATTTAGGAAGTATCCACAACAAGTTAGGTTTTGAGCTCTGTATTTAAATTAAAGAATATTTTATTCATAAAAATATGGCATGTCAAAAAATAAATTTGAAAACCAAAAAAAAAATTGTTGTGTCCATTAAACACTTAAGTCAATTGGCATATAAATATAGAACATATAAAGCAATTTGCCAAGTTTTTTTTAAAGAGAGAGAGAGAGAATTTTTAATATTTATTTTTTAGTTTTCGGCGAACACAACATCTTTGTATGTGGTGCTGAGGTTCGAACCTGGGCCGCACGCATGCCAGGCGAGCGCGCTACCACTTGAGACACATCCCCAGCCCAAGTTTTGAAATGTAATTTTTTGTTATAAAATATAATTCAGATATTTATTAAAAGATCCAAGATACAATTCTGCCTTATTGACTATTGGCACCAAAAAGTTTAGACAGATGAAAACATATAAATAAATAATTTTGAAGAGTATAATGAAAACAAAACAAAAATATAAAAATATACAGTAAATGAGCAAGGGAAAATACATTTAATATATTGAGAAAAAAATTAGAGTGGCAACATTTCAGTATCTCTTAAGCTTTTATCTTTAAAAATTACATTTAACTGTTAAAAAGGCTGGTACCTTTTCTCAAGCTTATTATCATCTTTAGTATAAAAAGAAGCTTTTAACACAACATGACTATAAACAGCTAGCCCTTTTAAGAGACAACCATTTAGTTCCTTCTAAACAATATTTCCCCTGAATAAGAAAATGCTTCTCAAGATTCAATAACCTATTCATGAAACAGCATGGGTCTATTTCAAGGTCTCTCATTCCTGAGAGACACAGGCTCAATCCTGCTATGTTTGGGATTGTTAATGATATTTCAAGATGAAAAAATATATATTATTCTTGTATTAGTTATGCCCTGTCTTTATGTGGTGAAGGAAGTCTCAGGCTTTGAAAATCTTACTTCATGAGGAAGCTTGACTTTTGATCAAGTTATCTGTAAAAGAAGTGAAGTAGCAGTGGTTGTCCTTAAACCTTGTTGAAATCTGAGGAAAAAGAAATATTCTGATTTGAGTGGGAAGTGGGTTGTGGTGGGCAAGAGTGTCAGTGCAAAACGATGGCGCTTAAGAGAGCTCTTGTGAAAATTTTACGTACATGACTTGAGCCTTTGTAAGAGATTTATTTTAGAGGAGGGAAGTTTTTACTTGATGGAGAGGCTAGATGTCCCAGGTAATTGTAATTCTCCCTGGTAATAATTCTTCTTCACAGGGAGGAAGAGAAAAGATCTTCAAGGAAAACCCAGTTGGGCAGGTTTCCTTAGAGCAGTGTCAGGGATACCTTCAAGTATCAAGGTACCCTAGATACCTGTGGAACCAGGTACCTTGATACTTGAATCAGCAAGAGAGTTTCAATTGGATAGAAACACAAAGGAAATGATGATCTAGTCCCTAGTGGCTGCTGAGGAGGCGATCCTATTTGTGCAAAAGCTCTTTAAAGTTCATTGACGTTATAAAACACCAAAGGCCAATTTACTTAGTTCATTTTAAACTTGAAAAAAAATAAAAAGAAGAAGAAGAAGGCGGGGGATAATTTGAGCACCTTCATCTCAATAGGGAGTTGTAAATCAGTCCAGCACTTAAAACATGAAAGAGACTTATTTTGCTGCAGAAGTTCTCTTAATTTTGTAGTTCTGTGGATGAAAGACCTTTCCATAGAAACTGAAAAGAATATTGTAAAACAGCCTCTAGCATAAAAATATGGACATTTAATTATTTCAGATGGCTTTTAAAATGTACTAATAAAATTGAATAGTTTTTTTTTTACTACCTTGTAAGCAACAGAGTTGCAAATGGGAGTAATTTATAAGTTTTCATTATGCAATCCTCAGGATCCTTAGAATAATAAAAGAGTAGGTTTCAGTGAAAAAAAAAAAATCTTAATAAGCCAGGTTTGAATATTATAAGAAACATGATGGGACTGCATGGATGGCAAAGGATTCTCGGCAAGATGCAACAACATAGCATTAGTGTTGGAGCAATTATTTAGCTTCTCATTTTCTTTGTGTAGTTTATGGGCTTAATCACTTTCATACAAATTCAATCATGAGGCAATGCCCTTCATAGTTAGACTTAGTCACATTGGCAGTGCACAGTAGATGAAAACTCTTCACACATGGCTTCATTCACCACAAAGGAAGTTTCCTATATTTTTTTTTTTTAATTTTTCAGCTCTACAAAAGGATGGAGATGTGGCTTTTGAAATTAAGTGCTTGGAAAGGAGCCATAGACAGGTGTCAACAAGCCTAGGCCTGCTTTCTCTTCCACAAAGCAATAGATTTATTTATTTTTCCTCTGTGCTGAACATAATATGTGGAGAAGCAGACCCCAGGTTCACGTGAAATAGATACTGAACTGGTTTGTTAATCAGCATTCTGAATTATGCCGAGGAATGTTCTGAGTGTATTATATTGAGCCCAAGTAACACAAAAATTATATATATTTATAAAATAATTAGTTGATGAATACAGATGTGGGTGGCATTTTCATGTCAGTGGTTTGATAAAATGTTTTATTCAATTGTTTGTCTCAAAAAAGAATGTTGTTTCTATTGAAAAGAGTTTCAGATAAACCTTATATAAATACTATTAGCTTTAGAATAGTACAGATTTCTTTGGACTTAGATTCCAATTGAAACATACTTCCTACTTGAGATCTTCTCTGATCTTCTGTTACTTTATTTATATTCCTTACCATGTAGTTTGTCTTATTTAAATATTTATTTCTGCAATTAGACTGTGTTCCTTAAAGATAACTACTAACATATTTATTTTTGTATTTCCAAGATCTGCCCAATGTCTGATGCATGTAGTATTCAACCAAAAGTGACTTTAGTATAAATAGGAAATATATATGTAAGTACTCTGAAGAAAAAAAAAAAGACTTAAGTCTTGAAGAACAGAAAAGTATTTATTGTCTTAGGCCATTTATAAGTTACACGATGGTTTAATCTATGGCTTTTTAAAACATACAGTCTTTCTAATCATAGACATTAAAGTAAACTTGTACTTAAAATCTCCAGTTAAAATACTTAAAAAAGCAACCTAATCAAAAATTTAGGGTTGTGAGAGGTATTGAGGAGGATTCACTAAATATGGAAACAAGAGCCTTCAGAAGATGGAGCTATCAAAATTGTTTTCAACCCAGCACAAATTCTTTAGGAAGTGAAGCTCGGGTTCATTGAACTCAAACAAAGAGATGCATCGTACCAATTGAGGTGCCTGCTACATTTATCACAGCACTCTTGCAGATGATATAGAAATGTGGAAAAGATGAGAATGCAATTAGATGGTTAGTAAGTGAACAAATAGTGACACATCATAATGTCAACTAAAAAGACATCATCATTGCCATGGACAAAATGTGGTTTCTATGTCATATTTGTAATTAATGTGGGCAATTTCTACTTACAAAAGTTTGAAAACACAAAATTGGGAAGAAAGTCACTACAATGGATTTGTGATGTTTCCAAATACTATTGACAGTCTAATAAAATATAACATTAAACATAGCAGAGATTTATTTTAAGCTACTTACCTATGGAAAAATGAAAGTATTGGCTTTATTTTGGGGTGAGTTCAATTTAAGTCAATAGTGCAATGTCAAAGGAGATAACACATTATTCCCCTACATCACATATTCATTGGAGATATCAGTCTTCTTCTACATTCAGAATAGAACAAAATGTGCACAATATTAATTTCTGGGTATAATACTAGTAAGGGTATTACAAAAGTTGGAACTTGCTCAAAAGTAAGTATCTGGGATAAAAAGAAAATCATGTCATGTAAGAGTGTTTAATGGGAAACACTGTTTGGAGACAGATTTTCCAAAATCTGTTTATGAAAGCAAATACTGTGTTCTAGACCTGAAAACCACAAATCCTTTCATGGTGATTCCAAAAGCCTTAGAAGTCACCATGTAAGCTTCTGTTGCTTAGAAACCAGGAGGCTCCATGCCATGTTAATTGATGTTAAGGTTTATGCTTTACAACCCAAGTTCTTAGGCTTGTTCATCATCAATGATTTCACTAATGAAACTTCTTCTTTTATATATTGTACACCCACCTTCAATTGTACATGGAATTATACTTCCCCTCACTGTCCATACCACAGCTTTCAGATATGTCTTCTAGATGACTTTGGTGATATTTAAAAACTCATCATGTCCCCAAAACTTGCCCTTACTGAGAGAAAACTCTCTTCTTATATTTTCCAAAGGGAGAAAATATTTTTCCTATATACTATAAGGACTGAAAGTGGTATTATCATCTTGATTTATAAAGTCATACTGTTGCTCTCATGTCGTATTTCTTTCTTTGAAGTTTATAACCTCTGAACATATTGTCTTGGTTTGGAACTAAACATCTCCCAAAGAGCTCATGTGTTAGCAATGTCCAGAGGTGAATGTAGCAATGGTCAGAGGAGAAAAAAAATGAATTATGAGAGCTATAATCTCCCTCCTACTTTGTACAAAATGTTTATATCCACATTTGCTCTTATTTTCTTACTCCAGGATTAGAATAAGTGGTCGTCCTTCCTCATCCTTCACAAGTGAAGCAACTTCTCTACACCCATCATAACTTGTATATTTTATGATATTTGTCCATCAGGTTTATGTTGTTTCTCCATATATTTTGTTTCTTGCAATATGTATTCATTCTCTACACACACACACACACACACACACACACACACACACACAAGGATATACATATCCAAAGTTAACAGTTCTAAGTACTCTCGCCAATGATCAATAGATACCAACCTATTTCTCCCCGGTTTTTCCATGGCTCTTGTTTCATTCTTTTCAATTTGCTTTTTGGCCCTATCATCAGGCTTCTGTTCCTAAATTATTAGTACTTTCTTTCCAGGAATAAACTCTCTTGCAAAAATATTCACATGGTTTTAACCAAAGCTTATAAGTTCAATAGCCCCAAATGGGTATCTTCAAGACACTGAACTTATGTTCCAGAATGATTAATCTCGTATTTGAAAGTCAACATGATTGGTGAAAATTTTACATCACCTTCTGTTTTCCATCCCTAATATTAATTTCCAGAACCTTAGTTAATGAAGCTGCTATCTATAGAGATGCTAAGTCCTGATATCTTTGATTCAGTTTAGACATTGCTTTCTTCCACATCTAATTCATTAATATTGCCATCCATATCTAATTCATTAATATTGCTAACGATGCTTTTCAAATTTATCTCCCATTTCTTATTCTGCAGAAACTTCTGTGATTACAAGCTATCACCACATTGTATTCATGCTTTTGAAGTAGCCATTTGATGGGTTTCCTCACTTCAAATCTTACCTGCCTTTAATATAGTTTTGATAACACTGGCAAATAACAAACATGAAAGCACGATTGACTTGTGTAAATGCAGTGTAATTTGACTTCACTTTGAAAGTAACTTCAAGGAGCTACTAACCATATTATATACCTGGTTAAAAAAATGATTAGTTATTTTAAAATCACCGTACATTGATATGATTAGTCTACAAAACAAATTTATCATTATCATAGCTAGCCTCCTGCAAGCTGATTGGAATGCACCTCTCTGCAAATGCCTTTCTGACTTGAAGCAGAACGGTGTGCTTTACAAAGTGCTTTTTAAAAGTGTTGTCATTCATCTGTATTCAACTAACAGTAGAACTAAGGGAGTGGGCCCATCCTACCACCATCCCAATTACAAGGAACTAATCCTGGCTTTCAGCCTATGCACCCAATTGGCATAAACCCCCCTCTCATTCTCACTCTTGGCTTCATTTGATAGCACTAAAATTTATCCTGGCTTGCAAAAACAAACAAAAAGCCCAGAACCAAGAGGACTTCTGGATGTGAACTGTAAAAAGTAATTATAGTGACTTTGTGATATTGGAATCTGAAAATAACTTGAAACTTAACTCAGGATGGGGACTGAAGTTAAAGGTAGACCATGAATCCTTAGTGACTAGAAAAACAGAGAAAGGAAGGTACAGAAGCCATTTATATTGAGCTCAGAAAAGTCACAGAATGAGACAATTCTGAGTCCCTTCAGAAGCTGAGTAACTCCAATGATTCAGTTTAGACATTGCATTTTGAATCAGTAATGTTGCACATCAAAAAGTAATCACTGTAGCCAATTAATAATTATTAAGAATTATTAATTGCTAACAATCATTAATAATTATCCTTAAAAATTATTAGTGATTATTAATTATCTGTAATAAGAATCTTAAAATATCTTTTATTTTTTATCTTTAATAATTATCTTAAAATATTTATTTAATTATTAAATATTAATAAACTGCAATTAGCTCTAGTTAATCTAGGGAAAGAGTAAATATCATGATCACATTCCCAAATTGGATGGCCTGTCACAAAAAAATTTCCCAACACTTGGAAACTGCAAATATACTGGATGTCCTTTAAAAGTTTTCTCAGGGTTTTGTTTATCTATAAGAGAATGGAGCTTTAACTGACTTCCTGAAGATTAGATCACTTTACATATCTGTAAGAGTAGAAGATAAATTATAAAAAATTGAGAATGGTGAAATCAAAATGGCCCAGTAAGGAAAGGTAAAAGAGAATTCTGATCTGAAGAAAAGATAACCTCAAAATTACCTATTATTGCTATATGGACTATAAGGGTTTCGACATCTATTAACAAATTACTTGAGCATTTTTGAAGGCCTGACTGCCAAATTCTCTTTTTTATTTGTTATAATACATTACTAGGTTGATCATTCATTAGTGAGTAGAATAAAACATTTCGTCCCATTCTCATTTTCTGAGAGTCATGATGAACCATTTTTAAAGTTATATTTTAGGAGACTTACATCAGAAGAAAGAACTAGGAAAAACAATCTATTCAGAGATATATCTGTTATGAAGGTATAAGGGTTGTGTGACAAACCCAATGAATGTGATTGACTGATTTATATTACCCAAATATCTGAGCATCAATAAGATAAAGTGGAACAATCTTGCCAAACAAAATGATTCTACACTTCTACTATCTAGATATATAAGGTTTCTAAACATAGGAATCTTTAGTTTGCCTAAAGGCAGCAGGTGCTGGATTTTTCTTATCACTTGGTTTATATGTGAATATGTCTTGAAAGCAATGAGACATGCCATTTTTGACAAGAGGGTGGAATTTTAGTAGAGGAATCTTTGTGAAGATTCCTTTGTGTTGACACCGCAGTGTGTGTGTGTGTGTATGTGTGTGTGTATGTATATATATATATATATATATATATATATATATATATATATATGATTATATATAATTCTTTGTGTTGACTGCAGTATATATCGCTGAGTTTAAATCATTTGCACATTTAAGTGAGTATTACATTATCTTGTGTAATTAAAAACAACAACCAAATGCAAATCCACTTCCCCCTCAGGAAAAAAAAAAAAATTATCTTAAGTTAGGTGTAGTGGCACATGTTTATAATCCCAACACTTGGAAGATTGAGACAGGAAGTTCACAAGTTTGAGGTCAGCCTCAGCAATCTGATGAGACTTCAACCACATGTGGAGACCCTGTCTCAAAATTTTTCCAAAAGGGAGTCTGGAATTGTAAAGTGGTAAAGCAAAAACCCTTGGTTCAATCGTGGGGGGGGGGTAGGGGAATCTATCCTGTCATTGAAGTTAATCAAATACATTTTGATTCAACAGACATTTATATTCACCTACTCTGATTAATAAGGTAATGTATTAGATGCTGTGAGTACTAAGAAAAATGAATAAAGTGGCATTTTTTTGTAAAAGAGCTCCAAATTAAGTAGGAAAGAATGAAACACAATCCTCCTGCTTGAGCCTCTGATTTCTGTACTACTCCACCCAACTCAGAGTAGTTTTTGAGAAGAAGGGGGTTTAAAAATTCATTATAATGAACTAAAAACCTACAAGGAGTAGAGCAGAATAATCTTAATATTCCTACCTCTCATTTATGAATAATTAATTGAAATGCTTGTTAAAATAATTAGGTAATGGATTTGTTATTTTCCTAAAAATGTGCATTTCATAGATGCATTATAAGTATAGAGTGTTAGTACATTTTAGGTTTTTCATATAAAAATAAAGAGGCCATCACCCAGGCACAGTGATGCATCCCTATATCCCCAGCAACTTGGGAGGATGAAGCAGGAAGATTGCAAATTCAAGACCAGCCTTAACAACTTAGATAGACTCTGTATCAAAATAAATAGATAGATAAATAAATAAATAAATGACTGGGGTGCAGTTGAGTGGAAAAACATTTAATCTGTAGTACCAAATGAATAAGTAGGTGATTATGAAAAATACATAAATTAATTACTGTGGGAAGAAGAAAAGAAGAGCTGCTCTACCTGAAATCCAAAGGTAGATGTATATAACAATGAAACAAATTGGAGACTAAGAAACAAACCCAAACATACATAGCCAACGCCTGTTTTTTGACAGGGGTCGCAAGCATACACAATGCAGAAAACAAATTCCTTGTATTAAGAAAATTAGATATCACAGCTGAAGTATTAAGTTAGATTCCTATCTTATACAATACACAAAAATCAGCTCAAAGCAGATTGAAACTTACATGTAGGGCGTGAAACTATAAAACTCTTAGGATAAAAGATCTGAAAAGTTTCTTGACGTTGAACTTGGCAGAGATTTTGAATAAGACAACTAAAGAATGGGTGAAACAGCAAAACTGGAAAAGTTGGTCTATATCACACTTCATAGTAAAGAATACATAGTAAAAGAGCAAAGTAAAGAATACAAGCAAAAGAGCAAAAAGACAATTTACAGAACAGGAGAAAATATTTGCAAAGCATTTATCTGATAAGATATTAGTACCAAAAGTATATAAGAAATTCATACAACTTAATAGTAAAAAAACAAATAACTGTATTAAAAAATGGACAAAGAACTTGAAGAGACATTTCTTAAGACATATAAATGTCCATCAAGTACATTAAATAGCACTCAGATGGTGTCATTAGAGAAATGCAAGTGAGATACAATGAGCTATCACCTGTTAGGAAGACTGCCATTTAAAAAATATGAATAAGGAAGTGTAAAGTGAATACTTAGAGAAATCAGAACTCTCACAAACTGTGGGATGGAATGTAGAAGGTATATAGCAGTTAGGAATGGCTTTACTGCTCATCTCTCTAGTAACACTAGGCAGATAGGTTGGCAAGGAGAATAGGTCTATCCCAAGCTGATCTTGAGGAAGACAGAGGAAAACTTTCCATCTCAAATTTTCATCTTTAGGAATCAGGATCATGGGAAGATTTTATAAGAGAATAAGGAGGCACAGTGGATAAAATGTAGGAAATAGATGGGAATTTTACTAGGATGTGTTAATCAGCAACATGTCAGTCCAACTTCCTTGGTGCCCCTTACAGGCAGCATGGAAGGACCTCAACCTCCATTTTCAGTGTTAGGAAGTGCAAGATGCAGAAAATCAGTTACCAGGAAATTGCTTTTAATTTAAAGGGGGCCTGTTTCCCATATAGCCACTATGGGAAACAGTATGGAGTTTCCTAAAGAAATTAAAAATAAAACAATCATATGGTTCAGCAATCTCATTTCTGGGCACCTAAATGAAAAAAATTGGAATAAGGATTTCAAAAAGGTGTATTCCAGCCTACATTAATTGTGCCATTATTCAGAATGTCCAAGATATAGAAATAATGCAAAAGTTCATTGACAGATAAATGTATAAAGAAAATATGATATCTACAATGAAATATTATCCATTCATAATGAGAAGAAATCCTTCCACTTGTATGAACATGGATGAACCTGAAAAGCATTATGATAAGGGAAATGAGAGTCACAGAAGAATAAATACCACATTACATTTACATGAATTATCCACAACAGTCATGAATAAGTATGCATACCTAATTATTTATTTATTTGATACTGAAAACTGAATGCAGGGGGTGTTTTACTACTCAACTACACCCCCAGTCATTTATTTATTTGTTTGTTTGTTTGTTTATTTATATTTATCTGTCTATACATCCATTTATTTTGATATAAGGTCTAAATTGTTAAAGCTGTTCTTGAACTTAACAATCTTCCTGCCTTATCCCACCAAGTTCCTGGGAATATAGGAACGCACAACTATGCCTGGGTGATTCCTCTTTATTTTTATATGAAATAGAAAACAGAGAACAGAACAGTGGTTGTTGGGCTGGGACAAGGAGAAATGGTACCTATTGATCAAAGAGTTTAAAGTTTTGTTAGTTTCATGAGGTGCATAAGTTCTAGAGATCCAATATGCAACATAGTGCTTGCAGTTAACAACACAGTATTGTATACACTAAAATTTTTGTTAAGAAGGTACATATTATGTTAAATGTTCCCACTACAACAAACAAACAGAAGGGGACACATGAAAGTTTTGGAGATGATGAATCTTTTTAATACCTTGATCTTGATCATGATGTACGTATATCCAAACTCATAAAAGTATATGCATTAAACATGTACAGGGATTTTTTTATTTGTTGGTGTGTCAATTATACTTTAGTAAAGCTCTTAATACAACCAATTGGCAGAGATAGGATAAAGGAAATTCTGGGAGGAACTTAAGGCATGCATGACGTGGATGTATCTGGAAATACCAAGTCCACGGTGGTATAGGAGGGACTTCATGGAGAACCTGCTCCTAAAACTAATCCTTATGTTTAGAAGAAGAAAAAAATTTTCTCCCAAAAATGTAGAATTGTTAGGCATTCCCATATTAAGTATGGCATAACTCCTCAGCAGCTTCCAGAAATTTTAAGGAACATCTCAGGAGCTTTGAGTGTCCGAAGCTGCATGTTAATTGTGGAGCCCTGAAAAATTGAGAGTTGTTGAATGCATCATATGCCACTGTAAGGAGTTTGCTTTAGGTTACAGCCCCTGGAAGGAAAGAGTTATAGGAGATTGGCACAGTCTTTGCTCGGTGACTTTGCTGTAGAAGTAGAAAGGTATAATGAAAAGACAATAATGAGCACTGAGCTATCAACAACATACTAATAAGTTTAATTTCATCCTGAGCGTCTTTATGCTTGAGAGAATACTGAGAAAAAATGGGATAAGAATGCGCATGATCAGTTAAGAAGATGTTCTAGAAGAGTTTTGTTTGGAGCAGGAGTTTGACATCAGAGAGAGATGGATAGATTATTTTTTAAAAGAAGCACAAGTAGGTGCAATAAAGCTAGGAAGCAATAGTTAAATTGGAGATGGGGTGAGGGATTGTTAAAATATGAATTGGGATATGAAAACTAAAATTGAAGTAGTTTTCTCTGGTCTAGTTCATTTGGGAAAGATGGAGAAAACTTTTTGTTTTATTTTAAAAAAAGAAACATTTATATTTCAGGGAGATTTTAATTAATCATATAATAACATTACCATAGCACTTAACCCATTAAGAAAATTCTCGTGTAAGATACATATGTAAACAGGTGAACAAAAACTATTTAAGCAATTTCATTTCTTTGAGAGACATAAAATATTTATAACAGATTTTGATTTTTAAGTGAGTGAAGAAGATAAGGTTACACCCCTTCAAAAGTATATGACAACATAGCTTGAAATGAATATGTAGTTACATTAACATGTGCAAAATAAATAGTGCAAATAGGTACAAAGAAAGCAGCACTGTCTCTGTAAGAAAAAGACATAGTAGGTACCAGTGGTTTTCTCTTGAAGTATACAGAGTTACTTATATAAACATTCCCCATAGCTAACTAGGAAGGCTTCTGTCTTCCAAGAAATTCTTATCAGAGATAAAGAGGGATCTGCCAAAACCTATAAAAAGCTTAAGCTGCTTCCTTCTTTTGCTGACTCATGAGAAAATGAGTGATACTCAGGAAGTATCCTGAATTATATCTCTAGTTACTTTGAAGTCTTAGATTGAAGTCTTAGATTGAAGTCTGAACGATTCGAGGCAGGAAACTTGGATTGTGCAGGTGGTGTTATCATCTCTTGCTTTGATTGAAAAATGCACTTTGGAGACAAAGAAACATTTGGAGTTGAGTCCATGCAGATGGTGTAACAAAAAAAAGTGTTTTCTGAGCTACATTTCATCATTTCATAATGATGGATGCCTGCTGAGAAGAGAGAATAGTTCATGAAAAAAAAAATGAAAAGATCTAAAGCTCAGGCCTTTTCCATAAGCTGCTACTTCTCATAGAAAGGCTCTCCAATAATTCTTATTATCCTAACCAGTTTAGATTATTTTTTCCTTTGGATTAAAAACAGAAGAGATACTGAAGGTATACTTTTATATCTGAAAATATCACAAACATAAAGATGAAAGGAGTTGATTCTGACTTCAAATAGAGTGTTTAATTAATAGGAAGAAATGCATAAGGTATTAAAGTCAATTCCTACACCTAGTTTCAGAAATTAGTTGGACAGCTACAGGATGATGGAAAACAAGCTTAGCTACATTTTAAGGGGGTGGGGGGAACCTGGATGGTTAAGTTTGGCTTTACAATTCCATACAAGCCAACTGTGTGATGTGGCAGCCAAAAAAAATATCTAATGAATCCTCAAACTACATTAGCAAAATTATAGTGGCCAAGACAAGTAAAATAATAATTCTCTTGCACTTTTCTCTGCCCAGACAACATCTGGAGCTAGGTGTTAATTTCTGGCTGCCATTGACTGTTAATTATTATATACCCCCAGGAATAGAATCCGTTGTGCAGGACTGTCAAAATGATGGGATGTGAGGAATAGTTGTAAAAAAAATTGTGCTCAAACTAAGGGAAAGAAGTTTCTATCTTTTAAATTGTGTGTGAGTCAGGGGAGGGTATTGGGTCTGTATAAGGGAGATCATTTTTACAATTTAAACTCTTCATTAATCAATGGGTATGTATGAAATAATCTCAAGTTGCTGAAGATTTTTCAAATGGAGATAAGCTAGATTCCTGCAGCATGTGTTTGAGTAAGTTCCTACTGGCTTATAGAAACTGATTGTTAAAAATTCAGGAATATTGGCGGTTGGTTTGGTACTTTGAAGTCACCAAACTGCAGGTATATTTACACTAGAGATATTGGTTAAACACTACAAATCAGGACTGTGTGATCCTTTGAGAGCTAGCTTACTAGCACAACACTGGACTTTTATAAATGATACAGGTACAAAGATAAGGCATTGTATCCTTCCAAATCTAAAAGCCTATAGATGTATTCATATGAAGCAGAATAAAAACTAATTTAAAAAAATACAGAAGGAAGTAATATGGGTAGTAACGTCAGAGACATCTGTGAAGGAGGATGAATATAAAATGAGAAGAATAAAGGAAGAGTAAATATTTGGGAAGTGGATTATATTCTATGGAAATGGTGCAAAAAGGAACCCAAATAAATTTCTAAATATTTTTGATTAAGGTATAAGAAATTTTCCATTGTCAAGACAAATAAAATATTAGGAATATCTGGTCTTATTTCTTTCATAAATAGATGCGTTAAGAGACAAATAAATGGAATTTATATCCAAAAGTCACTAATTGGATAAACTACAAACTTTGAATTTAACAAATTAGACTGTCTTTCAAAAATGCCAATATTCTTTTGCTGTTTTTCAACGTTAAATATAAATATGCATAAGATCATTGCTTCATGTAGCATTAATTTATTTTCTTCATTCTACAAGTCAGGGATAGGCTAATTATTCTTATATTTAATAATAAAGATAATTTACCTTAATTCCTAGGGTATTTAAGATTCTTTGCATATGGGTGGCCCCTTTGATATCTATTTAATTAGCCCCTGACTTGGATGTTTTTGCTGAAATAGCCCCATTATAATGTTCTATAAAACAAAGATCTTGTAATCCTTCTTGTTATAAAAATTTAACCATGCTACATTTCAAAGTGTAATCATTCTAAAATTTTTAAAAGATACTGCTTCCAAAATGTCTTTAATTGGTATATAAAATTTTAATAAATGTTTACAAATATTTTGTCTCAAAAATGGAAAGGAAACTTTTCCAATTTAAAAAATTTATTTTCATTTCTTATTTTAATTGCATAATAAAGAAATAAAAACAGAAAGCTTCATATTTTTCTTTTTTCTTTTAAGTGTATATACCTTTATGTATGGGCTCCTGAAATGGTAAAAAAATCACATTACGATTTAAATATTATAATTATTTTTGTACTAAATAAATTTTTACTATTTGTTAGCTCCATAAGAGCAAGTCTTATATGTCACTCATTTTTGTGTGAACACAAATGTGCATATAAAACTATGTACAATTACTTAAACATGGTATATATGAAAGAAATTTTTTTGAAGGAACATTTTAGTTCAACCATTTTCCTATTAAATAACACAAGCAACATGCTATTTCTTTGTACATCTATCCATAGTGACAGAAGTCCAGCTCTGTATTATTCTCCTGTAGTCTGATTGAGGCATTAATATTCTATGGTCTTCAAAGTATTGATGTAAAATCTAAGGTACTTTAGCTATAAATTAAGTCTTGATTATTTCGTTAAAGAATAGAGATTTGAAAAAACAAATATATTTACAATTATTCTACCCCAAACCAGTTTATACAAATAATACATACACACACACACACACACACACACACACACACACACACATATGTGTGTATATATATATATATATATATATATATATATATATATATATATATATATATATAAAGATATGGTCCATTATCCAAATGTTTAAATGATGTATTAGAAAATATTCAATAAGTGTTTAGGGAGTGAATGAATGCTTGGCCTAATACATGTATGTGTATTCATACATATATACATATACATAATACATGTATGTAACATTTATAGACACTACATATATGTATCTATAATATTTATTTATATATTATATATTTACATATAAAATATATGCTTTAATGGGGGTTGGGCTGTGGCTCAGTGGTAGAGCGCTTGCCTAGCACATGTGAGGCACTAGGTTAGATCCTCAGCACCACATAAAAATAAATAAATAAAATAAAGTTTTTAAAAAAAGAATGCTTTAAAAAATATATATATATATATACACACATACACACGCTTTACACACACACACACACACAAAGTTCCCTGCCCAAAAAGAGTTTACATTGTAGCAGAGGAGATACCATTGAATAATAAATATAACTCTAAAAGTAAATAATATTTTATGTTAGAAGGTGATGATCACTGTGGGAGAGAAAAAAAAAAAACATAAAGAAGTGAGATAGAAACAAAGATGCCAGCTTGTGACTATTTCATATGCTCATATGGACTGAGGACAAGGGCCAGATTCTGTGTATCTTCTGGGCATCAACAGTTTTTCTAACAGAATGAGTGTGAGGAATAAGAAAAAGAGAGCAGTCGAAAATGAAGGCAAGGTTTTATACACAAAATACAAAGTGATAGTGTCACTATCTACTGAGATGTGGAAAGCAGTGCATGGGACAAGTTTGGGAAGAAGTGTACAATGACATGAGGTGGGAAAGTGAAAAAGAGGTATCATCAAGGATGAGCCCCAATGGATAGATGAATTGGTTCTTAGATTTTAACTACAGAATGAAGGTAGCAGTAACAGAGTTTCTTCCAATGGCATTGGAAAGGGGTGGTATACCACAGAATGGTAGTTTAATATGTACTTCATGCTGATTTGCATAAACTATAGGAAATTGGAAAACATTTCTCTCTGCAGCTAACTTAATATCATTTTAAGAAGTTATCTCTTTATGACGCAAAATTCTGAGAGAAGACATTCTTCAGAAACATTGATGAACATTTTTATGGTGTTAAGAGTCAAGAATTCGGTTTTCAACAAATCTCTTCCGTTTTCTGCTAAATCCTAAGATTTGTATGGGCTATGAATCTTTTTCATTAGATAATAACATGCCATTGATTTTAATTTTAATGAAATGGAATTTACCATTTTATTAACCAAAAGTAAGATTTTATTGACCTTTACATTGCCAATATAAGTTAACTTGTTGAGCTAATTAATTCCATATGTCATATAAAGAATCTTTAAAAACTACTTAAGAAAACAAATGTTATACAAATACAATATACAACTACATACAAGTGAAAAAGTGCACCTTGTTCTAAGCTGAGTAGCAGTAAAAAACATGAACACATTATGATTCTAACTCACAAGAGTTCAAAGCCAGAGATTAGCAGGCAGGGGAAATCAGGAAAAGTGGATTAAAAACTTTATTGAAGAATAAACCTTGGGGTTGATACAGAATGATCAAAACACTTGCCCAGGTAAGGCTGAGATTAGACGTGATGATTACTTTTCTTTATTAAAATTATATTACTTTTAAGAATTCATTCTTGTTTGACTTCCTATATTACTTCTAAAACCAATTTATTGAACTGTATTAGAGTAGGTTGGGCATAGGCAGAATGCAACTCTCTTCTTTTTCACCTCTAAATTTTGAATTTCAGGTGAATATTTTTTTCTTTTCCCTAATGAAGTTGGGTAGTTTTCAAGGTTTTTAGAAAACTTTCCAATAACCAAAATAATCTAAGGGTTTTTTTTTTTTTAAACATAAAATTCAGACCTTTATCCAAGTGGAAACTTTTCTCTGACTTCAGTTCACATTTGTCACATGACGTATTGGCGAAGAAAGGTATAGTTGAATTTTTATTCCTCTTGGTACACTTCTTATCTCAAAGTCTGTTACTTCTTACCTCATATTTTGATCCATGTTTACATTTGATGCTTCATATTTGTATTATGCAGAGGAGTAGAGAAGAGGAATCCGGCAGGAAAAGCTCATGAGACAGGTTCAGTTGTAACTTCATGGTGAATCTTTGGATTAGCTGCAGCCTTTTCTTCTTGTGGGTTGCTTTTCTGATACTCCCTGACAACTTCATCTTCTGAGTATACAATTGATGAAAGGTAACATTTACTATGGAAAAGCAACTCACACTCAGGGCTCAGGAGAGTTCATAGCAGCTACTTCAAACTATGTGTCTTCATGTTATGTATTGATGTTATCCAATAGAACTTTCCTTAGTGAAGAAAATATTCTAAATCTGCATTGTTCAAAATGGAGGACATTGGTCATATGTTACTATTAGTACTTTAGATGTGGCTGGTATAACTGGAGAATTTTATTTTATTTTAATATGCATTGAACTTACATAGAATCATGTAACTAGAAACTACTGTATTAGGCACTGCAAGTCTAGAAGACCTCTAAATCTTTAGTTGACCTATCTACTCTCTTTATATTGGAAGGGAAACTGATACCTATTATTTTGTCTAGACTCTTTGGTCCTTTGTGGAACTGAAGTAACGGAAAGGCACTCTAAACTATATACTTGGAAACAAATTCAATTACATATATCAACTATAAAATTTATTAATCAGAAAATACTTTTATTCAGTCAGAATAAATTAGGTTTAACAGTCTCCAAATTGAAATCTATATAGAAAGAATCATGTTATCATGATCCTAATGATAAAAAAGGGACAGTATTGAATGAATTATGTATGAGTAGCATATTCATCACTGTAATCAGCATAATGGTGAAAGGAGATATAATCCATGTCTTGCTCTGAAAGAATCAGTGTCTAAATTGAAAAAAATAAAAATTTTTATCTATGAAAATTCTACTGAACTATTGTAAATTTATATATTCTTTTGAGACAACACAGTAATAATACCTATGAAACTAGATATGGATTTCAATTTGGCAGTGAGGCATTGTGAAAAGAATAAATTTGGGAGTTAGAGGCTTCGATTTGAATCTCAATTTCTACTTTACTAACTTTGTAATCACAGGCAAGTAGTTACATCTCTGAACTTTGGTTTCTTCATTTAAAAAATAAGCCTAGTTAAAACAATGTAATAGATTGTATTAAACATATGTCACGTTGCATATAAGGCTTGGTGCATGACTGGTACTCAACAGGTTTGAAAGCACTTCCCCAATTCTACCACTGCTAGACCCCCACACTATTTCTTCTAAAAATTATTGCCTCATGTATTTGCAAAAAATTATCAAAAAATGTCAACTTAAAATGCTGGTAGCTTGTACAAAGCACAGTTATTAAAATTAATATGGAGTACAACCACATGAAAGCATTTATCTTCACCATTTTTACCAAGTAATCTCATTTTTCATTGTGAGTGAAATGTAAAAATATTTTGCTTATTTCTTAGCCAGTTTCTTTCTTTCTTCCTTCCTTCCTTCTTTTCTTTCTTTATTGGATCAATGATGCTTTTATCAAGCAAGGAGGGGCACATTTTCAGGAAAGAAAATGGCAGCAGGCTACAACAAGGGTGTGAGTTTTATAGGATTCAGCAGGGTCAGGCATGAGATGAGTTGGTTTGGCAGCCTCATTTAGGGTGGGACAGGAGGGGAGGTAGAGAAATTCCTGGGGCCTAATGTCCTGGGATCAGCTGAATCAGTCAGGTGGGGGTCAGGTGGGAGTTCCTTTTGTGTTCTACCTATTTTCCCTTCCTGCTTTCCCCACAGCTGAGACCTGTCTTCTAAATGTCAAAACCTTCAGTTTACCACAGATATCTCCCTGCAGCTGGCTGGAAGGTGGGTGGGGGAACAGCTGCCTAGAGAATAAGCCTCAGGGCATTTCCCCTATGTCCTTCATTCCCGACTCGAAGGGGTATAATTAGTTGGGGTGACATCATCATATCTGGCTACTTCCCACTGAGAAGTGGCATTGCTGGGGCATCTTCTAGTGTCTGAAGAAGGAACATAGTTTTCATATATTCTTCAGGGGTGAACCTGGAGTTGGTGGAGATGCATTCTATTAGAAACCTCTTGTTGAGGTGCAGTATTTACACTTTAAAAGTCTGGTGCTGAGGAACTGCTGGGCCCTGCTTCCCCTCTCTATTTTGCCATCTTGTCCTCAGCCAGTTTCTTACTCTTCCTATATTAACTCACTGCTATAGAAAAAGAATCTTTGTTAAAAAACATTTTTATCACCTCAAACAAGTCTACAGTGGAAACTATTTTTATTTTAGATATAACTAATACTCATTCTTGTTCATCACAAAAATCAAGCCAGTTGTCATTCTTCCTCATGTTCTATAATTTTGCAAATACTTCTTGTTATTTCTGGTTTGGGTACCATTGTAAAACACAATGACAAATTCAATTCACTTAAGTAAAAAGAATGTATTGTCTTTCTAAATCACCTTTGGGAAGGCTGCAGGGATCTGGCAGTAGACAGGTTAGAATGTGGCATTCAGAAGACCATTAGAACACTAATCTTTTCACTTCTCTCTCCCATTTTGTGCCATATGTTGGAAGACATAATTCTTAGAAGGCCTGAGCTCTTATTCTAATGGTTTCATGATCTCAAAAGAAAAGATCTTCTCTGCCATATGTTCAGTTTTATAAATATCAATAAAAGATTCAACTGGTCTTTCCTGTGTCAGGTGCCCATCTTCACCAAAAGTAGGGGATGAGACAGTGGACTTGGCTCAGCTTAGGTGATTTGGAGCCCCAGGGCAAGAAGAATTGCATATCTACTAGAGGAGAGGGAAGGAGATGGGAAAAGGTACTTTGATCATTGCTGACACCAGATTAAATAACACATTTTCTCCTTAATGATTCTAGTATTTTCAGGGTTGATAGTGCATTTCATCAGCTATAAATGATTTTCTCTCCTTTTATCAAGCCATTCAGATTTATTGTTTTGGAAAAACAAGCACAATATTTACTTTCCAACGTTGTTGTCTGATTATTCTTCATTTGTATTTACTCAACACTAATTATAACTATATTAAATAAAGGAGATGGAAATTGGTGTTAGTGGTTTTGGATCTGAATCGGGTTATGTTATTAATTGGTTTTATAATATTTTGCAAATTCTATAAATGTATTCAAATTTAATTTCAGTTTTAAGTCAAACAATTTCAATATTACTGTTTTAGCAATTAACACTAAAATTATTCTTATGAAGAACTACCATCTCCTTCCATTCCACTTCCTGCCATTTTGCAAATGTCTCTTTAACTCTCTTCGCACTTTCTTGCAAAGTTTTAGGACCATTTTATTATGCGTGGTGATCTAATATTCCATAATTAAGTGTCTTATTATCTGTCTCTTTAAAATTCATTGTGCAGTTTGAGGGCTCTTTTACTTGAGAAACTCATATTGCACAGTGCTAGGAATTTTCTTTTAGCACTACTTTGATAATAGATGCACTTTTCCAACAATAATCCTGATCCTTCAATTTCTTCTCCTCCTCTTCTTCTTCCTCCTCTTTTTTTTTTTTTTTTTTTATACTGGGGATTTAAACTCGGTACACTTTACCACTGAACTACTTCCTTAGACATTTTTATATTTTATTTTGAGAGAGTCTCATTAAATTGCTTAGGGTTTCACTAAGTTACCCAGATTGGCCTCCAATTTGTGATCCTTCTTCCTCAGCCTCCTAAATCACTGGGATTACAGGCATGCACTACTTCATCTAGCTGATTTCTCTGTTTTGTTACTTTGGAACTCCTAATGCTTAGATTTCCATATTTATCCCTAAAAAATGTTTTATCTTTTAGCTCCTAATCATGTATTTTGCTTTTCAGTGTTATTTTCTGGGGTAAATTTCTCAATCTTTTCTTTTCCTATTGAATATACTTACATATATATTTTCACATACATATATATATATTCATTCACTCATTTTTGTTATATACATTCACTTATATATGCTATGTACATGTATATACACCCAATACAATAGTATATAATATATAAATATATTTATGTATTAAATTTTGCTACCAGATTCTTGATTTCCAAGAACATATTCTCTTTTACTAAATGATCTTTTTTTGCATGTGAACCAATTGCATTGTTTAAAAGTTTGGAGGGATAGTGATGGTTGTTTTCAGTAAGTGATTTTTATTAATCCTCTTGTTTCCTATTTTTTCTATATTCTCCCCTCTTCTGCCTTTACTATTTCTGCTGTTCCAGATGCTGGGATTGATGTAGGACTGATTCTAGACTTCTCTGATTCAGTTGATGCCAAGAATGAATCTCCTGGGTCCTGCAGCAGTGATGGCCATTCTTTGTGGAAAAGGAAAAGGCTCTGAGATTAGAACTGCTTCCTAAGCAAACTTTCAGCCAATTCCATTTTAATTCCCCTTGCTTTCACCTTCAGAGATTTCCTATTTTATAGTTATTCAAACTTTCTGAAGTTTTGTGACTCCCATCTCCCTGCATCATTTTATATCCCCCATCTATGGTCAGTTAGGTTTCAGTTTTCTCTAAGTCAGTTAATGGACCAGTTGGGGAAACAGAAAACACAAACATTTTTTCAAGTAAAGTAAATTTAATTTAAAGAATTGACTGCACAACATCATGCAGCTATCACACTCTTTAAGGTTTAAAGAACAAGAGAGAAGTTTGGGGGTTCTCAGACCCTAAAGGACCCAGAGGAGAGTCCCCACAGTGCATGCCCCACAGAACTGGAGCTCACAATTCTGAGCATGGTTATTACTTGTTCCTCTGGCAAGAATGAGGCAGCTAATTCTGAGAGCCTGGAAGGAAGTTAGCATTTTAAAAGAAAAGGCCAAGACAGTGACAGGCAAAGGGGAGGGAACTGTCACAGAAAAACAGAGCTGGAAAGCAGTTAAATCAGTAAAACCAGATTCTATCTGGGACTACTGCAAAGAGGTGCTCACCATCTCTAGCAGTCAGGGAAATGCAAATCAAAACCACCCTAAGATACCATCTCACTCCAGTGAGATTGGCAGCCATTATGAAGTCAAACAACAACAGTGCTGGCGAGGATGTGGGGAAAAGGGTACTCTTGTACATTGCTGGTGGGACTGCAAACTGGTGCGGCCAATTTGGAAAGCAGTATGGAGATTCCTGGGAAAGCTGGGAATGGAACCACCATTTGACCCTGCTATTGCCCTTCTCGGACTATTCCCTGAAGACCTTAAAAGAGCGTACTACAGGGATACTGCCACATCGATGTTCATAGCAGAACAATTCACAATTGCCAGACTGTGGAACCAACCCAGATGCCCTTCAATAGATGAATGGATAAAAAAAATGTGGCATTTATACACAATGGAGTATTACGCAGCACTAAAAATGACAAAATCATGGAATTTGCAGGGAAATGGATGGCACTAGAGCAGATTATGCTTAGTGAAGCTAGCCAATCCCTAAAAAACAAATACCAAATGTCTTCTTTGATATAATGAGAGCAACTAAGAACAGAGCAGGGAGGAAGAGCAGGAAGAAAAGATTAACATTAAACAGAGACATGAGGTGGGAGGGAAAGGGAGAGAAAAGGGAAATTGCATGGGAATGGAGGGAGACCCTCATTGTTATACAAAATTACATATAAGAGGTTGTGAGGGGAATGGGATAATAAATAAGGAGGGAAATGAATTACAGTAGATGGGGTAGAGAGAGATGTGAGGGGAGGGGAGGGGGGATAGTAGAGGATAGGAAAGGTAGCAGAATACAACAGTTACTAATATGGCATTATGTAAAAATGTGGATGTGTAACCGATGTGATTCTGCAATCTGTATTTGGGGTAAAAATGGGAGTTCATAACCCACTTGAATCTAATGTATGAAATATGATATGTCAAGAGCTTTGTAATGTTTTGAACAACCAATAAAAAAAAAAGAAACCTCTGTATACAACTGGCCTCGATTTTAATTTACAACCTGTTAAAGTAGGATGTTACAGTGCTAGATGTAGGAAACATAGGAGCTACTGTTTGTCTTAATTATGGAAAATCAGTAAAAGGGAACAGAGGGTACAGTAGAATTCTCACAAAAGCAGCAGGAAAGACTCTGGATGAAGCTGACCATGGTGACCACACATCACCTGAGGGATAGTGGAGAATAAGGAATTTGTTCAGATATCAAGGATGGTCATGTAAGGAAGGTGAGGGATTCTGGGCAATCCAATTTAGTAAAATTCTTGCTGAAACCGAGTGATGCATGGTGGATTTGGAAGTCCAAAAGTTGAAGCCTAATTCAGAAGAGAACTCAGAAGAGTCTAAGGTTTGGTGAAGGAGAGACTGTCGAGACTGTCAGAACCTAGAGGGACTCCTGTCTTCTGATCTCCCTCTAGTGCCTACTACTGAGTGCAACAGAAAGTCAGGTGGCAAGAGTCTCTGGGAAATGTAGTTTACAGAGAACCACCTTCAACATTACTGAGAGCATAGTGTGAAACTGAGCATGGACTTGATCCTTTTCAAACAACTTCCATACATATTAGATTTTCAATACATATTATGTGAAAATTTAATTAAAAGTAAAAATATTTGAGAAATTTATATATAAAATACAAAATCAGAATTAAATAACAGTGCATAATTAAACATCCCAATACTTGATTAATAATAGCTAATATTGAATTCGTATAGCATGACAGATACTGTTATAAACTACAGAGCATTACACTACAGTTTCAAATACTATACTTCCCTGGCTAACTTTTGATTCACAAAGTTTAGAATTACCTGTTTACTTACTCACTGTAAATTCCTTATTTTAAATCCTTAGCTCTGCTCATTCATACATTTCAATTTAAAAGAAACATTAATGATTAATTTTATGTGTCAATGTGACTGGGTCATAAGGAACCCAGATATTTGTCACATGTTATTCTGGGAATTTCTGTCAGGAATTGTTTTGGCTGAGACTAGCATTTAACTCATTGCTTAGTAGAGGCTCCCAAGTGTAGGTAGTCCTCATCCAAAAAGGTTGAATCTGATGGATTAGGAGAGAATTCTTCCCACCTGACTGCATTTGAGCTCAAATACTATTTTTTCCCTGTCTTTGAATGCCAGCTAAAATATGTTTCTCTTCCTGGATCTTGAGACTGCCAGATTTTGGACAGAAAATGTACCATCAGTTCTCCTTGGTCTCCAGTTTACTAATTTATTCTGTATATGTTGGGGCTTGTCAACCTCCATAATCATTTGACACTTCCTGATTCTGTCTCTAGCTCTCAAACCTGGACTACTACAGAATCCAGCATAGCTCTTAGCACAATTTCATTTATCAGTATTCATGTTTTGCATTATTATGACTACATAACTATTTTTCCCTGAAAAATCCAGGATAGAACTGGGTAAAAAAAAAAAAAAAAGAGGATACTACCATTCTGTATATAGACTTTCTCTTCTTCCTGTTTTTAGTTTTACCACCAGAATTCTGCCCTAATACATAGTTCTTAAGTGAAACAAAGGAGGGAAAAAGCAAGAGAGACTGAAAATATTCTCCTAATCCTCTTCACCTCACAATACAGTTGTGTAGTCATTCAACAAACAATTATTGAAGCTTTCTTCATTTTGGACTTTGTATTAATGTTTTAAAATCTAAAAAAGATGTCCTTTAAAAGCTGGACTTAAACCCAGTCAGAAAGTGGCACTGGGTGAATATCCATTCGATCAGAAAATATCCTTTCCTAGAAGCTGACTTAAAGAAGTGTGTGTGTGTGTGTGTGTGTGTGTGTGTGTGTATGGTGTGAGTGATTTAAAAAAAAATACACAGCTTCAAACTGCCGCAGTCTTGGCTGGGCACAGAATCACGAGCCACTCAAGCAGGAACAAAACTTTATTTTGAAAAAGCCGCCGCTGGCAAGCCAAACCCGGTCCTCCCACGCGGGCGTCTGCCAGAACGGCGCGCTTCCCCGGAACCAGGGGCCCGGACCTCCCCTGGAATTTCCTCCTACTATCTTTCCCCAACCAATGGGAACTCTCCAGCAGTCCGGTAACTTGAGTCCTGTAGCAGGCCAAGGTGAACAGCAGGAGCCAAATTTGCATATGAATGTAAATCTTAGCATAATAATACCTCAGTGGCTAGCTGGGTCACTTTACAACCAAAGGTGCCATTTATATTTTGCTTGTGGCTCCTAGCATCAAACTATGAAAATTTTAAATGAGCAATTATACTTATACGTAAGGTCCATAGGTAATTATTACAGGTTAATGACAACCTGACAACCTGTCTTACTAGCTCTTAAATGTCATTTACTTTAAAAAATTGAGGGTCATGAACATTCTTCTGCTAATTATGCACTTCATTTGCAATATGTTTTGTGAGATTGTTAAAGTTTGGAGCAAAGGAACAATGCTAATTAAATGTCAAAAGAATGGAAAAAAACACAATTCTCAAATATAGGAAACTGAGTAATTATTCCACAAATATTGGAAAAATTCACATTAAAAACAAGCCACTACTTTTAAGTGATCAAGAGTAGTTCCTGAAGTACAAATAAATAAAATGAAGAACACTAATTTCTTTCAAAGATGTCTTTTGTACTATTTCCACAGCATATCTTGTAGAGGCTATTTCCACAAACTATGGAAATTCACTCATTGCCTGGACTAACTGCTCCATATCCAAAGTTCCCTCGGTAAGAGGAGAACCAAGAGAGCTCTTTAGATTTGTGTGGGTCACAGTAAATTTCAAAGTACAGTGCCAGTGGAGGCATGAAAGGAAATGAAGAAGGAACACACAGAAAAAGTCACCCACAGCTGGAACTTGTCCTCTTGAAGTTTACTATAGCAAGAAAAGAGAGCAAAGAGAATAGTCTTAAGTTACACATTGATCAAAGGATTGAATTTACTTGTTTCAAAAGTAATGGAGAACTGTTTAGAAAGCAGATGCAAAGTTAGAAACATGGAAAAATTACAGACACTTGAAAAGGTGGAGAGAATTACAGGGAAAGAGGTCAGGGGAAGAAACCAAGGCCAAGAGCAGCTGAGAAGCTACACTGAGCTTGGGGCTTGGAATGAAAGCACTGAGGCATGAAGAGAGATCCTATGCACCTGGAGCTGGACAACCTGAGCCTGAGCTGGTTCCTCCAGTTATCCATTAGGCTATTGTAGAACAATGGTTTTCACCTCTCTGGCCATTTCCTCACGTGTAAAATGGGGATAATGCTGGTACCTTTATCATAGGATTGTTGTGAGAATAAAGTGTGTTAATACATGTAAAGGGCTTAGAATAGTGCCTGGCTTGTGATAAATGCAAAATGCCAGCTGTAGTTGATTACTTTAAGCAGTCATCTCCTGGACTAAGCAGGTAGGAGAGAATTGGAATTTTCAAAGTTAAAGATACCACTGCTCCGCCCGCACTGTGTTATAAGTACCACAAGGTAATAAGAATGCATACCTCATTTGAATCAAATGTATGATATATGATAGGTCAAGATCAATGTAATGTTTTGAACAACTAATAAATTTCTGATGTTTAAAAATAAATAAATAAAATAAAAAATTAAAAACATGCCTTTATCGTATCAAATAAAATATATTGCTTAATGTAAAAAAAAAAAAAAAAAGATACCACTGCTTTGCACTGTTATCTACACAATAGGTCATATTAACCTGCTAATACTGAAAAGAAGATTGAGTAATCAAAAGAGGGTTCATTGTTCCAGTGCTTCATGTTTGTTCATTTAATCCTCATAACCAACCTATAAGGCAGGACTGTTATTATCCCCATTTGCAGGTAAGGAAACAGAGATTAAGAAAATTTGGACATCAAGGATAGAATGAGATATAGACGATTATTCTGGTCTGCACTAAGACATAATGGGCTTTGTAGCCCCTATAGTGTATTCCAAATTTTGTTCATATGTGAGAACTCTCAGTTCTGAGCAAAACCAAGCATTAGCACACAATACAGAGGTGTTTTTTTATTAATAAACCTGTACAATAGACATAGATTCACAATGAGACAGAAAAATAACTTCAGTAGGATCAACAGAGAAGAAAGGAGAGCTAGGCTGAGCAGGGGCTTGATTATGCATGCAGAGGGGAGCCATCTACTGAATGCAGTGTTAAGATATTCTCAGTTGTGAACATGTGATGACTCTCTATTTGCTTCATTACAGAACCTTGTGTCCGTGATACACTCTTCTGATGCTGTACACATTATGCAGCAACAAAATTATCAAATACATGACTCTCTCCTCCGGGAAGAGTAACAGGCCCACACCTCCTGCCACATTAACCTTTCCTTTTTTGTATTAAGGTTTTTGCCTCCTGTTCACTTTTCCTTTCCTTATTGCTTATAAGCATTCAAGTCTTTATAGCCTTTGCTGAAATTTGCAAGTTTTCCCAGAGCTGCAATCCCAGTTGGTATATCACTACTTCTTTCCCCCTTGTCTACGATACACAAGTAACCATCTGCTGTTTGAAATTGCATTGTTGCCAGCATAAACTGTGAGAGGTAGGCTAGGAAGATTCAAATCTGTTACTACCCTGCAGAGGAAAGAACGTGTTTTAAGTATTCCTAAAGTTTGCTTTATATCAAAAGCTTGATTTATTTCCATTTGAAGAAGTAAGTAAAAAAGGATTAGGACTGAAAAACACTGATATTATTACCTACAGCCCTCCTCCTAGAGATAAACACCTTACTAGAGAATTTGTTGTGATCGTTGAAATAATGCTTGAAAATTATACAACAAATGGAGCTCTGCAATTTTATGCTTTTTTTTATGTTCACAATTACCATAAAAGTAGTTCTTGATTGTTTCATGTAATACCTTAGTCGATTTTACCAGTTAAGTTTATTATTGTTGCTTCATAGCAATGTCTACTTTAGATTCTTTCTAAATAGCCAGAGACAAACAGTTGTCCTAATTAAATGGTTTTAATTTGGAATATTAAAAATAAAAATGCTCTTTATAAAAAAAAATGCATGCTCTTCATTAAGATCTTTGAAATGGTTGGGAGGGCTGTTCTTGCCAAGTCAACTCAACCACTGGACAGCAATTATAGAGAATGTCAATCTTAAGAAACTTGAATGTGTCTGCTCTCACCTGCATCATTGAAACTGCAATGCAGTTATTAGTCAGGGCTAGGGAACAAAACTGATCACTGTAGTTTGTTATATAAAAGAATAGTTTGAGATTTTGAGACTTAGGACTCAAATCTACCTGTTACCAAAGGTTATATAGATAGTTTTGAGTTTTTTAAACACATGAGCAATTTATTCCTCTGAAGAGCAGAAGGGGGAAAAAAATGCCCCCTGTCTTCCTCCTTATATATTCTCTGGCAAAGCAATTATTTGTAAAAGAAAATAAGAACCTTCCTGAGGCATCATTCCATTGCCCAAAGTCAATTGCTAAACTGCTTTCTCTAGCCTAGCTACTGAAAAGTTTTAGAAAAGCATGTTTAAAAAAATATGTAATAGATAATCATTAAAATAAAGGAAGCCAATATTATCAGGGAATCTTCCAGAGTTCATATGATCAAGGGGAAATGGAGGAGAGGGGACTGTCATATAACATGAAACACTAAATGTACAGAAGCCACATAGCATGAAAAAATGCTGTCTTAGAGACAGGAACAGTGATAAAGGCCATTTAAAGGAATTTGCATATTGAGATTCTTTGCTTCTGTGAAGTCTGTGCAATTTAAAGGGATCCAGGTGTGCACCTTTCTTAAGCATAGGTCCAAGGCAGGAGACCTGAATTCCTGGGCCAGGTCAGCACTACACCTTTGAGTATACCCACTGGCCAAGATACTCTGGCTCTGTTTTGGAGTGCCTCCCTGTCCTCCCTCCATTCCTTGCTTCCCATCTCATGTGATCAACAGGAAGCTGAGATGCACAAATTTTGTGGAATATGTACCAAGGTTTGTCCAACTATGCTCCTTTCAAGAGTTTGCATTTTCACTCCCAGGACAAAAGAACCCTGCTGTAATTCTGATGTGCTCCTCACTACCTCTGTAGAAATGTGGCACATAACAATAGGCACTTGAATTTTTTTCTTGAGTGAATGATCACTAACAAATAAATATACCAAATGGTGGGTGCAGAGAGCTATTTCAGTAAAGTGATAGGGACAAAAACCTGATTGCAATGTGTTAAGAAAGACTGAGAAGAATGAAGAGAGCAAAGGAGGGTACACTAGTGAGGCATTTTGAAATGAAAGTAATATATGAGTAATGGGACAGGAATTCAAGAGGAAAGTCAGATGCATCGGACTTTTATTAAAGTAAGTTGTCTATTTTGAATTGGCTATATGATGGCATGTTAATGTATTTTGATGAGACTGATTCAATAAAGAGGAAAAGGTCAATGGGAGACTGGAACAACGTTATTTTATAGATGAGAAGTGTGAGAAGTGCTATACAAGCCTCTCCTTCCTCCATGGGGTTGCTATGCAAGCCTCTCCTTCCTCCATGGGGTTTAGGGAAATAAGCAGTATAGGGAAAAAGATGCAAGCTGGCAAAATTCATAATGTAAAAGACAGCTCGCCTCTGATGAATTTTTCCATTTGGAAAAAAGCAATCACGTTCATAAACATACAAAAAAGAAGGAAAAGAAAAATTTCAGGCTTAAAGAAGGAAAAAAATGATATGAAACAGCCTAGGAAGATGGAAGATGGACTAGACTGCAGAAATATACCAAAATGACCAGGAAGCACTAGCAAAATGTTCACAAAAATTCTTTGAAACTTGTTTCTGGTATTCTCTACCTGCTATTAGCTTTAGAACTGCAACTAAGATTACAATAAAAAATATTTTAGTCTGTAACAAAAGTCATGCCATTTTCAATTTGTCATGATTGTGAGTCATATATTTGTGGGGGGGGGGGAAATGCCACTGTTGCCTTTATTAAAAATATTTGACATTTTATAAGAGAGTTGCTTTATACAATAACAACCTGCTCTTCTGTGTTCTGTGATTGCAGAGCC